>NW_024423319.1:38342960-38366699 GCF_017311325.1 Ursus maritimus | reverse complement strand
CGTGTCATTGGCACAAAGGTGGTGCACACACACGGGAGTGAATGAGATGGTCCAGGGTAGCTACGTCCAGTGGGGAAGAAATGGCACTTGGATAAAAGGCCTCTGGGAGCATCACCCTGTGAATAGGAGACAAAAGAAGAGGAGTGTAAGGAGATTGCAGGAAGGACTAGCCGATTGTTCTAGAAGCTGAGGCAGGAATGAGGTTTAGCAAAATCGTAGTGACCAGGAGCACCACGTCGGTTCAGAGAGTTCTGGCAAAGTGAGGCTGTTGGAGAAGTGGGGATGGGAGGGAAAGAGAAGGGTAAGGAAGGAGGGGTTAAGGGTGTTGCAGAGCTAATGGAGGGCTCCTCCCCACCACCTTTTCCCTGCCTTTCCTTTCCCCCTCCTCCCCTTTCCTCTCTGCCCAAGGCTGGGCACATTCAGGCGCTGGGATGAAGGCCAGTAGTGAGAGGGAGTATTTTGAAGGTACTGGGGAGGCAGGGGAGGGGAGGAACCGCAGGTGCGGGCCCCTGCTGAGAAGGAAGGGGCTTTGCAGTGGATGGAGATGGGTCCTGACAAGCGGCGTGAGTGCGGGAGGTGGGAGAAAGAGCTGCGTCTAGACTGGGCGCTGTCCCATGGGATTCTCCGGGATGGTGGGGATGGTCTACATGTACTCTGCTCAGTATGGTAGCGGCTCGCTCTGTGTGGCTCCGAGCAGAGCACACGGGGCTAGTGCAAACCCAGGAACTCCGACGGAGGAAGTTTTTTTTTTTTTTGCTTGATTTCAGTTAAATGACTTTGTATTGAAATGGAAATGACTGCAGGTCTTTTTTTTTTTTTTAATGTTAGTCACCATACAGTACATCCCTGGTTCTTGATGTAAAGTTCGATGATTCATTAGTTGCGTATAACACCCAGTGCACCATGCAATACGTGCCCTCCTTACTACCCATCACCAGTCTATCCCATTCCCTCAACCCCCTCCCCTCTGAAGTCCTCAGTTTGTCTCTCAGAGTCCATAGTCTCTCATGGTTCATTCCCCCTTCTGTTTACCCCCCTTTCTTCTCCTACCGATCTTCCTAGTTCTTATGTTCCATAGATGAGAGAAACCATATGACAATTGTCTTTCTCTGCTTGACTTATTTCACTTAGCATTATCTCCTCCAGTGCCATCCATGTTGCAGCAAATGTTGAGAACTCGTTCTTTCTGATAGCTGAGTAATATTCCATTGTATAGATGGACCACAACTTCTTAATCCAGTCATCTGTTGAAGGGCATCTCGGCTCCTTCCACGATTTAGCTATTGTGGACAATGCTGCTATGAACATTGGGGTGCATATGGCCCTTCTCTTCACTACGTCTGTATCTTTGGGGTAAATACCCAGTATTGCAATGGCTGGGTCATAAGGTAGCTCAATTTTTAACTTTTTAAGGGACCTCCACACTGTTTTCCAGGGTGTCTGTACCAACTTGCATTCCCACCAACAATGTAGGAGGGATCCCCTTTCTCCACATCCTCTCCAGCAATTGTTGTTTCTTGCCTTGTCTATTTTTGCCATTCTAACTGGCGTAAGGTAGTATCTCAGTGTGGTTTTGATTTGAATTTCCCTGATGGCTAATGATTTTGAACACTTTTTCATGTGTCTGTTAGCCATTTGTATGTCATCATTGGAAAAGTGTCTGTTCATATCTTCTGCCCATTTTATGATTTGTTTCTTTGTTTCTCGCGTATTGAGTTTGAGAAGTTCTTTGTAGATCTTGGATACCAGTCTTTTATCTGTAGTGTCATTTGCAAATATATTCTCCCATTCAGGTCTTTCGTAGCTGTAGCTGTTATCTGACAGTGTAGCTCGAAGGTCGGTGAGGAGCGCAGAAGGGGCCCTCCTGAAACAGATTTCCTTGCAGTTTTCTGGTGTGTACAGTTGCCCCATTTTCTCCGGGAGAGCTCAGCAGCCTGCGTGCAGGGGCGGAACACCTGCCTGAGGCATCCATCCAAGGGTGGGGCTTTGTAAGTAGGGTCAGTGGTGTTGAAGATCCAGAAAGCGAGGGGTGTGTGGGGCTTGGGGCAGAGTTTTGGTAACGCCGTCACCCACGTTCCTCTTTTCGAGTTTCCAGCCAAGGGCAGGTCACCCAAGGAGCAAGAACAGAATGGGAAACAGGGTGCTTACTTGATTATTAGCCGCGCAGGCCGACCAGTGCCTCCAGCACGGGCGGGGCTGGTGCCAGCAGCTTTGGTCCGGACCCTGACCATCTGATACAGCCAGATCTGTACACCGGCCCTGAACCTCTTTCCCACCCAGTCGGAGGAACAGAGGAGCTAGACCTGAAATTTGAACAGGCCTGGCTGCCCGCCAACAGATGAGACGGTTCTGAGATGTGCCTGATGAAAAGTGCGCGCCGCCCGTGCGGAGCAGGACCAACCTGCTTTCAAATCCCGGTTCTGTCGCTTACTAGCTGTGTGACCTTGGCGAAGTTCCTTAACTTCTCTGTGCTTCAGTGTTTTCATCTGTAAAATAGGAATCGTGCCCATCGCTTAGTTCCCACTATGTAATATTGCTGTCTGCGTGGTTTCTGTTTGCTAAGGGACCATGACTCTGCCTACCAGTCTCCTAAAATGTGGTCCGAGCCGTTTCTTCAGTTCTCGTCCTTAGCAGGCCACCCCTTGGGGATGAGCTACTGAGGGGGTAGGGAGAAATGTGGAGCGGCAGGGATGAAGAGGGCCCTCTGCCCACCTGGGAGTTGAGGGGGCTAGATGGTATGGAAGGAAGAACGAGGCGGAGGTCCGTGGGAGGTGGGGGTGGGTAGGAATCTAGGGATCAGAGGTCACCAGGAGGTGTGCGGGCTCGTGCCCAGTGGAAATGAGGATATGGAAGCTGAAACCACAGGAGGCTATGGTCAGAGAAATAGAACTGAGGTGGGCTGGCTGGGGGTGCTCCCTGAAGCTGGTTGTGGGTAGGAAGGTGGCGTGGAGGTGCAGATGTGTGGAGTTGAAGAGGTTCAAGGGGCCGGGAGGTTAGGGTGTTAGAAGTGGCCCCCGAGCGGGTGGTGAAGTCACCCAGAACAGTGTTGGCAGGAAAAGGCCTGATGTAAAGCTGGAGACTGTAAGCTCAGTGGGACTGCTCTGGGAGGAGTCTGATAGTGACCTGGAGGACCGGGAGGCGGGGGGGCGGTGTGTGGAGGGGGGAACGACCGTGGTGACAAAGAGAAGGTGAAGCTTTCAAGAAGGAGACAAGAGTAAGCATCCAGAAGCAGTAACGGGAGGGGGATCTTCAGCCCCCCTTCTGCCCATACGAGCTTGCTGTGAGCACAGGAGGACAAAGAGCCTCCGTTCAGAGCAGCCCGAGGGAGAAACAGGGTCCTGGGGGAGAGCCAGGGCTCTGTAGGGTGAGGAGGTCCCAGGGCCATGCTGTGAGGGGGTGGCAGGTATGGAAGGATTTGCTGATGGTGGGGTCAGGACCCGTGGGGCTGGTGACCCAGTTCCCCGCTCTGGAAACTCCCTCCCTTTTTCTTCATTCCCGCTGGTTGTTTTGGTTGGGTGGGTATGGTGGTTTTAGTCAGGCAGGGGTTCTTAACGTGGGGTCCACGAATAGGAATTAACAGGTCCATTAACTTGGGTGGGAGACACTGATGCTCACCACTGCCTTGAAATCACGGTAGCGGTTCGACTCGCTGCTAGAGCTTGTTAAATGCATTAGTACAGAAACGCGCAAGGACTGTGTTACAGATCTGTTTTTCCTAACTTGGTAACTCCGTTTTAACGTCGCTGGCTTCTCCTGTAGCGCTTTGCCTTTTATGCATTTAAAACCCTGTTCTGGAGAGGGGTTCACTAGTGTCCTATGTTGTCAGGGGGATCTGTGCGGCGGCGGCGGGGGTGGGGGCGGCTCTCGGAGGGGCTTCCGGAGGGTGAAGTCTGGCCTTGAGGCTACCTGGAAACCCCTTTCTACTTCACTAGAGGGAGCTCTTGTTTCAGAATTGGGAGCTGGGACTCGAGGCTTAACACAGGGTAAGGAAGGTGTTTTGAAACACGGGCAAATCAGATGTCCTTTGGGAACATTTCAGGAAACTGGGGTGTAAGAACCCCAAGTTGATGCAGGCAAGCCACGTGTCTCTGGAGATAAGCTTTAAAAACTTAACTCCTGGAGGATGAGGGTTGGGACACAGCCAGTGTGCTAGCTTCTAGGACGGTTAAAACAAGAATACTGTGGCCAGTGATGGCTTGAAAATTGAAAACTGGCCTCAAGGTCATACTGACCTCAGCCCGCCTGTTTCTTCCCCACCCCGCCCATTAGCTCATCCCCCCTCTTGTCTAACTAGCCTTAGGGTTCTGGGAACATTCTCTTTGTCTGGCTTCCCACTTCCCCTTTGTGTGGGCCAAGCGACGGGCCGGGCCGGGGAAAGGCTAGGGGGGCGCGGGCAGATTCTGAAGGCTTCTGCAGGGTCCGTGGGGTGAGGGAAGAGCTGGGGAATTTGAAACACTGGCCAGGGGCAGAGGCTTGTGCCGGTGGTTGGATTGGAGAGTTTGCAACGACCGTGGGATTTTCCCCATGGAAGAGGCAGGAATTGGGGCACAGGCGTGCTTTGTCCGAGCGGAGGATTAAGTCATGTCCTTCCCACTGTCACTGTAGCCACTTCCAGGAGGCACTGCTTCTCACATGGGGCCAGATTGGGGTCCCTCTCCTAGATTCAGGTCTCTGGGGCGGGGCCCAGGCATCTGCATTTTCTACACGTTCTTGAGAACAAGGGTTCTCACAGGGTAGTCCTCGGACCAGCAGTAGCAGCTGCCTAGCTGGGGAACATGTTAGGAATACAAATTCTTGGGTTCCTGACTCTAGGTCCCACCCCAGGCCCCCTAAATCAGAAACACTGGGGTGGCGCCCCGAAAGTTCCCTTGTGCCAAGCCCTCCAAGGGGGTTCTGATGCCAGCTGAAGTCAGGGATGCTGACCCAGGCTGAAGGTTAGGCCCCATTGCCTTGATGATCCAAGAGTCGCCCCCCACTTGCTGACACTAACCGCATAACGCGTGTGAGGCACCGTGGCGTGTTAGGGGTTTAAATCCCACTTTTCTGTAGAGTATCTCCGTGGTCCTTTGGCTTTTCTGTTCCTCCAGCGTTCCTGGAAGGTAGAGAGGGCTGGAAACTTCCTGCAAGCGGGACAGTGCTGCTTAGAGGGGTTTCGATCCACACATGGATGGGAGTGGATGCTGGGACCTGGGTCTCTGGACTCCAGTGCTGAGCTAGTCCGGGTCCACCTGTTGGATTCTTTGCCAGCTCAGGGCCCTCACTCCATGGGCTGTTGGCAGAGGGCTGGCTGGGATCCTCAGAGATGAAGGGGAGGTCTTTAAGTTGCCTTAGCCAGAGGCTGCGATGCCCAGTCAGCCCCCACTTAGGCACTTTGAGGGTGAAGCCTGGCCTGAGTGGGCTCTCCAGCCTCTCAGGATAGGAGGTCGACAAGATGGACCTTCCACATGGACATCTGCCTCAGGGCAGCCTCTTGTACGTTGGACAGACTAGAAGGCACAGTTCATTTGGTCAGATGCCTGGATGAAGGGGAGCTTGACTTGGGCCTGTGCTCAATGGCAAGAATGGGAAATCCCATATCTGTGGTCATCTTGGGGTCACGCCATCAAAGTCTTGCAGGAGCTCAAAATGGAGGCATCTCATGGAGAGGGCACAAAGCTTCAGGATATCATTGTTGTTAGGAACTAAACTAGTCATTCTCTTCCCTGTTCCTAAACCCACACCTTCTCTCACATTCTCCATCCCATTGAGTGGTACCACCATCCACTCGTCACCCGGGCCAGATATCTGCAGATAATCGTTGGAGCTTCACTCCTCTTTTCCTCCACATCCAGTCAGTGACCAGATGCTGTCAATTCGACCTCCTGGTCATTTCTCAGATCCGCTCCCTGTACTCCTCCTTTAGTTCAGATGGGATCATCCCTGACTTGTTCGGTTGCAGCAGCCTCAACACTGATGTCCCTGCCTCTGGCCTCGCTCTACTTCGGTCAGCAGCCAGACTGCAAGCTCTTCCCCTCGCTTCAGCAGCACCTGGGAGCCAGTTAGAAATGCAGACTCGAAGTCCCCACCCCAGATGTATGGAACCTACCCTAGACCAAGATCTCAAGGTGATTTGTAAAGTCCGAAATATCTCCCGTGGCAAACAGAGTTCTTCACAACCCTGCTCCCATCTTCTGTTTATCCCGCTCTCCTACATGATAGTCCAATGATACTGAACTGCAGAAAGTTCTCAAACATACTGGGCTGCTCACTTCATTCTTTCTGCAGATCTTTATCGAACCCCTCCTTTGTGTCAGGCACTTGCTGGGGATAAAGCAGTGAGCAAAACATACATATCCTTGTTTTCACGGAATTTACTCTTGTGGAAGGAGACAGTAAAGAAACAAGTGAAGCATATAGTAAGTCAGATAACGTTAAGTGCCAGAGAGGAAGAGGTAAAGCAGAGTAAAGGGTACAGGGATGCTGAATGGTCGGGGAGGCTGCAGTTTTAAATGAAGTAGCCTCATTTAAAGGGAAGGTCTCACTGAGAATGTGACATTTGAGTGAAGGCTTGTAGGTGAGGGACTGAGCCATTGGATACCTGGAGGAGGAATATGCCAAGAAGAGCAAAGAAGTGTATGGGCCCCGACATAGGAGTATTTCTAGAATATTCCAGCAACAGCAAGTGGGTCAGTGTGTCCAGAGCCATGTGAAGGAGGGGGATACGTTGTAGGAGATGAGGTCAGAGAAGTGCTGTAGATGAGGGGCAGATCATATATGAAGGCCTCACAGACCATAGTAGGAAGGACTTGGCATTTTAGTCTTAGGGAGGTGGGCAGCCGTTGGAGGGTTTTGTGCCGTGGACTCACAAGATCCAAATGAAAGTTTGAAGGGGTCACCCAGTTGCTATGCTGAAATTAGACCGCAGGGGCACAGGGATAAAAGCAGGGGAGACCTGTAAGTGATGTGTGTAATAACTCAAGCTGGAGATGCGAGTGGCTGGGGTACTGACAGGAGAGCCAGAGAAGGGTCGTTGGATTCTGGATACATGCTAAAGGTGCAGCCAGCAGGATTTGCTGACGGGTCAGATGTAGGGTGTGAGAGAAGGAGGGGTCAAGGATGACTCTCGAAGGTTTATGACCTGAGTAACTTAGATGGAAGACCATTCGTTGAGAACAGGAAGACTAGGAGGAGGGATTTGTGCTTGTTTACTGCTTTTTTGGGGTTGAGGGTGGCTAGGGGGTGGAAGTAACAAACATCCCAAAACGTAGTGGCTTAAAGCAATGACTTATCATTGGACTACACCAACCCAAAAAGCTACTGCACACTGAGGGCAACCTATTGAATGGGAGCAGGAATTTGCAAATGATATATCTGCTAAGGGGTTAGTATCCAAGATGTGTAAAGAACTTACACCGCTGAACACCAAAAGACTGAATAATCCAATTAAAAATGGGCAGAAGACCTGAATAGACATTTTTTCCAAAAAAACATACAGATGGCCAACAGACACATGAAACGGTGCTCAGTGTCACGCATCATCAGGGAAATGCAAATCTAAACCACAGTGAGATACCACCTCGCCCCTGTCAGAATGGCTAGTATCAAAAAGACAAGAAACAGCAAGTGTTGGCGAGGATGTGGAGAAAAGGTCACCCTTCTACACTGCTGGTGGGAATGCAAGCTGGTGCAGCCACTGTGGAAAACAGGATGGGGGTTCCTCAAAACATTAAAAATAGAAATACCATACAACCCAGTAATTCCGCTACTGGGTATCTATCCAAGGAAACTGAAAACACTAATTGGAAAAGATCTATGCACTCCTCTGTTTATTGTGGCATTGTTGACAATAGCTGAGGTATGGAAGTGACCCGAGTGTCCATCAGTAGATGAATAGATAAAGAAGATGTGGTGCACACACATACACACACACAAACACACACACACACACACACACACACACAGTAGGATATTACTCAGCCATAACAAAAGGAGACCTTGCCATTTGTGACAACATGGATGGACCTAAGGGTATTTTGCTAAGTGAAGTAAGCCAAAAAAAAAAAAAAAGACAAATACCTTATGATTTCATTTATATATAGAATCTGAAAAACAAAACAGATGAACAAACAAACAAAAACAGAAACAGACCCCTAGATACAGAGAACAGACTGGTGGTTGCCAGAGGGAAGGGGCTTCGGGGAGATGGGCAAAATTGGTAAAGGGGATTAAGAGGTACCCCCAAAAACCCCAGCGACGTCCTATTTTTCACAACTGTGGTTTGACTGGGTCATTCATTGTTATGGACCGAATGTTTGTGCCCCTGCCCCCACAAATTCTTATGTTGAAATCCTAGCTCTCAATGTGATTGTATTTGGACATAGAGCCTTTGGGAGGTAATTGGGTTCCATTAGGTTATGAGGGTGGGGCCCTCATGAATGGGATTGGTGCTCTTAGAAGAAGCCAGAGACCTCCCTACCCCTGCCACCTTGTGAGGCCACAGCAAAAAGATGGCTGTCCTGTGAGTCAGGAAGTGGGCTCTCCCCAGACACGAGTCTGCCTGCACACTTGATCTTAACACTTTATAGCTTTCAGAACTGTGAAAAAAGAAATGTCTGTTGTTTAAAGCCACCCTGTCTATGGTATTTTGTTATGGCCGCCCTTGCTGACTAAGATAGTTTTCTACTGGTCCTGCCTGGGCTCACCTGGAGCAGTTGGGATAGCTGGGCCTGTCTATCCACAAGGCCTTTCATGGCGTGGTGGTCTCAGGGCAACATTCCAAGAGGGCACACGTGCTTATCAAGCCTCCGATGGCACCTTTTGTGATGATATCCCGTGGGTCAAAGCAAGTTGCGTGGCTGAGCCTCGTGGGCCATGTGGCCCGATCGGCATGGGAGAGGAATACATAGGGATGTGGATACTGGGAGGGCATGACTTCCGGGGAGCCAGTACAGTGATCATCTACCGTAGAAGCCACAGTCCGAAGTTGGGTTTAGGAATGTGAGATCCCTTCGGGGCGCCTGGGTGGCGCAGTCGTTAAGCGTCTGCCTTCGGCTCAGGGCGTGATCCCGGCGTTCTGGGATCGAGCCCCACGTCAGGCTCCTCTGCTGGGAGCCTGCTTCTTCCTCTCCCACTCCCCCTGCTTGTGTTCCCTCTCTCTCGTCAAATTAAATAAAATCTTAAAAAAAAAGGAATGTGAGATCCCTGTTTAGGTATCCCAGTGCAGATATTGAGCAGGCTACGAGATGTGTGAGCCTGGAGTTCCAGGCAGAGGTCCAGGCTGAGATGTGCATGTTGGAGTCATCAGTACATAGATCGTATTCAAGCCACGAGACTGGTTGAAACTGCCCAGAGAATGAAAGTGTAGAGGGAAGAGAAAACCTCTGAATTCTGCAGCCTGACCCTCCATCCTTTAGAGGTCAGGGAGAGGGGGAGGAGCCGCTAGAGGGGATGGAGAAGAAGCAGGCTGTGGAGCAGGAGGAGAACGAAGAGAGAGCAGTATCCCGGAAGCCAGCTGAAGAATGCTTCCAGAACAAAAGGGTGTGTAAGATGAAGCCTGAGAATTGACCATTGGATTCCACAGTGGAAAGGTTATTTGTGATGCTGTGGGGAGCTGTGTTTGGTGGAGTGGGTGGAGGGGGGAGGTAGGAGCAGAAGCCGAATTAGAGCAGGTTAAGAGAGAATGGGAGGAGAGGAATTGTGGACAGGTAGTGTCAAAAAAAAAAAAAAAAAAGATGTGAGTCATGAATGTAATTTCTAATGTTCTAGTAGCCACACTCAGAAAAGGTAAAAGAAACTGGTGCCATTAATTTTAATAACATCTTTTTTGTCGTATTTAACCCAGTCTATCTAAAACATTATCATTCCAGTGTAACCAGCACCTCTCGAGGGCTTGGTATCCACACGTGGCCAGGAGCTACCATATTGGATTAGCCAAGCATAAAGAAATCTTTCAAGGAGCTTTGTTCTAAAGAGGGACCAAGGATTGAGGGAGAAGCGAGGTCAGGTGTTTGCAGTGGCTGGAGCGATACCGAGTAGCTGAAAGGGACAGGATCTGGATACAAAGGGGAAGGCTGGCCTTGGCTGGGGTCCTGAGCAGGTCATCATGGTAACGGGGGTGAAGGCAGAGCGCATCAGCCGCTGATGCAGGTACGTGGTTCGAGGCAATGATGAGAGCTTTGAAATTTTCTTTTAAAGATTGTATTTATTTGAGAGACAGAGTGAGAGAGAGAGAACACGAGCCTGGAGAGGGGCAGAGGGAGAAGCAGACTTACTGTCGAGCAGGGAGCCTGATGCGGGCCTCAGTCCTGGGACTCCAGGATCATGACCTGAGCCTAAGGCAGACGCCTAACCAACTGAGCCACCCAGGTGTCCCAGCTTTGAAAGTTTTTTTGCCTGACCCTCTCTTTCTCAGTGAAGTAGGAAGCCAGGTCATCGTCTGAGAGTGAGGATGGGATAGAACTATTGGAGGTTTGGGAAGAAAGGAGACCATAGTAAGTTGTTGCCTGAGAGAGTGAATGGACAGGGGAGATGTAGTGTGATTGCCTGGCAACGTGAAGAATGCACTTGAGGTTTGCGATCACGAATTTGAAGTGAGAACAGTCAGCACTGTTGTTTTTCTCCAGACACATTCAGCTGTGTGGGTGCAAGCAAGGAAGAGGAGCAGATTGAAATCTAACCAGGGCTGGTTTGTTGGGTTTTTTTTCCCCAAGATGAGTACAATTATGAGAGGCACCGTGGAGCCAAAGGTGTATGCCAGGGGCCTTAGAATGACGAGCCATGGACTCTAAGGAGGGAAGCAGGAGCCGTGAGGCACAGCAGGAAGATGGTGGGACTTACCGATCACAGATTCCGGCTGGGCCAAAGTGTCAGGGTCAGGGTGAGAGTGTAAGCTGGAAAGAGAAGTGGTAGTTGAAGAGGGAATATTTGACCTCTGGGGGCAGGTGGCAGATATTCACAATTCTGAGGTCTTGGGCATGACCATGGGAGTGAGTGGCTGAGGCGCCATAGAGGACAAGGTCACTGAGGAGGGAACTCAGAGACCAGGATACTAGAAGGTTTATCCAGGCATATGTTGAAATCCTCAAGAAATAGGACAGGGATGGTTTTGGAGAGAGTGGTACCAAGCCAGGTACTAACATTCTCAAGGGATGTTGAGGGCCACGACTCATATGTCTGTAGACAACCACAAAAGGGAAGAGTAGTGGGGTGGTACAGGATGGTGGTTGTAGGGTTTTAGGGAGGAAGGGGGGCCAGTGGTCTGGGAACAGCAATGCAAAGAAAGAAGTTACCTATTCTACCTACGTGGGCCAAAGGAGAAAAACCAGTGAGACTACTTTCAAAGGCCAGAGGGGAAGCAGGCTCCCTCATGGGCAGAGGTAGGGTGGGTGAGAGCAAAAGCATGAAGGGGATGTTCAGAGAAGTGACTGAAATATTGGGAATTTGGGTAATGATTTCTCTGTGACTTTGCAGATTCTGTTCCCTTTCCCTGGAATTCCCTTCCTTGTACTCCTGAAAAAACTTCTCTTCAGGTTTTACCACCTAGCTCCTGCACCACTCTTCCTGAAATCTCTATAGCCGAGAGTATGTGGCCAGCGTGTCGCCAAAGCCAGGGGCAGTATTGGTCTCTACCTCTATAGACAAGTGTGCTCCCAGTGGAATTTTCGTTGATGGCGGGAACGTTCTACCTCTGCCCTGCCCCGTAGGGTAGCCACTAGCCACGTGTGGTTATTGAGCACTTTGAAATGCGGCTGGCACAGCCAAGGAATCAAATTTCTAATTTTATCTAATTTTAATTCCTTTACATGTAAATTGTTGCATGTGGCTAGCGGGCTCATCTTGTCTTCGATCCTGTCTTCTTGGGCAGGGGGTCCTCTCCTGACAACGATCCATGCTTTAATCTCATTCCATGGAGTCTTCCTTGTTGATCTCTACACTCCAAGCTCAGTCCAGGCCATTTCTCTCCTGAGCTCTCCCCATAGACACCCCGTAGGCATTCAGTGTCAGCACGCTCCCCACTGAACTCCTCTCTCCCCTAACTCAGCTCAGTTACTGAAGTCATAGACTTGGGACGTGCCCCTCTTGTGCTTCTTCAGAACCCACCTCAGCTGTCATCTCCAGCCACCCTTCCTCCGTGTCCCCGACTTACTGTGCTTACCTGATGATACCACCTCATGGCCTTTTATTTTTTAAAAGATTTTTTAAATCTATTTGAGAGAGAGCGAGAGAGAGCATGAGTGGGGGGAGGGGCAGAGGGAGAGGGATAAGCTCGCGGAGCCCAATGTGGGGCTCGATCCCCTGAGATCAAGACCTGAGCCTAAATCAAGAGTTGGATGGATAACCGACTCAGCCAGCCAGCCGCCGCCCCCCACCCCACCATTGTTCGCTCCTAAGTGCCGGACAGTCGTCAGGGGCGGGGAGCATCTTTGCCCCCTTCTCGCCACTGCCTAGCATGGGGTCTTGTGCCCAGTGTTGGATGAAGTGAATGAGTCGAAGGGAGCAGGACAAAGACCAGGGAAGTGGGCGCCACCCTGCCCAGCCTCATCTGGTTGGTGTAAATCCTTCCTGGGTGGGACCATAGGACAGGAGAAAGGGCCCCTGGGAGGCCTCTGGGGATCTGTCTTTGCTGCTGCTGGTGGTGCAGGTGACTTCTTTCCCGGCACGCATGACGCTTCCTTCTGGCAGAAATCGATTTCAGAAAAAGCTATTATCTTGGATCCCCCCACCTGTAGAGATGAAACGCTTCTATCCTCCTGGGATATACGACGCTAGCGGAAAATGTCACATTTCTTTCTTAAAGTAGAAAAAAAATAAGTTTTATGTGTTTAATTTTTCCGAAAGTGCTTAAGTTTCTCTTTTCCTTTAGAAGAAAACTGGTTTTTCACTCGGATTATCCCAAGGGCCACATTCAGGTATATGGGGAAAAAAAGGAATGATGCGCGTTTGCATACAATTTGCATATATCTATGTAGAGTGGATCATTTATTCTCAGGATGCTTTCTTGCTTTCTTCCTGGCTTGCTTGCTTTTCTGGGGTTTTTTTTTGTTGTTGTTTTTTAGTTTCAGAGAAATTGAATCTTTGATTATCTGTACAATGAAAAGAACCAACAACAGTGAAAAGGCAGTGGAAAGCCTCCCCCCACCTTTCCAGAGAAGATCACTTCTTTGCAAAATTCCCTGGCTTCTCCCAGTCCTTTCGGAGATTTTGGATGGCTGTGGTTTTGCCATGATAAAAATAGCAGCCGCCTGCTGTGTGCCAGGCAAGCTGCTCTATTTACTTTTCTGTATCTCTTATTCTACTCGGCAGCCCCGAGAGGTCGATGTTACCTCCAGTCTTCACACAGGAAATGGTCTGAGGGGGCAGCACGATCTGCCCCAGGCCCCCCCGCCCAGGCAGTGGCAGAGGCGGGAGTCACACGTGTGGCTGTCCGCCCCCAAGCCCTGTGTGTTAAACCGTTAGGCTGTTTTCCATCCCTGACATGTTGTTTGGTGTCCCACCTTTGACACTTGCCATGACCAGCTGTGGACTGTTTCACACACGCTCGTGGTTTGGTTGTCACTTGAATGGCGGTTGCACAATATCGAGGCGCCAGAGTTCACCTTATCTCCCCATTCGGTTTGTTTCCAGGTCCTCGGTGTTACAGGTGGCGCAGGTGTAAATATCTTTGTGCAAATAAGGGCGGTCTGTTGGGTTCTTTAGGTATTCGATGAAAGTCCTCAAAGTAGGATTGCTGAGCCAAAGGGTTTGAAAGAGGTTGATGATTCTCTGGAAGGTCTGTGCCGGTCATTTGCTCACACCCTCGTGAGTTTTGGAGTGCCCACTGTGTACCAGGTGTTGCAGGTAAAGGGGGGATTCCGAAATGGCCCCTCATTCATAGAACTGACATCCTGGCGTGGGGCGGATGGGGCATCCCAAAGTGGATGGTAGTAAAGTGGGGGTTGGGGCAAGGGGCAGTGAGAACGTGGACCCCGGGCCCTATCTGAATGTGCCTCTCCCCCATAGCGTGGGGCAGGGACTGTGGGGCAGGGGAGGAGCGCGATGAGGAGAGGGGCTGCCCAGCGGTCTGGGCCTCATCCCGGCTTTCCCCAGGTCTGTAGCTGAGCTACCTTGAGGCTGAGGACCTCCTGGTCGCCCCGCACCCTTTCCTGCGGTGGCCACCTGGCCTACAGGACCTGTCACTGCTGCCCAGCTGCCAGTAGGGGGAGCCAAGCAGAGGATGGAGGGAAGTAGCTCGGGACTAGAGAGGTGTGAGCGGGAGCCTGAGCACCTGCTGGTCCTCCAGGTCCCCTCTTCCCCTCAGTCTCCCCAGCAGCCAGGCGGACAACACGGGGCCCGATTACCATTCATTCCGCAGACGGGAAGGTGCGCAGTGTAAGCATACAGCTCAGTGTCTTCTTGCAAACCAAGCGCTGTGCCAGATGCTAGGGACACAGAAACGCATCCGACAGCGTCCCCCCTTTCCCGGGGCGCTCCGGTCTAGATGGGTAGACAGACAAGGAAAGAGACCATACGACTTGGTGTGGTGGCGGTCTGGACAAGTGGCAACAGGGCACCAAGCAGCAAGTGGCCTGGCAGCGTGTGAGGGCCCAGCGCCCTGCTCTGACTTTGGGGGTGGCACTACCCATTTCCCGGCCTTCAGTGTCTCCATCTCTGACCAGGAGGAATGGTCGATGCCCTCCAGGGGCCTTCTGACTCATAGGTGCTGTGGGCCTGGCTCTTGTGCCCATGGCAAGCCCGAGCTTCTCCCCCAGAAGACCCGCCTGGCTTCAGGCACCCCACCTCACTCCTTCTTCTTGCCACACTCCACCCCCCGCCCCCATGGTCTTCCTTGATGTTCTGCCTCTGGCCTTCCTCTCCAGGTCCACATGTGCCCTCGTGTCTTTAGTGGCTGTCGGGTGCTGCTGACACCTACATCTGGATGTTCAGCCCCCCCCGTTGAGTGTGTGACGTCATGTCATCTCCCCAGCAACCTTATGAAGTAGGCAATGGCACCCCATTTTATAGATGAGTGAGACTGAGAGAAACATGTCCATTTGGATATTCTGCAGATGCCTCGATTTCAACATGTCTGAAATTGGCCTCATCGTCTCCCTACCTTCTGCCCCAGTCTGCCTTCTCCTCTCTTCTCTGTCGCAGTCGGTGGCACCATCAACCCAATGGGGCCCAAGCTGGAGGCCTTTCTAGATTTGTCCATCCTCACCCTTCCTCCCCAGCATCCATCCCGCACATCCTAGTGAGATTTTCTTCTACTTCTCTCCAGCCCTACCTCTATGACCTTTGAGGGCCATCCATCCCCTTCCCTCTTTGGGTTCCTGCAGCAGCCTCGTTATCCACCCCCTGCCTCGATGTTCTCTGCCTCCACTCTGTCCCCCGCACTGGCCCCAGGACCTTTCTCAGGCACATATCTGATCACATCACTTTCCTGCTGCTTCCTGTGGCTCTGCGGCTGGCCATCCATGGGCTGAAGTCCATCCAAGAAGACGTGTTTTGTTTGGTCCGAAGAGCATTCTTAAAACATTTTGAATTATTGGCCAACATTAAAAAATCAGGAAATTCCACATGAAAGTTCATACTTCTGGCTCCTCTTGCAAAATGGAAAAAACTGGCAATTCTGGGAACATGTCCCAGCAGGGCAGTGGTTAGATGGAGCTGAGTGGCGGTTGCCATCTTTAGAAGGGACACGGGCTCTCCAGTTGGCCAGTCCCCAGCATCCTTAGCATCTCTTAGTCTCCGGTCACTCTCCTCTCCCAGTTGCCTGAGACTTGTGGCATCAGGGCTCATGACCCTGCAGGTATGGGCTGAAGTCCAAGCTGGGTCTCAACCAACATCCTAGTCTACTCCTGCTCGCCACCCCACTGCACCCTCCGCTGTGGCCTCAACTCTTACCCATGGTTCTCTGAATTGCCTTGCGCCCAGGAGCTCATGTCTGCCTGTCTGCCTTTGTGGGAGCTTCTGGCTCTGGAATGCCTGGGCCCCTGGCTTGTCCTTCAGGACTGCTCTGTGCCCCCTCTACTAAGAAGCAGTCCTTGTTCCTACATCTTCCCCCCTCCCCCACCTCCAGCTGAGTTCTGTCTTCCCATGATAATGTGGCCCAGGCCACAGGCATCCCACCATCGCACGGCATTATCATTGTTGATTGGCCTGTCTGCCTCCCCCGGGGGACTAGGAGTCTGGGGTTGTCGGGAACCTGTCTTCTTCATCTTCCTATCCCCAAAGGTTAGCACGGAGCTTGGAAACATAATAGGTGCCTGATAACTGGTGACTGAATGGGTGAATCCATAGAGGACAGACTTGGGAACATACAACGCCAGGATGGAACGCTGCCACCTGCTTGCTTGGGATAGAGAGTTCCAGCTTCGTTTCATTCTGGAGCAATCCCCCTGCCCGAGTCCCCATTCAGAGTGGCCCCCACAGCATCCTCTAAGCCATGGTTCCTAGTGACGCCGGAGGGAAAATACATCGTTCTCGCTGTCCCAGGCAGGAGGGAGCTGTGTAACGGTCGGCAAGTGGCAGCGCCGCTGGATACGGCACATTCTGTAGTTACCTGAGGCGTGATGACCATGTGTCACGATAGCATCTGACACCCGTCAAGCGCTCACACTGGACCAAATTCTAGACTATGCGCACACAGCCCATTATTCCCTTCGTTCCTTGCCACAACTGTAAGAAGTAGGTGGGACTGCTATCCTCGTCTTCCAGATGGGAAAACTGAGACTTAGGGAGTTTCCACAACTTCTCCAGGGCCACGCAGCCTGGACGTGGTAGCATCTAGATTCGAACCCAAATCTGTGGGCCATGAAAGTGAACCTTCCCAACCACCATGCCACACTTCCCCAAAGACATCTCTCTTTAGAAACATGAGGGAAAGATGGAAATAAATGTGAAAGTGAAGGGTGCGCCATTATATATACAGTTAGACTCCAATTAGTAATTAAGAAAAAAAAACAAACCAAATCTTGAGGCATAGGGAAAACAACATACCCCCACAAGTTAGCAGCATTGCGTGTGGGGAGTAGAACGCCGGGGATGTGGTGTTCTTCATTTTCTCCATCTCGTTTCGACTTCTATAAGATTTTCTAAATTTCTCTAACGAGCAAGCATTCCTTTCATCATCATCAAAAAAAAAAATCCTCCCTCTGAAACGGCCCCGGCAGCATGTGGCAGAACAGGGGTTGGGAAGAGGGCTGGCTGGAGTCGCTGGNGCATCAGCCGGCCCGTCTTCTACGTAGCGAGGGGGGGGCAATCTGCTGGCAGCGGCCGCGGCCTCGGCACCTGTACCCTCGAGGGGCAAAGGAGAAGTGAGTCTCACCATCTCCCCTTTTCCTCCAGGTGCTTACACCCCAGAGCCCCTCAGCAGTTTCCGGTGGGCCCTTCTCTCAACTGGCCTCATGTTCTTTTACCACTTCAGCGTCTTGCAGATCCTGGGCCTGGTAAGTTTGGTTTGGTCCCCTTCGATCCCGCGGCCTCGGCACCTGTACCCTCGAGGGGCAAAGGAGAAGTGAGTCTCACCATCTCCCCTTTTCCTCCAGGTGCTTACACCCCAGAGCCCCTCAGCAGTTTCCGGTGGGCCCTTCTCTCAACTGGCCTCATGTTCTTTTACCACTTCAGCGTCTTGCAGATCCTGGGCCTGGTAAGTTTGGTTTGGTCCCCTTCGATCCCCGTCTGTGCGGAGTTCTCCATAAATCTTGATAACCTGGTTGGCGCTGGCGTATCGTTTTGTTTTGAAAATACAAGATGCCAAAGGCCAGGATGTCAGATTGTTGTGTCTGGGTTGCTGATTTTTGATCCACGGCCTGGGCCTCTCCAAAGGGTTTTCGGAAGCCTTCAGTATTGACCGTTTCTTTCATCCCGGGGGAGGCAACGATGCCCTTCGCTCACGACCACCCGGGTCAGAAATGGCGAGCTGCAACTGGAAAGTGATTTGCTATAGACCCTGTGGCGGGGGAGGCAGGACCTTGACCCTGGCCTGGCCCTGGAGAGGAGGCTTCTGACCTTGGGTCCCTTCTGGGCCAGCTCCCAGGCCCTGAGCTGTGTGGCCAGTGGAAGTGCCGTGTCGGAGGGACTCCCGTGGCGTTCTGGGGTGTTCAGACCCGCCCGGAGCATGAATGATGGCTGGACTCAGTAGTTGAGTTTTCCAGAGCCCAACATTGCTGAGTGCATGGGTGTCTATATTGGTGGCAAAGCAAAGGAGGAAGAACTCGAGGCTGGGGGGTCAGGAGCCCCCAGTTCAAGTCCTGGCTCTGCCACTGTTCTGGGTGAGTCACCTCACCGTCGAGGGCAGAGAGCTGTCCACCCCTCTGTGACATGGTACCAAACCCCCAGCCTCCCCGAGAGGTGGTGAGGACTTGTCTCAAACGTGATCGCGCTGAAAGGGCTTTGGAAGGCAGGTGCCGTGGCCGTCCTCAGGGCAGGAGCGGCATGTCTGGTTTTGTGCGCGAGCGGCATGAAGGTAGCATCAGCCGTGTGGAGCCTCTCGGGGCCTGGCCGGACTAAGGCACGTGACCGATGTCCCCAGTGCCTCGGGAGGAACAGTCACTTTCTCTTCCCCAGCCTGGCATATTGCGCTGCTCTGGTTTGCCTAGGGGACAGTTTGAGCTCTTTGCCAGTGGCGTGAATGCTCCCGCACTCGAGGAAGGCAACAGGATGACTTTCACACCTTACTGTGAGCGCTCTCCACTGGGACTGCTTGATTCCAGAGGGGTGTGTGTCCTCATGTCACCATACATACCATGCTCAGTCCCACCTGCAGGCCTAGGTCAGGCCGCGCCTCCTACAAGGCAGGCCCCGCTCACTCCATTCCTCGCCATGACCCCCATCCATCCTTCATGAGTCCATTCAGGGTGCCACCTACTTCATGAAATCTTCTCTGAGGACTCAGTGCCCTTTCTGTACCCTCCTCTGATCTCATGGTGGGGGAAACCTGGTGAGCACCGTCTGGTTTGAGGTCAGATGTGGTTGCCCATGCCAACTGGGTTGGTTGCCAGTTCTAAGTGGAGGCAGGAACCATGCCGTTGACTGTTCTGTCATCCCCTGACACCTCTCTGGGGACTAGGCACGTGGTAGATGCTTAGGAATGACGGCAGGCTCTGGACCCAACCAGAAGGCAAGACTGAGCAACACCAAACAGCTTTTCCATTGGATGGCCTCCCCCATCACCTCCCGAGGCCTCTAGCCTTGACCCACTCCCCAAAACCCTAGGGCAGAGAAAGCCCCTCATGAACAGGCGGGGATTGGTCAATCCCTCCTTGTCTAGTCCCCCATTAGGTAGAGGTGGCTGAACTGGCAAAAGCCAGAGAAAGCCTCCGGATGGTGAACGCTCACTCTACCTCCCTTGTCCCTGCAGGTCACCGAAGTGAATTTGAACAACATGCTGTGTCCGGCCATCTCAGACCCATTCTACGGCCCCTGGTATCGCATCTGGGCCTCGGGACACCAGACTCTCATGACCATGACCCACGGGAAGCTGGTCATCCTGTTCTCATACATGGCTGGGCCCTTGTGTAAATATCTGCTGGATTTGCTCCGGCTTCCAGCCAAGAAAATAGACTGAAGGTGCTTGTCTTTTTTTTTTTTTTCTCCCTGAGGAAGCAAGTCTTGACTTGACTTGGAGAACACCCAGTTCTTGATGAAATCATGGGGAGAGGGCAGTAGGGTGTTTGGTGTATTTCTTTTTCCCTCCTCTCTGTCCCTTTCTTCCACCGCGCTTCCTTCCCCAGCTCTTCCCCCCAGGACATCTCCTGAAGCCTGGGGGGTGGTGTTGTGCCAAGGGCTGGGTTCTTCCTCTTCCCCTTTGGCTCTTCCTCCCTGCTCCTAGTGGCCTTACGTGGGCGACGGTAGTCAGTGGTGTTCATTCTGCTTGTTGGTGCTTTAACGACAGCTGGTTGAGGGGATGGGGAACGACGAGCAGTTCTCTGGACACTGAAATGATGACATTGGGTTGAGTTTCATTTGTCCACTGCCAGGGACCTCCAGGCTTATGCCGGGGTCCCCCTTTTGTCTCCAGCACAGCCCCCACCATAATGGGACTGAGGCCTTGTTTCTATACCAGCGGCAGGCTGAGAGCCAAGGGATTTCCCAGCTCATGGCCAAAATAGAACCTGCCAGAGTCTTCCCACTGGTGTCCCATGACTCAAAGCAAGCAGCCAACCAGCCACTCCCTCCGAGATGCTGCCTGCGGTGGGAGGTGGGGGTGCTCCTTGGCCCCAGGGCTAGATTCCGTTGAGGGGGATGGAGAGCTGTTGCTGTTGTGATGGCAGACCCAAAGTGAACAAGTTTAAAATACCCACGACTCTTACTAGGCAGGACCCTGGGTAAATTCTGCCCGACAGAGCTGAGAAGTGACCCATATCCCGATCAGAAGTGAGTGTTAGAAATTAATCAATGGAAGTGGTAACTTGAGAAAACTGTGATTTGAATCATATGCTCCATTTTAGTTGAATGTTTGATAGTAGATACCATTTTAATCTTGAGTTCCCCTTAAACGTTTCCATCTCTCTCTCTCTGTCTCTCTCTCTCTCTCTCTAAAAGGCAGCTTCAGGGAAGGGTGAGCTGGAGTTGGGTTTTTTGCTTTTTGGTTTTCTTTTTTAATTTGTTTGCTCCCTTGTTTTTGGATGTTTGAACTCGGAGAATCCTTGCGTCAGGGGCCTGTCTCTGCAGGGGCTCCTACCATCCGTTCTGTGCTTTCACAGGCGATGTTAGCATCCTGGATTGGGGGAAGATACAGATCCTGCTGGTGTTGTTACCCTAGGGCCACGTGTCATCACCTCAGCCAGATTCCATGATGAATTGTTTCGCATAGGGGGCATTACGCACTCCCCCCTCCACCTGGCCCAGCCCCAAAGCCCATGTCTGGGTTGCAAAGGAGGTACCAAGAAATCAGTTCTCCGTGGTGCAGGTTCAAGTGCTTCAGAAGGAAGACCTTTTGTCCAAAGACTTGAGCTGAGTCACACAAGGACTTCAAGGAGGGAACCAGTGACTGGGCATTTGCTGACTCCTTGTGGGCTCTACCTAAGAACAGGTTTGCCTAAGAACAGAAAAGAAGGTTCAGTGACTTCCTCTGATGCCCCCCCCCGAAACTCTAGGCAACCCGATCGCCCTGGACTGGGTCCTGTATTCCCGGTGTTACTGTATTGTAATAGACCTAGATTGAGCATCAGTGACTCAGTGGTCGTGATTCGAGCAGACGGACCTCCAGAACTCAGCAGGGTGCAGGAGAGTCTCTTGGACCAAGGCGAGGCCTGGGAAGCAGCTGTGGGAGGGACCACCTCTCCGTAGAGGCCTGCTGGCACGGAGATGATCAGTTCCCAGGACATGGGGGAGCCAGAGGGAGGACACCGAGTACTCTTACTCCCCTTGAGCTCCTTGTGACGCATACCCTTCATTTTCTGCACCCCCCGCGGAGGGCTTGGCCAAGTTTGTCTTAGTATCTCTCACCCTCGGATCATCCTCTGGAAGGGGGTCCTCCAGCTGCTGCGCGTAGGGATGGCCCATAAGAAAATGTGTAAGGCCTCCATGCCCCTTGGCTCTTTATAAAAGGAGTGGTTGGAAGGGAGGAGCCCCTGGAGGCATGTCCTGTCCCCTTCTGGAACACGGAGTCTCTTCAGGCAGATGGTCTGTGCCTCCGCTGGGGGCCAGCAGCCTGGGTGGGGCAGATTCTCAGCTCAGAATGCCACGAGGGTAGAGCAACTCTGCACGCTTGCCCTCCCTCCCTGTTTCTGTGGTACAGGTGGCCAGTCAGCCCAGGCTTTCTGGCAGCGGCATGCTCCTAGAAGCTCGCCTTTGCTCTGGTTACAGCCCAGTGTCCCATTCTGGCTGATCGTCCCTGTGCTTGGAAGGAAAGAAGAAAGGGAAAGCCACATGCCTGGCCATGCCAGAGGCAGCTCCACCTGTCAGGGGAAGGGAGCGGTGGAGGTGCGCTGTAGGGCCGGGGGGCTCGGAAGCATGCAGACAGAGGGAAGAGAAAGCGAGCCCAGTCCGCAGGCTGTGTTCGAGGTGTTGGGGTGCAGTAAGCACCTGATGTGGTCTGCACCTCTTACCTTGGAACCTGAGCCCACCTAAGGCAGCCTGCCTTGGAGGGTGCCCCCCTTCCTGGGGGTCCACACTTCCCAGCTCCTGCCTACGGCTCTCCTGGTGGGACCAAGGAGGTTCCCCAGCCACCTTGGCCACCTTTCCAGATGCCATTTGCCAGCGTGTGGGAGCTCACCATGTGTGTGTCTGAGAGCGTTCGGAGAGGTGGACAGTTTCTTTTAAAACAGCCCCAGGAAGGGAAAGGAGTGCCTCTCCAGCCGCTTGTGTAGCGTCCGGCAAGGATCTGGGCTGATGAGAACGGTGCACTTTGCTGGCCAGCTTGCGGCAGCAGCTCAGAAGAGCAGAGATGGTCATGCCTGCTTATGCCCCATTCCTCTTCCCAGTAGTTGCTTCCATACACCAAAGATGGTCCGGCCCATCTTCTTCCCAGAGGCCTGGGGACACGATCGTCTGTCCGCTTGGAGGCCGGTTGGGGGGACAGTTGGCTTACTTTGCCGTCTGCTGCCTCCAGCCTAGCCTCTGTCAGGGCTCTGCTGTCTCTGCTCCTTGCTGATTCAGTGTTTTGTGGCGTGGGCACGGCTCCCCACCGATAGCAAGTTGTCAGTCTGTCTCCGTGCACTGGCGTTGGGGTCCCGGTGCCACCCAGGGCTGAGCTGGGTGGCTCAGGGTCGGGGGGGGGGTTACCAGAAAGCCCTTCCCCCCTCCCTGGACCAAAAAGACCTCCCTGGATTAGTAGCTGTTGATCCAGAGTCCTCTGTCCTCTTTCGGAGACCGAAGGGGACTGGGCGGGGTGGGGGGAGACAAGAGGGGCGAGATGCGGTGCTGGTTTTGGGAGATCAGGAGCAGGCAGAGGGAGGGTGTCCTTCGGGCCCTGGCACCCTCCTCAGCAGGCCCCTGCCTGGGGAGGGGTCCCCCACCGCAGCCCTGCTCTGCCCTCTCAGAGGGGGTCGAGTCCGTGAGAGGAAGTGAGCCTTCTGTATACAGAGTGAGCCAGTCCGTGCTCAGGAAAGCCTAGTCGCTTACTGTTGCTCTTATCTGTGACATTTTTTTTTTTTTTTTGTACACTGGTTTGCTCCTCGTGGCACGAAACAAAACAAAGCAAAAGTCGTCTCAAGCAAAGCTGTTGTTTTGGAAACTTGCTTTCTTTCGGTGTGAGTTTTGTACTATAAGGAATTCTTCATTTATATCGGTGTTATTGTGGTAGAGAGAATAAGGTAGTCTCCTTTTTGCCGGGAAATCGGCAGATGCCTCTGCCCTGGGCCCCCCCCTCCGTCCTTCTCCATCCCCAGGTGGATTTGAGGTGTACTAGGCGGATCCCTCCCTGGCACTTCTCCTCCCCCCTCCCAGTGGCCCCCTTTAGAACCAGTCTTGCTTAAGCCCCCTAGACAGCGGCAGGGGGACTATTTTTGGCCAAGCTGGTTCTCGGGTGCTCTGTGCCGCCCATCCCACCCCCAACCAGTTTGCTCACCTCCTGGGGCATTTTGTAATGCGTTTTCTCTGTTTTGTAAAAAAAACCTTTTGATTGTACCGAAATGGTTTCTGCAGTTACCTTTGGAAATAAATGGTCATTAATTTGTGTACCTAGCATTCTAGAACTTTAGTCTTCAGTGTTTCTGTGGTTGAAGATCCCTGAATGATAAAGGACCCCTCACCATGGGACTTACTATTACAATGTTTTCTTCATTTACTCTTATTAAAAGATTTATGAGAACCTAGGCGTCTTGGCCTTCCTTCCCA
>NW_024423319.1:38184448-38342950 GCF_017311325.1 Ursus maritimus | reverse complement strand
GGGGGGGGGTTACCAGAAAGCCCTTCCCCCCTCCCTGGACCAAAAAGACCTCCCTGGATTAGTAGCTGTTGATCCAGAGTCCTCTGTCCTCTTTCGGAGACCGAAGGGGACTGGGCGGGGTGGGGGGAGACAAGAGGGGCGAGATGCGGTGCTGGTTTTGGGAGATCAGGAGCAGGCAGAGGGAGGGTGTCCTTCGGGCCCTGGCACCCTCCTCAGCAGGCCCCTGCCTGGGGAGGGGTCCCCCACCGCAGCCCTGCTCTGCCCTCTCAGAGGGGGTCGAGTCCGTGAGAGGAAGTGAGCCTTCTGTATACAGAGTGAGCCAGTCCGTGCTCAGGAAAGCCTAGTCGCTTACTGTTGCTCTTATCTGTGACATTTTTTTTTTTTTTTTTTACACTGGTTTGCTCCTCGTGGCACGAAACAAAACAAAGCAAAAGTCGTCTCAAGCAAAGCTGTTGTTTTGGAAACTTGCTTTCTTTCGGTGTGAGTTTTGTACTATAAGGAATTCTTCATTTATATCGGTGTTATTGTGGTAGAGAGAATAAGGTAGTCTCCTTTTTGCCGGGAAATCGGCAGATGCCTCTGCCCTGGGCCCCCCCCTCCGTCCTTCTCCATCCCCAGGTGGATTTGAGGTGTACTAGGCGGATCCCTCCCTGGCACTTCTCCTCCCCCCTCCCAGTGGCCCCCTTTAGAACCAGTCTTGCTTAAGCCCCCTAGACAGCGGCAGGGGGACTATTTTTGGCCAAGCTGGTTCTCGGGTGCTCTGTGCCGCCCATCCCACCCCCAACCAGTTTGCTCACCTCCTGGGGCATTTTGTAATGCGTTTTCTCTGTTTTGTAAAAAAAACCTTTTGATTGTACCGAAATGGTTTCTGCAGTTACCTTTGGAAATAAATGGTCATTAATTTGTGTACCTAGCATTCTAGAACTTTAGTCTTCAGTGTTTCTGTGGTTGAAGATCCCTGAATGATAAAGGACCCCTCACCATGGGACTTACTATTACAATGTTTTCTTCATTTACTCTTATTAAAAGATTTATGAGAACCTAGGCGTCTTGGCCTTCCTTCCCAGAACCCTCTTAGAAGTCCTTCTGCTTTGAAAAGCAGACCAAAGGGGCCATTCGCGCCCCACACTGTGTCAGACACCGAAGAGCAGCTCTGCCCTGGGAGCCCTGCAGCCGGAAACTCCCATGCACGCTGCCTGCTTCCACTGGGGACATAGGAGGCCTTTTGCTCTTGGCGGAGACTGTCTTCTGGGGACATCCGCTGGCTTCACCAAGCACCCCCCCAACCCCAGGTGCGCTGGGCCAGGTTATAAATAAGCCAGGGCCCTGCAATCCCGGGGCCACAGAACCCCTAGCTGGGGCCAAGCCATGTCCCCCGGTTCTCCACCTGTAGAATGATAGCTGCATCTGTGTGCCCAGCGTGGCGCTAAATCCCTCCACACACATTCCCTCCTGTGACCCCCGTGCTGGTAATGCTGTCCCCAGTGGACGGGCAAACCCCAAGAGAGCAGACTCTGAGCTAAAGGAGACGCTGGGATGCGAGGCCAGTCACGCTAGACTCCTGAGCCCATGCGCTTTGCGCTCTCCCTGGACTCCGCTGCCCATCTGAAGGGCCGCAGTTACCAGGCAGACCCCTGCCCAGGGGCCCCAGCCCCGAGAGGAGTGGGAGCAGAGCCAGGCAGGGATGTGGAAGGCAAGAGAGAGGAAGGGGAACCCCACGAATGTGCGAAGCAGAGGAGCCATACCCAGCCTGTGACCCCAGGGAGCCCCAGAGCAGAAAAGCAGGGGGGCAGGGATGCAAGGCCAGGCAAGAGCTGGCCCAAGGGGCAGGACAGAAAGATGGGTCACGTGGTCTTTCTCTGTGTCTCCCATTTCAGAAAGAGGCGACCGGCAGTGATCTAGGCCATGGCCTTCTCTGCCCTGGGCCTCGCATCCGCCCCCACCCCCCATCTCTGCTCCCGTACAGCCCCCCTACTGCAGGCAACAAATGCAGATCCGACTGCACAGCTTCCCTGCACCCCATAAACATCTGCCGCCTCATCTCCTCACCCCTCTAGTCCCCCCCACTCCAGGACCACACACAGGGAGAGACCCTTTGCTCCCAAGGTCTCCTGGTCCACTTTTCCCACCGGGCCATCTTGTGCATCTTTGCATTTTTCCTCTGTGTGGTTCTCTCAGCTCCCCAGTCTCCCTTCTTGTCCAAAGGCCTGAGCTCAAGAGTCAGCTCCTGGGCCAGTCTTCCCTGAGCCCCAGTCCAAGTTAGGGATGTCTCGGCTTGGCTCCTGCCAGCATCCCCTCCCCGCCCCTTGCTCACTGCAGGGCGCCGTTCATCCCCCACTAGGCAATGCATTCTGGCTGGCTGTCCCTCTGTACCCTGAGCTCCTGGAGGTCAGGGTGGAGTCCCATTCATTCTCCTGCCCCTGGCACAGGACCTGATCCATAGCAGGTGCTCAGTGAACACCCAGCTCATCCCGGAGCCCTGTAACATGGTGGGAGGCACCACCGCCACCTGAGGGAGAAACCCTGCCACATCAGTTGGCGCCCTCCCATGCGCTTTCCCATGGGGACCCGTGTGCCTTTGTGTGCCCAGGTGCCTCGCGCCCCAGCCTGGGGGCCTCCACGCCCAGGCTTCCCCGGACCCCTGGGTAGAGGGTGGCCAAGGCATCCAACTACTTTTCTGTATCCTTGGTAGCTGCTCGGTCCCCACCAGGATCACCCCTCTGTTCCGCAGGGCACATGGAGTTGGTGTCAGCATGGCCAGAAGCCCCACCAGCGCACAGGACATGCCACCTGCCCCTCCGAGGGGGAGGGAGCAGCTTGGGGTGGTTACAGCGTGATTCGCAACCCCCCCCAGTGAGTTTTCCCCTTGTCCTGCTTTGCCAAGGCTAGTGGAGGGACAGAGGTACACACATCAGTCCGACAAACGCCATGGCTTATTCAAAGGCTATGTGGTTTGCTAACCTTGGCAGCGGGCAAGGCCGGCCTCGTCCAAAGTCAAGGACTCTCTGTTACTGCCCGGCCCCACCCCTCTCCCAGTCAGCATTTCCCCAGCATCTAGATTGCACATCTGGGGTGTCTGAGCCGCCTGGCAAAGAGGGGTCAGCGTCTGGCAGGGAGGCGGTAGGGAAGGCCGCTCCCGTTGCTCACAGCTGACCCCGAGGGCTCGCCCGCCGCAGCCCACGTCCTAACTTTAGTGCGGCTCCTCCTGCCTCTGGGCCAGGCCAGCCAGCAGCCCCGCAGCCTTGTGACGAGACAGGTCTTGGCGAGGACCAAGCTCTGATAGGCGACGGGGCCAGTGGCCTGAGCTGCCTGGGTGTTCTTTCCAGCGACGCCTCCCCAGCAGCCCCTTGGCTCCCTGGTCGCTCCCGCCTCTCCCCACCCCCCGGCATTCAAGGGGGCCGCAGGGGTGCCGCCGGCTCTGGCTGTCCCTTCAGCTGTTCCTTCCCTATTTTCCAGGAGTCCCAAGTCCCTTTACTCCAGAACACACCGTCAGATTTCGAGAACATTGGAGCTGATGAGATAGATACCCACGAAGACAGGAGCTTAGAGACTTTCCTGCAGGTCACAGTCACCTGGGGAGCTTTCACGGCCATCTCCGTGCCCAGCCTCACCCCAGCTCACGATTCAAAGCAAACTTTTGTTTTGTTTTGTTTTCACTCGAAGCTTCCAGGTTGTGAGTCATCTCTGCCCTGACCCTCTACACCCGGGCCTTTTTTAAATGAGATTTTTAAGACATACCAAAAAAAAAGTCTGAGGAGTAATACTGAAATCCAGCTTAAGGAAAAGAACCTTACGGAGACAGGGCAAGCCCCTCACTCCAGAAATTGGGAGAGTGTTCCTCAGAGCTGCAGGGAGTCTGGAGAACTGGTGCGGGATGGGTTGGGGGGCAGAGGGGGTGACGTTCTGGCCTTTTCCACTTGCTTCACCCGGAACAACTCCCAGTTCTGTTCTGTTTTGTTCCTTGCGGTTCTGTAAATCATTCCGTCGGGAAAGATGTTTAAAAGCCACTTACTTCTGTGCTCACTTAGCCCTGTCTGCACTTACCCCTAGATTGCGGTCATCCTGTAATAGTTGAAAAAGCACTGCAGTAGCTTTCAGCGGTTCTCTGCCCCCTCGGAGGCCCCAGGTGTCCTTGGCCAAACCATACCTCTCTGAATTCCAAGGCGGCTGTGAGACACCCGGGGAGAAAAATGGCTTCATAAAGTTCTGTTCGGTGTGGGGGGGACAGGAGCGCTATTTCCAGACAGTGTTGTTACTATGCTATTCTCAGAGCGTGGAGGTTCTTTGGGGTTTGAACTCCACTTACCACCATGCCTTAATGTACCCTGCGTGGTTGGGGTCTCTGGGGTGTGTAGCAGAGGTGACGCCTTGGTTTTAAAGAATGTTTCTATATTTCATTGACTCTAAGACTTTCCCCTCCTTTTTTTTTGGCATTTTAACATCTCTAAACCTGGGCTGCATCTTACAATCAATGGATGCCATAGTTCAATCAGAGCTAGCTTAGTTTTCTTTTCCAGAGGCACATAAACTGGGGACATCTTACAATCCAAAGTGCCTTAGAGTGGCCGAGATGCTGGAATTGTTGCCTCTGATTCCCCTTCCTGGCCCCATGAGAGTCACCCTCCTGGTAGAGAAAACCCCTTTGGAAAAACTTAGACTTTCAGTGTATGGTCTCCTTCCAACACTCCATCTTCTCTTTCTTTCCTGCCAGCGTCCACGCAGGCCTGGCAAGCTGTCTGCTTTCTGACCATAGGGGGGCTCACTTTGCTGAGCTACCTCTTGGGGCAAATGGTTTGTGGGCCATGAAGGGAAGGTGGCGGGCGCACCTGCATGAGGAAACCCACCGTGCCAACCACCAGGGAGGGAGGGAAGGAGGAAGCCAGAAGAGAGTTGGGGAGGGAGCCAGACAAGCCAGGCCAGCCATCCCCAACAGCTCTGGTTTCTTTATTTCCCAACCACAGCCTGGCCAGACAGCTCAGCCTGCTTCCGTGGGGAATTCTCAGGGCCAGTCATTGCCAGAGGTGAGCCAGGCGGGTGTAGAGGGAAGGAGCCCAGCCTTGCCCTGAATTCCCAGGGTTGACATGAGCAACTGTCTGGCCCCCATGGAGGAAGACAATGATTTCCTCACCTCGTCCTGCAAGGCGGAAGAGTTAGGCAGTGGGCCTTCCAAGGAAAAGCAGCACCTTGGCCTGGGGCAGCATAAGCCGTGGACGTTGACCGCAGTAGGAAATGGCCACCAACTTTCCCTCGGCACTGGCAGCCACTCTCATTAAGCTTGGCCTCTGTGGCCTTTAGGCCAAGCTCTTCCAGAAGGGGAAGGAGTGTCTGCAGGGAGATCCAGGGATACTTGGGCACAGGAAGCAGTTTTTGGACATCCACCCACCTCCCCCCCGCCCAAGAGCTTAGCAAGACGTGATCAGCCTGGATTACAGCTGCCCTCATGTAACCAGGTCAAAGTGCTGGCCTACTTAGCCCCCCCCCCCCCCCCCAGCGGCCTCCTTCATAGCNNNNCCGATTAGGAGGCTATTTGTGAGCCCTAGTTGTGTACCCAGAAGCCTGGGGGCCATCTTCCTGTGACAAGAAGGACAATAACTAAGGCTAGACAGCCAAGGGCAGAGTCTGCCCTGCCTGTGGGAGAGAAGTGCTGTCAGACCTCGTGTGTCCTCGTAAAAGAAAGAGTCAAATAATGTCAAGTCTAAGTGCCTGGATTTTGCTAGTTTTCAGCCAAGGACCCTGTCCCATGTCTTTGCCATCCCCAGCCCTAGAGAGAGATGGCAGAGCAACAGGCTGAAGCCTTCGATGACAGTCACTAGCCTCCATTCAGTAGGTTCTGGGCGTTTGAGGGAGACTGTGATTTAACTGCTCTGAGCCTCAGTTTACTCGTCTGTAAAATGGCAACAATCATAGGACCTAACTCCCAGAGCTGGAGGAAGATTGACTAGATAAGGCACAGAAGGCACTTGGCACAGGACCGGCACATCGTAAGCACTGCTTTCCATCAGTGTTAGATGCCATCTCCTGTCATTAACGCCACTGCCACCACCACCATTGCCACCCGCATCCTCACCCTTACCCTCCTCAAGACGTCAGCGTGAGTGCCAAAAAGCTCAGGCTCTGGAGCCTGACAAACTTGGTCTGAATCCTCGCTCTGCCATTCTGTAGCTGGGTGGCCTTAGACAATTGATAACTTCTTTGAACTAGATTCTTAGGCTGTAAAATGGGAGCTTTATAAGGCTGTTGAAAAGTGCATGTCGTGGTCCTTATCACACAGGAAGCACTCAAAGAAGGTTGGCTATTTTAATTATTTAAATGGGGTGACCAAGACCAGTGGTTGCCAGGGGGCTGGGGTAGGGAGGGATGAATAGGTGAAACACAGAGGCTTTTTAAGACATTGAAACTACGCTGTACGATACTATAATGGTAGACACATGTCATTAAATATTGGTCCAAACTCATAGTATGTACAGTGTCAAGAGTGAACCCTAATGTAAATGCTGGACTTGGGGTGATAATGACCTGTCAGTGTAGGCTCATCAGTTGTAACAAATGTACCGCTCTGGTGGGGGGAAATTGACGGGGGGAGGCTGTGTGCAGAGAGCAGGGTGGCAGGCAGTGAGTATATGGGAACACTCTGTATTTTCTGCTCAACCTTGCCGTGAACGTAAAACTGCTCTAAGATTGCAGTCTGTTTCTAAGGAAAGGAAAAGAAAAAGGTGATCAAGCTAGGTTGTTACAAATTTAGGATGTTAACCATAATCCCCATGGTAACCACAAAGAGGATAAATGAAAGATACAGAAAAGGACAAGGGACTCAAAATGATTCACAAGAAAAAAAAATCCATCAGACGCAAAAGAAGGCAGTACTGGAGGAACTGTGGAACAAAAAAAGATATGCCACACAGAACACACATAGCACAAGAGCAGGAAAAACTCCTTCATTACCAGCAATCACTAAATGTAAATGGGTTAAACTTGCCAATTAAAAGAAAGATATTTGCAAACTGGATGTCAAAAAGACAAGATCTAACTATGTGCTGCTTACAAAATACTCAGTGTAGACCCAAAGACAGAAATAGGTTGAAAGTGAAAGGATGAAAAAGATATTCAGTGGAAATAGTGGTCACCAAAAGAGAGCTGAGATGGCTATATCATAGCAGGCCAGATAGATTTTAGGTGCAAAATTTTTACAAGAGGTGAATAAGGGCATTTTTATTGATGAAAGGATCAATTCATCAAGAAGATATAACAATTATAAACATACACACCAAACAACAGGGATTTAAAAGATAAGAGGGAAACATTGACAGAATTGAAGGGAGAAATAGTTCTACAATAATAGATGGAAACGTCTATATCCTGCTTTATATAATGGGCAGGACACTTAGACAATAGATCAATAAGGAATAGAGGACTTGAACAGCACTCTAAACCACCTAGGCGTCAAAGACATGCACAGCATACTCTACCCAACAAGAGCAGAGCACACATTTTTCCCAAGTGTACACGGAACATCCTGCAGAATGGGCCATATGTTAGGCCATAAAGCAATTCTCAATAAATTTTAAAAGATGGAGGGATGCCTGGGTGGCTCAGTCAGTTAAGCAGCTGCCTTTGGCTCAGGTCATGATCCCAGGGTCCTGGGATCGAGTCCCGTGTCGGGCTCCTTGCTCTGAGGGGAGACTGCTTCTCCCTCTGCCGGCTCTGCCTGCCACTTTCTCTACTTGTGCTCTCTATCTCTGACAAATAAATAAAATAAAAAGTTTAAAAGATGGAAATCATGCAAAGTATCTTCTCTGACCAAACTAGAAATCAATAACAGAAGGAAAACTGAAAAAATCACTGCAAATACATGGAAATTGAACAACACACTCTTAACCAATGGATTAAAGAAGTCACCAGAAACTTAGAAAATGCTGTGTGATGAATGAAAACACAGTACACCCAAACTCACAGGATACAGTGAAGGACAGTGTTCAGAGTCGCATTTGTAGCTATAAACACTTACATTGAAAAGGAAGCTCTGAAATCAACACCCTAACTTTATACCTTGAGGAACTAGAAAAAGAAGAACAAACTAAACCTGAAGCCAACAGAAGGAAGGAAATAATGAAGATTAGGGCGGAGTTAAATGAAAAAGAGAACAGAGGGGCGCCTGCGTGGCTCAGTTGTTAAGCGTCTGCCTTCGGCTCGGGTCATGATCCCAGGGTCCTGGGATTGAGCCCCGCGTCAGGCTCCCTGCTCAGCGGGAGGCCTGCTTCTCCCTCTCCCTCTGCTTGTGTTCCCTCTCTCGTTGTGTCTCTCTCTGCCAAATAAATAAAATCTTGAAAAAAGAAAAATAGAATAGAAATAAAATAAAGTCAATGAAACCAATAGTTGGTTCTTTAAAAAGAGTGACAAAATTGACAAGACTTGAGCTACACTCATTAAGAAGAAAAAGACACAAATAACTAAAATTGGAAATGAAAGCAGGGATGTTACCACCAACCTTACAAAAATTATAAGGATTATCAGAGAACAGTATAAGCAGTTGTATGCCAATAAATTAGATAGTCTTCAGGAAATGGACAAGTTCCCAGAAACACACAAAGTATTACCCCAATACAAAAGCCAGACAAAGATACCGTAAGAAAAGAAAACTACAGACCAGTATCCATTAGGAGTATAGACACCAAAGTCCTCAACAAAATATCAGTAAACCAAATCCAACAGCACAGTAAGAGGCTCATACCACGTGACCAAGTGGAATTTATCCCAGAAATGAAGGGGTGGTTCAACGTAAGAAAATCAACCAATGAGGCACCTGGGTGGCTCGGTCAGTTAGACGTCTGACTCTTGATCTCAGCTCAGGTCTTGATCTCAGGATTGTGAGTTCAAGCCCTGCGTTGGACTCCACACAGGATATGGAGCCTACTTTTAAAAAAAATCAACCAGTGTAGTATACCACATTAAGAGAAGAAAGGGGAAATGATCATTTCAAAAGGCAGAAAGGCATTTGACAAAAGTCAGCATGCTTTCATGACAAAAACATTGAACAAACTAGGAATAGAAGGCAACGTGATAAAGGGCATTTATGAGAAACCCACCGCTAACATCATACCCAGTCGAGAAAGACTGAAAATTTCCCCCCTGAGATGAGAAACAAGACAATCATGACTGCTTTCACCGGTGCTATTCAACATTGGAAGTCCTAGCTGGAGTAAGTAGGCCGAGAAACAAAAGACACCCAAATGGAAAGGAAGAAGTGAAACTGTATTTGCAGGTGATATGATTCTCTCTCTCTAAAATCCCATAAAACACACACACACACACACACACACACACACACACACACACACACACTACTAGTGTATAATTAAGAAAGGAAGGAAGGAAAGGGAAGGAAAGGAAAGGAAGAAAGGAAAGGAAGAAAGGAAAGAGAAAGAAAGAAATACAAGGTTAGTTTAGTTGCAGGAAAAAGATCAATGCACAAAAATCAGTGGTGTTTCTATATGCCAGTAACGAACTATCTAAAAAGGAAGTTAAGAGAAACAATTCTATTTATAATAGCATCCAAAAAAATAAGATTCCTAGGAATAAATTTAACCAAGGAGGTAAAAGGCTTGTAACTGAAAACTATAAAGTATTTTTGAAAGAAATGAAAGACGACTTAAATAAATGGGAAGGCATCTCGTGCTCGTGCATTGAAAGACTTAATATTGAGATGGCAACAGTCCCTAAAGCAATCTATGGATCACAGCAGTCCCCATCTGAAGTGCAATGGCCTTGTTTTTTTTTTTTTTTTTTTGCAGAAATGGAAAGGCCAACCCTCAAATGTATAAGAAATCTCAAGGATCCTTGAATAGCTCGAACAATAGTGAAAAAGAAAAACAAGGCAGGGGGACTCACACCTCCCAATTTCAAAACTTACTACAAAAGTAGAGTGATCAAACGGTGTGGTACTGGCATAAGGGTAGACATATAGACCAGGGACATAGAATCAAGAGTCCAGAAGTAAACCCAAACCTCTGTGGTCAACCGATTTTCGACAGGGGTGCCCAGACCATTCCATGGGGGAAAAGAACAGCTTTTTTAGCAAACAGTATAGGGACAACTGGATAACCATGTTCAAAAGAATGAAACCGGGGCCTCTACCTCAAACCACATGTTAACATTAACCCAAAATAGACCAACAACCTAAATAGAAGGGCTAAAACTATTAGAAGGAAACATAGGGGTAAATCTTTATGACCTAGCACTTGGCTATCGATTCTTAGGTTTGACACCAAAAACATGCGCAAAAAAAGAAAAACACAGATACACTGGATTTCATCGAAACTAGAAAGTTTTGTTCATCAAAGGACATTATAAAGAATGTGAAAAAGACCAACTACAGAGTGGAAGAATATATTTTCAAATTATTTCTCTGATAAGGGTTTGATATCCGAGATACACACACACACACACACACACACACACACACACACACACACCAGTATACATATGTATGTATACCATTACAACTCAACAAAAGACAACCCAATTAATAACTGGGTAAAGGACTTGAATAGACATATCTTCAAAGAACATGTATGAATGGACCAATTAGCACATAGAAGGGTGTTTCAACCTCACCGGTCATTAACGAAATGTGAATCAAAATCACAGATATCAGTTCACACCCACGAGGATGACCGTGATCAGACAGACACGAATGAGTATTGGTGAGGACGTGGCAAAACTGGAATCTGCGTACATGATTGGTGGAAAAAGTGTGATGGTTCCTCAAGAAGGTAAACATAGAATGACCGTATGAGCCAGCAATTCCACCCCTAAGATTATACCCAAGAGAAATAAAAACGTACGTGCACACAGAAACTTAGACTCAAAGGTTTATGGCAGCGTTATTCATAAGAGCCGAATGTTTGAAACAGCCCAAATGTTCACCAGTGGATGAATGGATAAGCCAGTTGTGGTGTAGCCATATGATGAGATATCATTCAGCCATAAAATATCAGTCAGCCGTGATGGAGACAGACCTCAAACGTTATGCTAAGTAAAAGAAGCTGGTGAGAGAAGGTAACACAATATCACTGACTCGTGTGCTTTAAAGTGGTTCGTTGTATGTTATGTGAATTTCACTTCAACAAAAGACGATGTCAAAGGAGGTGAAAAGAAGGGAGTTTCTTTTTATCTCGCAAGTGCCCTGTGCACCTGCTTGCAGGACTCCCTGTGTAGCCTTCCTTAGAACCAAGGGTGTTGCCTGCACTTTCCCAGCCTCGGGCTGACTATTAGCAATTTCGATTTGACCTTCTCCAAGTCTGCAGGTTCTTCTGTAGTGGTACGAACCCATATGGGGGAAGAAGGAGCCAGTGCGGCCCGTCTACCCCACCAGAGCAGGCCCATCCTACTCGAGCAGCCGTATTAACCCTGTGCGCCCTTTCCACCCCCATCATTCATGTGTGCCACGGACCGCATCTGCTGGGCAAGGTAAACATGAACCAAGTCACTGAGGGGCATGCCTTCATGTACAAAGGTGACTATGGCCACCCACCGCTGTCCCTGACCACAGTTCTGGGAAAGGGGCCATGGCCGAGGCCTATGCCAGCGGGGTGGCAATGTCTTCATGCAGAGTTCCTGGAATTTGTTTGAATGTTTGAAGTGGAGAAAGTTTAGGGAAATGTGTGCATTACTCACATAGTACTGCCCTTCAGAAAAGATGGGGGTTCTCGCTCTTTCCAGCCCAAGACGCCCTTCCTACTCTGCCAGGATGTGTGGGAGTGGGTGATATGATTGCCCCATCCAGCTGTTTGCTCAGCCCCTGTCTCCTGTGCTGATAAACACCAATCCACTTGTAGGGGTTGATACCTACCGTAACCTTGGATCATTCCAGAAGACCATTGAGACGGAAATGCTAGTTTGATGAAAAATGACTAGAGCAACTACTAGTTTCAAATCTGTCTGGTGTTTAGGCCACAACTCCAGCTCTCAGCAGCTTCCTGTCGCTTCAGATGTGATTTACCTGTTCTCTTGTGTACCAGTTGTTTCCTGTTTTACAATAATCCAAATTGAATACTGCCTTCCTGCCTTCCTGGCCTATGTAGCAGGTGAGAGTTACACCGAGAGGGGCTCTGATTTTCCGCTCTGGGAAAATCCCCTCTCTCTCCTCCTGCTCTGTGAATAGATTTCTGCCCCCCACGGGAGAATTTTTCAGCCAGTTGGCATACTATAGGCTTTCTTTGGCTCTCAGGCCTCCAGGACTCTTAGCAAAAACAGCCTTGTCTCTGTCCGGACTGTTCTCTCTCTCCCGGTCATGGGAAGGGCCCAAAGCCTTTGAGAGGGCAGCTTTGCAGTGAGAAGCACAACTTTCCACCACCAAATGCCATTCCTCATGCACATAAACCTACTTCTATGATCACACATATCTTTCTCAACCAGCTGGCACATTGCCGCTAGGGAGCAAGATAGCTGGCTACCTGGTGGGAGGAGACAGTGTCCTCCTCCACTCAACAGATGACCGTGCTCCGTGTGGGGTGGCCTTTGCTGCCGACATGCTGGGGGGCCACAGCAACCCCATTTCCCCGCAGGGGAAGTGACAGCTCTGTTCGAGTGCCCCTCTGAGGTGGAAGCAATTTAGGGGGACCCTATAAAGCCGGCCCGATGTTGCCTGGGCCCCGGTCGGAATGACTTTCCCCAACTAGACCAAACCTGGATGCCCCCACGACTCTTAGCTCCGAGTGGACCGTTCATTTGTTTTTACATTAATACTATCTTCATTCTCAAACCAAGCACGGGGCCATGCCTCTGTGGGGACAGGCACTCAGGAAATATTGATAGATCACGTTGAGCCTGACATTTGGGAGGAAAAGGCCAGAATGGAAAAGGAGATGAGATGACAGCTTGCCAAAGGCTCTCAAAATACCTGGGCAGGTTGGGGCTCCGGCCGTGGTTTCTCAGATTGTCCCGTGGGACCTGGTGTTCTGTTGGAACTGATCCAAGTTTCCGTAAGCATTTGCTTCAAGAAACGTGTGTATAAACGTATGGTATTTAAAAACTGTAATACAGCCTGAAAAAAAAACCCTAACGCATATGAGTGTGTTAGTGGGAGCTGTCGGGTGGCTTCATTTCTGTTCCAACGTCAGGAGCGATGCGTCTCCTGCCTGAACTTCTTGTAGGCCTCGTCGGGCCTGGATGAGAAGGTGGTAACTGCACCAGAATCTCATGGTTTAGGCCTATGCACACCCAGTGTCCTTAAACTATAGGAGTAAGATATCCCCTCTTCTCTGTGCAAATCAGGACCTTCTTGCTGACGGACAGCCCAGAGTCCAGAAATAAATGGGGTGCTGAGGCTCTGCCTCCATCATCTGTCGCCCCGATTACAAATTTTTATGTCATCAACATGGCCTTGTTGTTCTCATTAGCTTTCTAAGGAACCGGTGTGCATTGGTAATTTAGAACAACAAAATACCACCTTTAATCTCGTATCTTTAACATAACGAGATGTCAGCTGAGATTTTTGATTAAAAAGCAAAGATAGCCTTCCACCATGAAGGGAGACTGAAGGCTGAACAAACGACCGGCCCCTTGTGACTCAGCCGTGTCCTTCTAGAATGGGAGCGCGAGCTCAAGGACGCCAGGGCAGTCGGTGAGCACAGAGGCACGTCTCGCAGCCACCACCCAGCTGCACGCTCCAGACTCAGCGCACCCTACATCTAAGCTCTGTCGGGCTAATGTGATCATCTGTCATGATGGAAAGCTACAAGCACGGGTCAGTGTTCAGTTATGTAAGGCACACGGCCTCTACCAGGCCTCTGGGCCGGTTCACTGAAACCATTTGAGAGAGACAGTGCAATCTGAACGTAATCTAGTCAGGGTCGTTTTTAAATCCGGTTGTAGTAACCAAGTTCCTGGGACGAGGTCGACTGGCTTCAGAACAGTGCTTAGTTAACATCGAAGGCAATTTCCTCCCCGTCTTGAAAGATTTCTTTCCACAGGCCTGGGGTCTGGAACAGGAGATTGTCCCACGAGCTACAGGATCAAGGGAGGCCTTTTAACGTAGGAGCCCAAGCCATCTCCCCAGGGCCTGCCTCGTGGACGTCCCCCCATTCAGCTATTCCTCCCGCAGGCGAAAGCCCAGGCAAACGGGGAAGCCATGAAGGCTGAGCCCACACCCACACTTGGCTCCTGCGGTCGGAGCTGCAGGAAGTGGGAGAAGCCATTCTCTGAATGGGCGGCCATTCACTGGCTCTCCCGACTGGCAGCTCTGAATCCGCGTGTGAATTCGCTGTGGCCACCTGCCCCGAGCTCACACCGATTGGACCCCTCAGGCGTGAGAGTGTTTTCTAGCAACAGAGAGGAATGGCTGCATCCCACCCATCCGCGCCCGGCCTCCGAAGCGGCGGAGCTATTTCCAAGGTGCCTAGTGGGGCATGAAATCTAGGGAGGAAATGTTGAAGCTCTGCGAAGAATTTAGGTAGGTGGAGTGTGATTATTGAAGTTGAAATCTGTCCAGACCATCGAGTTAACCACTAATGTGATAAAAATGAAGGCTGTGGGCTCGTGCAATTACTTCGTTCTACCTGAGCCTATTAATATTGTCTAAATCATTACAAAAAAAAATCCCATGTACCATTAACCATGAATGATGGAACTGGATAAACCTCGAGCAGATGGCCGCCTTAATGGAGCACTATTCAACACCGCAGTAGTCCTCTGGGATCTGAGATGGCTGTTTTTAGCCACCGTGATTGACATCAGCACGTGTCACCAAATTCACACGGGCAGCGGGGCTTTGGGGCAGTGCAACAGAAAATCAGCCTGCGTGCATTCACGAGCAATTAATCCTGAAATATGCATGGGACGGCACAGGATTTAGAACTGAGACAGCAAATGATTTAGAAAGAGCCCAAGGTATTTGAGCAATGTCCTCGGTGGCCTTTCCACGGGGAGGAGATAAGGCAACAGCTGGGAGAGAGGTGGCCCACCAAGAGCTCGCCTTCTCTCGATGCAGGCTCTTAACTGGCTCGGGAAGGTCAGTGGCACCAGCTGCCTTGCCCTCTACGCAGACGCATCTATGTTTCCCCAAGCTCCAGTTGGGAGTAGAGTTCCTGTCCTGCCACTCCAGAACTGGAAAAGTAACCAGGGACATGTTTTGAGGGGATGGGAGGCCTAGTGTGTATGTGAGTGGGTACCCGCTCTGAGCAGCCACATCTGGAGCATTTTCAGATTCCGTCCCTCCCGTACCGAGAACGTGGCAAAGCCTTGAGGGCAGAAGAGAAGAAAGGCTTCCCACCTCCTGAGATGCCCTCACCCGGATAGCACTGCTAACTGCCCCCACCAGCTCACAAGAGGGAAACACCTGTTGATAACACACCCATCTGGAAGAAATTTGGAGCTGGCGTAAGCACGGCTATGCTACCACCAGACTTCACGTCTGATGCTCGCCCCAGGTCCGCGGCCAGGGCGGACTGTCCAATAAAGCCTGGACTCAGTCACCAAGCCAGGGTTCAGGACCAGGCAGAAGGAGGACACAGGCAAATCATAGGGACGATGGGGAGCGGCTGCGGGCGGGTGAGGTGTCCCAAGCACCGGTTTGGAAAGGAATCGGCATCAGCTCCGAAGTATATTGTTTCCAAGTCTTCGACGGCTAGCACTGTAGCAAGAAGCCCCCGCGAGAGCAAGAGCCTTACGATGAGGCAGGCAGGTTAAAGAAAGAGACACCAAACGGTAACTCAGTTTTAACGTTTTATTGGGTAAATGATTTTAAAGATAGTAACAATAGTGTCAAAACTACTACGATATCTTTCCACAGTCACACCTTACAGACCCACGTAAACCTTCTCATTGTTTCCTCTCGCTCCGTTTTAATATTTTCAAGCTATACATATCATATAAAATGCCCATTTCCAATAGTTTCTTCAAACTATTAAGCAATTACATGTGGAAGGAAGGAGGATCTAGTTATACTTGGAGGGGGTTTCAGGTAATCTGCGATGTCTCACTGTAATCCAAAAACAGGTTACTAAGAAAGAAGGAAAAGAAGAAGCTACTCCAGGTAGCTTTTGCTCATTACGAGTCTCACCACTGTATCACCAAGAACTCAGTATGCTGGTGACAGATTCAAAGTGATTTCGGGGAACATACAAAACACTAAAATAACTTAGAAACTAGATCCAAATATTTCAAAAGTAATCGACTTTGATATACAAAAACAGTCAGAGGTGGTTACAAAAGTTTGTTTTCTCAGTGCGTCTATGTACCAGCGCAGTTACTGGGTCCAGAGCAAAATAAAAGGTTTCTCTTCTTCTGAAACAGTAATAAAAAAACAAGGAAAACAGATCTTTGTATATAAAGGATCAATGCTGGTCTTCAGAATAATGTAATCGGAAACCCTTAAATCGAGAGGCACACAACGGGTTTCTGCTTTTAAAAAATAAAAGGAAAGTCACCAGTTTATTTCAATGGAGGAGGTGCTCACACCCCTCAAATAAACTTAATTGAACACCACTAGCAAAAATCACTTAGAAACTGTACAAAAATAAAAAAGTTAACACATTTAATCCTGCAAGGTTTTTGTAAGGACTGGAAGGTAGGCTTTTGAAGCAGCATTTGGGCATGGCTGGGGCTTCTTTGGTTTGATCTAACACACGTAAGAGATGGAACCTACTCCAGATGACAGTTTCAAATTTCCTGCACATTCGAAGACATGAAAAGAGGCCAGTATACAAACTTCCGGTGTGCTGGGCATTGGGACTGTGTGTACTGGACTAGAAACTCCTACAACTGCTTGAGGGGGCGGGGGACGCGAGCAAGCCTTGCACCTTCCTCCATCAAGTACGCCGACCTCTCGTGGTTAAGGGAGACTGGGGCGGGTGGGAGCACACTCTCGTGCAGTCCGAAGGCCACTTAATGGGAGTCGGGGTGGGCTGGGGGGGAGTGGCGGGCAGGGGAGGCAATTGTTCTTTTAGAATCTGGTACCTGGCTGATGTTGTTTAAAGAACAAGAAAACCTTCCAGAAACGGAAGCCTTTTGCTACATACCAAAGTAAAATGCGTACTGTTTTCCCAGAGGAAAAAAAAAATACCCAGTTGCATTTGAGAAACAAAACACAGAAATGGAACTAATTAACATTTAAAAGGGGGGGGCAATGTAAACTTTGTGCTACTCAAATGAAGTTCAAGTATTACTTCTGAGCTGTTTAAAGATCACTGAACTTATACAATATTCTGGTGATAAGAGTGCAATTCACATTTGTGTTTCCGAACAAATAAACCACAACTGGCTAAAACACTAACCTGTGCAATCAAGAATCTTCGTCTGAGTTAAAGACACATGCTACATATTTCAACATGTTCCAAGTGCATTCAAACCACAGACGCAACAGCTTTGTACTATACGATGAAGGTGAAAGGGTCTAGCGTTTGTCTGTCTGAAGCACACCCTTACAGTTTGCACGACACCCTTTACGCTACAAAGTCTTTTTAGTCAACAGCTATTTAGAGACAACAAAAATGCACTGTGCATTAATTTGAAAACAAAAGGAGACAAAACTATCCTTTTCCCCCAAGCCATGGTGGGAAATATTGCTGACCTCGTCCTCTGAAGCCTGCAGGATGGTTATTTCTTCAGTATAACATTATTACACTGGTAAGAAAACATCTGTAGAACATCTGCATATATCAAGAATTTTTAAAAAATCTGATATGATTTTTAGAGTCCGCATGACCAGTCACGTGACCTGCTCAAGATTGATTAGCACCGTTAAATACATAAACACACATATGTATGTATGTACGTGTAAGTAAATGTATACATCCACACATATGTATGTCATAGATCTTTTCTTTTAAAAAACAACAACAACAACAACAACAACAACAACTTCTAACCATGAGCTCACCCAGGACGAGGAGCCTGTTGAACTGATGAGATGATGGATAAGATGGGTCAACATTGGTCTATTTTGTCTCTCTTCAGTTTGCTTGTTTTATTTACTTTTTTTTTTTTTTTTGCAGCAGACAATATCATTCAGCTTGTGCTCAGTTTCCCTATAAGGGCAAGAAAAAGTTTCCATCAGGTAGCCACCTGGTTTGATGCTGAAAGACGATTCTGCTCCAAAAATCCTCCCAAGGAGAAACGAAAGGATTCAAGACCCCTTGCTACAGCCCACCAGCTAGCTTTCTCTGACTCATCTCTAGGTTCAATGGATTGCGTGTCAGGCTAACAGTTGGCTTCTTAGTTAAGGCATCACAACTGAAAATGGTTATTTCAACAACGGGCGCTGTGGATGAAGGAATACCACCAAACCTCTAAGGGCTCCCATCAAAAACGAAAGCAGTTTGCTCTGCCAATAGTGGCAAGCGGAAGGAATTCAGGCAATCAGCACACCAACTAGCAAAGGGGTTTTGAATTTGGAACCAGCAGTCTGTCACCTAGGTATAAGCTCTGCCATTTTGATTTTCAGTGACATCTCAGAGCTTAGACTACATATTCTGCACCACACTTCTATTCATCACTTGATATACTGGTTTCCTGTTGGAAAAAAATTACACACACACACACACACACACACACACACATTTACTATAGGAAAATGAAGGTAATCTTTCTCCAGAATCATCCGTCATTTTTCCTGGGGATAAACACACAGACCTCCTACTCCTCCTGATGTTGGGGAAGTTCTCTTTATATGCACCGTGGGAAGACCAGCCCTGCAAATGGGCTGGGCTCTAACAACTGTATCATTTCTAAATGCCGGCTCCGTTTTCCTAGGTGTAACGTAACATCTTATCAACATAGTAAATGTGTTTCTATCAAAAGTATGTAGTGCAGAAAGACTCCAGTCTTGTCCCCATGACAAACATATCTGAAATCATGGCATATATGAACTTTTGTTTCACTAGATTATCTTTACTATTTCTTTAAATAGTCGCTAAAATTGTCTCCAGCCAATCAGGACTTATTGAAACCTAAAGCTAACAGGTTTAAATTAATATATAATAGACAAATGTCTCTTTTTGGTTATTTGCTCAAAATAAAATTTTTCACCTTAAAAAAATACTTAAGAGTAAGGAATTTGTCTAATCTGCTGTTTCATATATAGACACAATAAAATTTTATAAGAATACTTCTCTAAATTGCCTTTTTTCCCCCTAACCTCTCTCAATTCCATTTAATTATACTCTTCTCAAAGGCACTAAATTCTGTATCTGCTCTCTTCCTGATATTTGCTGCTTTTCAAAATGATTTCTGTAGCATATCTGAAAGGTAGCTTGTAACTTTCTTGAAACAGTGTTGTGGTTTGTTAAGTTGGTTCTGTAGAGTGATGAAGCTGCCTCTTCTATGGTAACCAGCACAACAGGCATAAACGACTTCTCACTCTCTGTGACAAGCCCTATCATGGACCTTCAGATGTTCTGCACCAGAACCAAAGTTCATATATTTTAACCATGGGGAAAACACCTAAGGAGTGAAGACCCACATACTAAGCTCTCATAGCAAAATGCATTTTAGACAAATTCAAGAGTAATAGACAAATACCTGAATTTGATGTGAATTGCTCCCAAACTCAGCTATCAAAAATTCTCTATCTTACTGAGGAGAAAACTAGAGAAGAACCTAAATAAAATCCTTAAAAACTGCACAATGTCTTCCATCCACAGTCGAAAGCAGGAGGGAAGAGAAGAGAGAGGGAAGGAAAGAAGACAGAAGGGAAGGCAAGAAAGACAGAAAGACAGAAACCTAATTCAAAGAGCAAAGCAGAATTCTACATAATATGGCGAGGAAAGAAAACCCCAAAAGTTATATATGCTGCAAAAAAAAAAAAAAACAACCAAGGATCTAAAATAATAAAACAGAATCTTCTTAACAAATGCCATTTTCCTACCCGTTACCATGATGATCTTAACTGACGATGTCCAAGCTTCATCATGGCAACGGAAACTATCATCATAAAATGGTACAGTAAAAGAGATAGCTAGACCAAGAAGGGGCAGGGTCTCCTGGGAAGAGGTCTGCAGAGAGGCCCAGTGACTGGCTGTGCGGCTCAGTGTCAGGAATAATGGTTGTATGGCGGAAGGGGATGCCCAATGCCATTTTGGAAATGATGATGCTGGCGATGAGCAAGGTATTCAGCATAGCTCAGGGTCATCTTTTCACTACGGTACCTGAAAAAGTCAGGGAAGAGACAAAGTTAACATCAACAAATAGATGACATGCCAATGTCAGAGCTGGGAGGGACCTTAGAGATGACTTTACAGACCAGGAGAAGCAGAGGTCCAGAGAAAAGTTGTGACTGGCCCAATGCCATGCAACCAAGTGGCGAAGATGAGATCCGAACCCGGGAATCCAAAGTCTGAGTCCGGTGCTCTTTCTGCTCTACTACTCCTGGTTTCAATTGTTCTAGAAATTTCTGTGCCCCCCCCCCGGAAGCCCCAGTTTGCTAATGGGAAGGAAAAGAGGAAAGCCAGCCTATTGCCATCTCATTCACTTGACTGCTCTTTCTTCTAGGACATTCTCTCTTTGACCATTCCCTTCCCTCCACCCATGCATCTACTCAGGTCTTGCCATTCATAAGAATAGCAACAACGAAACGCTTTTCCTAGTACTGGTATCCTGAACCCTCTCTTTCCCCATCTCTGGCTTTCCTTTCACCCCCTCACTTCTCAAAATTGTAACGTGTGTTTTGTACATTCAGCACTTCATCTCACACTGCTCCTCAGCACGGCGTTCCTTGGCTCCTGCCACTCTTCACAGAAACTGCTCTTTCAGAAGGTCACCCCTGCTCCTGCTTGACCTCTCCATTAGGAGACCATGCACCACTCCCTTTCTGAAGCTCTCCTGTGTCGTAGGTTCTACAACTCGACACGTCCCTGATTGTCTCCACCCCCCACCATCTCTCAGACTGCTCCTTACCTCCCTATATTCCTCCTGCTCAAAACATTCTACCTGGTAGGATTTTACTATGTTTCTACCTTCAGTTCTTTTTTTTTAAGATTTTATTTATTTATGTGACAGAGACAGCCAGCAAGAGAGGGAACACAAGCAGGGGGAGTGGGAGAGGAAGAAGCAGGTTCCCAGCGGAGGAGGCTGATGTGGGGCTCGATCCCAGAATTCTGGGATCACGCCCTGAGCCGAAGGCAGACGCTTAAGGACTGTGCCACCCAGGCGCCCCTCTACCTTCAGTTCTTTTGACCCTATACTCTCTGTACCCCCTCAGGGAACCCTACCGTTATAGCTTCAGCTATGACCTCTTCATAGATGATCCCAAATCACCATCTCTGGTCATGAGTTCTATCTATGTACATTTTCGGTGACATACGGGACATTTCTATACAGATACCCCAGGAAGCACTTCAAACCCAGAATCAATGCCGAAATGTGACTCTCCTCCTGCGGTCCCTCCCTTGGTTAAAGGGTGCTTTGGTGCCTTGGTGCTTTTCATCTAGAGTAAAGCCTCGACTTGTTCCTCCTCCCTACTTCTGAAGGATGACTAAGTCTTTTCATTTCTTCCAGTGTTTTCTCGTCTGTTTGCACCTTTCTTCCCACCCCACTGCCACAGCTCTTGTTAAGGCTCCCATTCACCTCCTTTGGACGGCTGCCCCAGATTCTTAGGTAATAGCAATGTCTCCTAACTCCTTTTCCTGCGTCCCATTCCAATCTTACACCTTCCCATATCCATCTGTTTCAAACCCTTCAACAGCTACTTACTGCATCTAGAATCGGGTCTACATTTCTTAGTCGGGAACTCCATGATACGACCCAACCCGTCTTCCAGGCTTCTATGTCACACCGAAAGACTGGCCAAATTAGACTACTGAACATTCCTCAGAACTTGGCTCTGTATTTCACTACCCACATGCCTCAACTCACTAAATCAATCCCTTCCCCCCCCCTCACATATTCTACCCATTCCTCCAGCCCAGTCTCAAGCCTACTTCGTCTCTGAAATGTTATATTATCTAAACCCACCCCTCTTGAAGTCCTCTTTCCCTACGTTATGACCTCACAACATCCATCACATTCTGCCTTATATTCATCATTTTCATACATGCCCTTCCAGTCTCCTAGGCTGAACCTGGGGAAAGCAGAGAGGGAGGCATTTTCAAATATGTAACTCCTCAGGGCTCGGAAAAATCCATTTTTAGACTATAGGCATTCACTGTGGTTTTATGGAATTGAAACAAACGGAAACAGCAATCCATTTTCCTGAAGTGTTGGATATTTAAAAAAAATAAGGACCCCCATTATCCCACAGAGAAACGTATTTGACATTTGTGAGTCTAGCTCAGTTGTGATTTTCAGTAAGTTTCCATGGTAGACTTCTGTTGCTGCCAACATCCTAAGGTTAAATTCAAATTTGAAGAGTGCTTATCAGAATCCGGGGGGTTCTGCTAAGCAACATCCAAAGCTAGCCAGTGGCTAATTCTGGTAACTTTCTTCAATAACGTAGTCTACAGGCTCAGAGGACTTGCTCATGTAAAGCCAGAGGAATCACACAGAACTAAAGATGGGAAGAATGGGCTCGAACATCACACAAGCTTTACTGCCGAGCCAAGTTCCAGGGTATCCACCCCCAGGATGGCCCTGCCATTCATTTCCATTCGGTTTCAGAAGACAGAAGCAAGTAAGACAGACCAAAGAAATCAGAGGGTTATAGACACACACATCAAAAGGTACTGGTTAGCCTTGCGCTAGAAAATGCCTTCTGTACCTGGTCAGTTTTATGGTTTTCCTGAATTCATTAGTAATCGGAGCTTTATATCCTCCTTTCCTCAGTAATGAGTCTATGGTCTGAATATGGTCCCATCCTGTGGAGAGTAGACCAGATAAAATACCAGTCAAGCACATGTCACAAGCACTTTTGGGCAAATACAACATGACTTTGTAGAGGTCAGCTATTACTGACGCCAGATACCATCCACTCCTTTGGTCCTAAAAACAGTCACAAAGAAGAGCTAAGACTTCCTCCTGTACAGAAGCAGACCTGCCCCCCGCATACCTTAAGTGCTAGCTACCTGTGATGGCTGACAACACTGGCTTTTTTATCTCAACCGCGGTCGAAGACAAGAAGCCAAGGGGCTGGCAGTGACGGCTCAGGCAGGCCTCAGTATTAAACCACGAGCACTGCTCTCTCCTCTAACATGACATCTTTAAGGGAGGGAGAAGCCTAAATGTCACTGTGCCAACTCAGTAGTAGTTAGGACTCCCACACTAACTCACGGTAATTACCGTCCCTGATGGTATCTTCTGGAGTCAGTCAAGTGTATCTGTGTGAGCTATGCGAAGGCATTTTTATTGGTTCTGACATGGGATGGTGTACTTAATACCCGAGGTCCCCTCTCGCTCGTGTATACTTTACGAAGCCAACGGGAACTACAGGATTGAGACATTTTTGAAAGCAACCCCAATAAATCTTCCAAGAGCTGTCTTAAAGACTAACTCTCTTGTAGGGGTGGGGGGTGTCTAATACAAAATTGTACAATTATATAGCTCACATTTATATGAACCAAACCTGAGAGAAACCCAATTACAGATGCTTTCTGATGAGGAAAAAAAAAACTCTATAAGATAAAGAGGAAATATTCATTTCAACTGATGTGTAAAACTAGAATTTCGTAGTAGCTAGAAAGGACAAGGTGCTACAGAGTGAAGAGTTCTTTTGTGTTACAGTGGTGGTTCGCAAACGTTTGTACTTTATCTGCCAACACAGAAACGTGTTTGATTAGGAAGTGCAGGCCAAGCCGATCAAACACGAGGACTTCGTGTAGTCTCGGTGCTCCGGATCTTAATGGGAAATGTACGATCCTCACAGTAGCCGAATGAGTACCCGGCAACCACCTGACGAGGAAGCATTTGATATTGACAATGTACCGTGTGGCTGACTGTTAGACAGAAGGCTTGTTTATGCCAAAAGGCTACGGCACAGTGAGAGATGGGCAAAGGGCATTTCGAACTCATAGCAAACCGTCGCCTAAAAAGAAAACCCCACTTCCACAAGTCTTTGCTCTGGGGAAAGTTATATAATTTTGCGTGTTTTTGCTCTCAAACTTTAGTGCCGAGAGTCAACTTCTGTGTGAGTAATTCACCGATCTCATACAGACATTGCAGTGGCAGTGTTGGAAGAATCGTTTCTTCTCGTTTGAGAACTGCAAGGTCAGATAAGCGCATTTCAATGTGTGTATCTGTTCAACTTCTTCACCAGATCATATGAAATAAAGTACAATGACCTTGCTCCTTTGCAACCTCCGGTAGGTAGGTGGCGGTGCGTTTTGATCCTTTTTCATTGATGAATTCTATTCTAATGCCATGTACACCCACCTGAAAGAAATTGGCAGTTTTATTAGTACAGTCTTCTTCATAGAAACAGAAAGAAAAAGTTATAATTTGACTTTCAAGAGAGTGCACCTCTTCCTTTCCCCTTGTTTTTGGAAGGGCATATAGGTATCTATCTATCTATCTATCTATCTATCTATCTATGGCATTATATATAGAGAGAGATATAGATATATATCTATATATGTATTATTTTGCTTTTCCCAAAGCACTGACTTTGGGTTTGAGGGCCATTATGACGGCTGTGGAGACTGAAAACATCGCTTGATGTGTCCCCAATGTGTATTAGGCTACAGACCAAGCATTCTGCTGTGTGTAGAATAAGACCGTCGAGGACAAGAATCCTGCCCCCACCCCAAACTGTGGCTCATGACAATAAGGAACTAGAGCGAGGGAGCTGACTTCAAAGAGACAGCAAACGTATGTCCTGGTTTTCAGGTACAAGCGCCACTTCAGATTAAGTTCTGAAACTTCCAGGGCTGCCAACTCCCTTCCCAAGCTGTCTTGTCTCTTTAAAACCTTGAATTCTATGTAGACGAGCAGACCCAGATAAGGCTGGAAAAAAGCCAACAACGAGATCCCACATCATCACCCATTCCACATGGTATTTCTAAAATATATGTTATGGCTTAACGGTGGGTCTGTGGCAAACCCTCACTGTCCGTCTACATCCCTGCCCTCACGCACTACTGCTAGATGTACACGTGATAAAGATGTCAAATCCCTTTGGGGGAGGGTATTTTTGCACAGTTTCTTATACATGAACACAGAGATCACTATAACTTTATGGGAAGCACACAAACTTCTCGTGATGCCCTAAGAAAGGGAGTTCTCTAAGTAAATGTGGGCAATTTCTTGCTAATGTTTTAAGAAAGTAACATACTGTTTCACTGATTAGCATCTAGTCAGAAGGCATCTGTCTTTTTTCCCCCTCGTATCTCACATAGAATCATATCTAGAACTGGGGATCACAGAACGTTCTTCTTTGTAAACACTGATAAGAAAAATGAAATTTGAAAAGCACAACAACTCCATTCTGTTCTCCTAAATCTAGAGTCATTTTAGGTCAAGGTCCCCAAGTGGAGTTTAGTAAGGTGGCCCAAGGGACCTGGAGGGAGGACGTGAGACCAGGGAAGCACTTTCATCCAGGAAAGAGGCTTCCTTTCAGAGCAGGCGAGTGAAGTCACAGGCCTTGCCTCTTTTCATCTGTAGGCATGCAGAGGTCTAGAAGAGGAACAGGGGCCCACGCAAACTTCTTTTGCTGCTTCTGCCCTCAGCCTGAAATCTTCCACTTTTTCAGGGAAGAAAAAGTCCTCCGGAGAATCCGTCTTGTCCTTTTCCCAGGTCTTCTTCACACATCCATCCATTAGAGCCTGTCAGATCTTCTGAGAAGCTTGCTTTTTGCTGAAAGCCTATCTCTGTGGACACTTCTTCTACATGGTATCAGTATTCTTATGAATCTCCTTCTGCTGAAGATGCAATCAGAGCAGCTGTTTAAAAACTAACACAGTAAGGCCTCCCAGACCCTGTGGGAAATGACTGTGGACAGCTGAGAAGAAATATGAGTGCTTAGCTATCAGGCCTTTCCAGGATAAAGGACATCTACTAATCTCCCCAGTGCCTGACACGGTACGGAGACAATGACAAATTTGCAAGAGCTTCTGTATACCGACTTTCTGATCTGTGACTTTGAAGGTTTTTTTTTTTCTCCCTTCAACCATAGCATCTCCTTCATAATTTGTTTTTAAAAAATACACAGCATAAATAATCTGTGCTCCCATCATTCACTGAAGTGAATTTTGCATCTTCTACTCAATTTATCAAAAATCTGTCATGTTCAAATTGGAAAGAATTTTGGTGTTTATGAAGGCATCTAATCAAAATTGTTGAGATGAAGAATGTTTCCCTATTTGTGAGATGAGAGTGTTAGACAAAATCAGGGGTGTTTAACTGGTATGGGGGGGCGTGGGGGCTGTGAAATTTATCAGAATTTCAGGAGGTTTCATGCTTCAGCGAGTATGGTTTAGAAAAAGAACAACTCCCCAGGTGATTTTTATTCTAGGTTAACTAGAAAACCTCTAATAATTGGTCTAGCTCTGACAAACTGTAGCTGTGTATTGAAAAAAAAAAGTGATTTAGGCAAATTGGAGGTAATTTAGACACATTAATCCTTTCTTCATAGGAGTGCATTGTGTTCTTTAACAAAAATATCAGAGATTTTAAAGCCTAGTAATTTAGCAATTAAAAGTGGTTATGACCAGCTGTATGGTATGTGAATAATACCTCAGCAAAGCTTGTATATATATATGTAAATATAAAGAAGGAGGTTAAGACCAAACTGGAAGGACATGCTGACCAAAATAAAAATTACTCACGAATAAAACTGATTGACTTTTGTATTTTCAGGAGGCCCCTCCATCAAATTTAATAACGACAAAAAAGTTATCAAAATTCTCCCACTTAGAATTAGTACCACATTCACAATTTTTTGTTCTTTTCTGTGTTCCTATGATTCTGAACAATTGAAAGTACCTGTAAATGGAAATGTAAATAGGGTGGTTTTAAAGTGAGCCCTTTGGGAAAAATAACTTCTTTCATAGATTAAAAAATATACTCCACAGTGATAGAAAGCCAAAACCAGAGTGACGCATTTCTTCAACCCGCGGAATCGGGAGAATGGCAATCATGTTCTGACCAGAATCAAAGCATAATAGCTTTTTGTCACCTGTTGAGCAACAGCATTTTCCTTACTCCCAGAACCACAGACGCCACCAAGGAGTCATGCTGCGCAATCAAAACAGGAGAGTGGAAAATGGCCTGCTGTGGAGAATGACCGAATCTGGCCAACCTGTGGAAATCACTGGCTTTGCAAATGAAGTCGTCCCCACTGGGACAGGAGCCCCAAGACGAATTCCGTATTGTTTGAGGGGGCAAATGGCCACAGCTTCAACTCCAAAATGTAACCCTCATGTATAATAATCGAATCCTTTCTGAGACAGAGTGGAGAATCCTTCCGCCAAGCGGCATCCCAAGAGACAAAGGCTCCAGCTGCAATTATCCGCTAGCTAAGAGATCAGCTAACCAGGGAAGTGGGACTCCCTGAAGCCAACTTCTGCTAAAACTCTACCACGGTGTCGTAGTCACTTTCCATTTCTAGGGATGGATAAGGAGGTAGCATATGGGAAGGCTATGCGACCCTACCACCTCTCACAGACCCCTAACCATCACTGCCCAGAGTATGGCCAGGTAGGCAAAAATGGGAGACTTGCAGACCTAACCTTATGGGAGTCTGCAGGCCACTGTCAAAATTTTTAGAAGGTCTGAGAAAAAAAAATGCTTTCAAGGCCCATCGGCTGTGATAATATCCTTTTAATCAAGACTGTACTTTTGCTAAGCAAAGCTATAAATCAACTCGAATGGTAGTAAATTAAATGTAGGACTTATAGATAAGAGGGTATGGAATTAAAGAGAGCTGTATCTGTGTGTGCTGGGAGAACAGTAAGACCCGTTCAACAGATTCCTATTTCGTGCTAAAAAGAAGGCCATATTTATTCTGAACCATTACATAGCGAGTGATTTTTATTAATGCTATTATACAATCTTTTGTTTTTAACATCACCCAGAATGATTAAATATCAAGATTAATGTTAGGACCCTAAAATAGATCTTGATTAGTCCAGACTTGATTATTCAGTTTGGGGATTCTGCATCCCCAGCCCCACCTGGCCCCATCCTCTTTCCTCTGTCCGTTTCTCTGTTTGCTCACTCCTCCATCAGAGAGCATGTGGGGGCACACACAGAGAGATACACGCAAATTAATCAATTTTGCTACATAGTAAAAGGTTTGGTAGGAGAAGAGATTATAAATAATGGCTAAAATGAAGCTTTCAGACTGTCTGCAGATTTCATTTATCCTCGTTATCTGGTCCCTTGTTAGAAATGTGGCTTCATTCACAACTATTATCCTCTAATGCAGTGACTCTCAACACAGGAGCATTAAAGAAGTGCCCTCTCCCACCCCATTATAACACATATCTATATTCTGCTCCTCATAACTGCACAAAATTTGATATCCCCTAGTCTGTTCATAAGGCAAGTGTTCGTCCTATAAGCCACCAGCAGCACTACAAAAGGGCCTCACTGTTACTTGCAAGCCTGATCAACAAGCCAACAACCTTGCATATGCTCAAACATGAAAAGGACTCATCTGGCTAAAAGCATCAACGAGCATAAAACATGCGCTGGCTAAGTCAAGTGGGCTCCACGCGAGCCTTGGGCCATTTGGATCCACAATTACCTCCACAGCCCTGACCCTTAACACTAAATCTTCCCCTGATCACATCCTGGCCAATAAAACCAATTACCTCCTCAGGTTCATTGTGTCTTAGCAAATGCCACAGTTAGCCCCAGTCTTCCCCATTAACCAAATGTTGGGTTTCCTTTGTAAACAGTATGGCCCTAGCTCACTCCACTGATTTTCAGTGGGTTCACCTTGAATTATATACATGTGTGTATTTATGTATATCAGGAAGTCAAGGAATCGAAATTGGTTTGACATGTCTTTGTTGATATCATTTGGCAAAATATGCTTTGCAATTAACAAAGCAGCCAGTCACTGGTCATTCACATAAGACTGACCTGCCAGGCTCAATATGCCAGTTCCATTGAACTGAATAAAAGGACTCTGTTCCTAATGAGAGGAGCTCAGGATATTTGGCACACCCTCTAACCTTTAGAGGCTGGCATCATAGAAGACACACATGCTCTTTCACAAAACAGCCCCTGGTACCACGGACAGAAACAAACACTGCATTGCACAGCCCATGGGTCTGACCCAGAGTCTGGAGTTTCTTATATTCTTGGGAGGAAAGAGCCATATGTGGTATTTCTCCTGAAAGCTCCAAAGCCACAATGCAACACATTCCACTCTTTCCCTTAAAGCCCCACAGAACCTTCTGCCCACCCCCAACTCAGCCTTCTGAAGATGCTGACTCTTCCTTCTCCCAGTGAAAACAAATTAACCATACAAGAGGAAAATATTCCAAACTTGGGCCTACTCCAAGTTTATCCTCTTGAATAATTCTCACTGGGGCAAGAAAAATTAAGATTTTAATCATAAAGGCTGATGACAATTTGTACACATCCTAATGAATCACTTCCCCCCAATCACAATTCTACCAAAAATAAAAAAGTAGACTACATATTGTCCAGATCTGCCCATCAAATCCTCAGAGTTGTGAATTTACATCACCTCAACCCACCCACCAATTTCAGAAGTCTGAAGTTTGGAAGGTGTCCATCTGATTAACTATGAACACTTAACAATTGTTAGCACTTAACACTTCAGAATCTTGCCAAATAATACATTTAAAAAACAGCATTGTTGCAAATCACTTTTTGGGCTCAATAATTTACTTCTGTCAACCTCACCAACCACAAACACGCATAATTTTTTCCTGTTTATAAAAATAATACATGCATATTACTGCAAAAAAATTCTCTTTAGAAAAGTATAAAGGGGAAAATAAAGATGGCCTGCCACCCTAGGACCTCCTAGAAACAAATCGTGCCTTACTGCCTTAAAAAATAATGTGAGCCAACTAGGACAACATGAAGGACTATGCTGTTGGGTTGTTTTTAATCCATTATTTGACCAGTGACTACAGCTGTCCTTGCTTTCTTTTTTTTTTTTAAAGATTTTATTTATTTATTCGACAGAGATAGAGACAGCCAGCGAGAGAGGGAACACAAGCAGGGGGAGCGGGAGAGGAAGAAGCAGGCTCCTAGCGGAGGAGCCTGACGTGGGGCTCGATCCCATAACGCCGAGATCACGCCTTGAGCCGAAGGCAGACGCTTAACCGCTGTGCCACCCAGGCGCCCCTGTCCTTGCTTTCAAATCTCCTTTGAGTGAGATGCTTCCAGAAACGGAAGGACTACTAGAAAAATAACTCAAAAAGGGTAACTGAGTGCAAAGCCACCACTTGGGCAAAAATCACCTTTTAATATAGTCTACTTTAAAACCTCTGCTCCGTCATCTACATCAGCAGAAGTTATTTTTTCTATTGTTATTTTGTGAAAATGACTGCAAAGGGCCTCCTTGACCAAAATGCATATATACTGCTCTTCTCTCAAATTCCTGCAAATGAGTCACCTTTAGCTTTAGAAATTATTTCAATCTTCACGGGCCAATTCTTGGCGTTTGCAGAGCCTACCAAAGGGCCAATTAGTGCCAATTTTGATTCATGTAGGAGACTCAGACATCTTGTCTATCAGGAACGCAAGCTTGCCAATTTATTTCACAAAGGCCCCAGACAACAATCTGATAACATTTACTTTAATTAATAGCAGACACACAGCTCTGCAATACCTGAACTAGCTAATAATCACCCCCGCGAACTTTTAAAGAATGAGTTAAGATTTTAAATAAAGCGTGGCTATTGACAAGGCACTTTGAGAAGCTCTGAAGCCAAACATGTTTGTGTATCATGTGCAAGGAAAGAGACTGTTCTCAGCTGAGGTTTTGCAGAGAACAAGTGACAGCTCAGTGTGCAATTAAGGAAAAGAAAAACTTAATTCTCTGTAATGATTAATTATAATGAGCATTCCTTAAAAACTGAACATCCTGAAGCTTTCCAAGGAAAAGTTCAGGCAACACAGGTGACCTTTAAATGAAAAGCCTGCTCTGCATCAAAAGTTTGAAAAACGCATTCCTACCATTTTTTAAGGGGATGAGGAAGGGAGTGAATTTACACACAAAGAAACTCAAGTTAGGAGATACTCTTAAAACCTAGACACGGGAATCAGTTTGCTTTTCAAAGGCTGGGGGGAGAGAAACACCTCTTGGCCAATGTATTCAAGGTGAAATAATGTTGTTTGTCTGATAAGAAACAGAAGAATCTTATACAGGTTAAACTGTACATGGAGTATCTAGCTCAATGTAGTTTTACTCCACCTACAAAAGATTTGTTCCTAAAAGATTACATATGTGTTGCTTTTATGTAAATGGATTAATTTCGAAGTCACCGGGAAGGCGGTAAAGAAACCCTAGAGTGAGTCCTTCTGCAAAGCAAACTATCTTTGTCAAGTGAACAGTCACTCCCTAATTGCTTAATTTAGATTTACACATGTAACGCTGACTTAAACCAGGGGATGATGCAGTAATAAAACAAGGCATTTGCTGTTTAGGATATTTTGTCCTGCTGANNTTCTTTGGTGGAAAGGGAATCTGGGATGTCCAATTTCAAAAACTGGACTCTCTTTCACCTTAGTTGCCACCTTGCCATTTTAAAAGTTAGGGACCTCTTATGACTTCTCAGTGGCTAGTGGTGATTCATTCTCTGGAAGTAAAATGAAACAGAAGCCATTTTAAAAAGGGGCAGTCACAGCATCACACTGTGTCAGCCTCCAGAGAGACCACGGGTATTATTTAGTCCAACTTCTCCAGCATCCTGGGGAGGAAAAGGGATTCAGGAAAGAGCAGACTATAATACGACTACTAGGGAAAGGGCTGGAAGGGTCTGTGGATTTGGGGGAAGAAGCAGGGAAATGCCCCCCCCCCCNNNNACAACACGCTAGGAGAAAAGCAGGAATTAATTGGAGGAGGCCAGAGGACGGACTGTGCAAGCCCATTTCACCAACGGTACCAATGGCTAATGGAAATATCCATCCATTAAATCACCTTCTAGAAGTTACTTTGCTTTGTTCGGCTTGCTTTCTCACTAGGCTTCTAATACACTGAAGTGGTGATTCACAGCAAATTCTTACTAGATGGTCAGGAAGCTTGAAGTACTCCTTTCCCCAATGTTCCACAGCACTTGAAAAAATGTTTCTAAGTAAAGCATCAGGACAAAGACTAAATTATTCTAACGATAGTGACATCTTAGACAAAAATCTCAAGGTCCTTGAGAAAATACTGTGAAAAGCATTTTCCTAGATAAACAAAGCCTCCCCCACCCTGTATATGTATTTTTTCAAAGGTCGGAATTCTTTTTTTAAGATTTTATTTACTGGAGAGAGAGAGTGAAAGCAAAAGAGAGCACGAGAGAGCATGAGCGGTGGGGAGTGGGAGAGGGAGAGGGAGAAGCAGACTCCCAGGGGAGCCTGATGCAGGGCTCGATCCCAGGACCCTGGGATCATGACCTGAGCCAAAAACAGCCGCTTAAGCCACAAAGCCACCCAGGCACCCCAAAGGTGGGAATCTTAAGTTAGAAGAGAAGCAAACCATGGTGTATATCATAGGGAAAAATCATGAAGGGGGGGTGGGCAGAACATATAGGATGAGAAGTCATTTCACTGGGTGAGTCATGTTAAACATATGTGTCTGAATGGTAACTCTGTTTTCAGTGGTACATTGAGAGGAGCTAGAAAAATGTAAACCTTGAAGGGGCGAGAAGGAGATCATGACCTTCTAAAATACATGAGAGATAATGACGGTAGCCAATTTACTCATCTCATCTGTTTACACTCGTGAAGGTTGTTACAAAAGCACACTATTATTAACTGCAACCGAACACGTCAGAAATGGAGCCATGCTCACTCAAGAGGTGTGTGCTTTTTAAAGTGAAGTGCAGCACCCTGAGTCCTGGGAGTCTAACACGCTCACAGACAATGACAGACACTTGGGTTCTTCAGGGACAGAGTGAGACTAGGGCCTTGGGATCTAGCTCTATAGTCCAGGGACAGGTTTTTGACATCATACAAAAACCATGCTGGCCAGCCCCATCCAGCATGGGTTGATTTCATGTAAGTGTTGGGTGCTAAAAAGGAACAGTCCGTCTTAGGGCCATGATGCGTTCCCCAAGTGACAGCTGTATACGCAGTTGAGATAGCAGTGATCCAGGGAGCTAGATAGAACTAAAAGTGCCTTATGGTTTGTGAAAATGTTACTGATCTACTGAAACATGATCTAATGGTCTACTTTAGAATACAGAAAATATCTCTTCCTCATGCCCGACGACAGTTTAGAAAAGACTTTGTCTTCCCGTCAGCAAACTGCCCCATAAGCATCCCCATGTAAGGTCACTGGTTGTATACTGGCTATATACAAGTTCTTGGACAAGCAAAAAGCTTACTCATTTATATCATCTTGCAAATGAGCAGCTGTGAGGTAACACACGTGGAGTCACCCCTCCAGTCAAACTCTGGCTGTTGCAATGTCTTTGGTTTTATATCCTTTCAGATCTTGAAAAACAAACATGGCTCCCAAATCGTGTGACTACACTAGTTCTAGCCTATAGATATTTTAGAGGACTCCACCAGACTGCATGAACTGTTCTTTCTTTCTGAAGCACCGTGTCTGTCCATCATCCTGTCATATGGAATTAAGAGAATGCTGTCAACTGAAGAACACACAACCACGGTCATAAGTTTTTGTGTTCAAACACAAGGCAGATCACTTCAGATGTCACTCCAGGGGAGCAATTTTCCTCATTTAACAGCCATTTTAGCCTTGCAGGTAGATATCTCAATTTATCAGTCAACGAATTTTTTCTCCCCCAAATCATTCAACTCTTCATCTTTCTCATACCTACCAGGGCAAGAAGTAGATCATGATGGGGGCAACAAGGAGCAATTCTTAGAAGGGTGGAGGTGGTGTTCCAATTTGTCTGCATGGTCTTTGTGGATGGTTTTGCTGTTTTTAATCACTACCCAGACTCCTTGACAGGCTACCCATAGACACTCATCTTACATGTTATGATTCTTAAGTTGTGGAAATATAACATGGAGGCAATACTGATCATTCTGTCAATTCAACCTTGAATTGAAACCAATTATATCCACTTGTGAAACCATTTATCAGACATTCCTCGCGTTATCAAAGGGAAGCAGTCTAGCCTCTAAAACAAAGTCTGATTGCTGTAAATCTTACCTTCCTATTAACTTCCACTATACAAATAGAGACATGTTACCAAAAGAGAAGTTCCAGACAGGCTCAGTTAGAAACCTTGGGGAAAAGAGAAAGACAGTAGCCAGCCCTGGGGCGGTTCACTTGTTTCCTGATCATTTGAAAATTAGGTGGCTGTGACCACTGGTCACGTCCCTCATCTTCATGACCACAGGGATGTCTCTCTTGTTACCAAAGTGACTCACCTCTATGCTTTGGGACCTCTAGACTTTGCCCTCTTCTGCTTTGATCTGGGCATTTTCATCCCTTTAATTAGGAATTCTATTGCAGTAACATGCTTCACCAGTGGGGGTCAACTCTCAAACTGTACTACTACCAGAAAAGCCCTAGGTGAGAGGCTTCTGTTTATATCAAACATACTCGTTACTGATCTCTACCTTAAAAATTCTCTATTAAAATTCTGTCATCATCTCCTGTTTCCCCCTGTGGCATCAACATATACAGCGCTATGCATTTCAGGTTAAATTTAGATACTTATGGTAAATAGGATATTTCCTTCTTGGAAGAAAAGTTGTACCTATTTGACAGTCTGAAATTTCTCAAAGTGAATTGTATCCTTTCATAAGATAGACTGGACCCCCTCGTAAAGGATATTTGCAATTTGAAACATTAACTTATAATATTAAAATAAACCATAAACAAAGACTTTCCCACAATCCTTTTTAATAATGACTGCATATTCAATATGATCTCCGTTACATGAACAAATAGGTATATTTATTGATACAAAGACAGAAAAATAATTTAAAGGAATATTCCAAAATGTTAACAGCAATTATCTCAGAATGATGTAATTACAAATGGCTTGCCTTTCTTTATATTTTTTTGAACTTTCAAAGTTTTCTTCTTCAATAAATGAGAATTACTATACTATTATGGACAGTAGGTTTCAATATATATGCAGATGCATAGACGCCTTTTTATTGTGGTAAAATACACATCATGTAAAATTTACCATTTTAACCCTTTGAAAGTGTACAATTCAGTGGCATCAAGTACATTCACAGTGTCATAAAACATCCAGTTCCATAATTGTTTCATCACCCCGAATGGAAACCCTGGACCCGTTAAAAGCCGTCACTTCTCAGTCAGCCCCTCCCCCAACCCCCAGCCACCACTACACACTATCTCTGTGGATGCACTCATTCTGCATGTTTCGTATAAACAGAATCATACAGTGTGTGGCCTTTTGTGCTTGGCTTCTTTCACTTAGCATAATGTTTTCAAGGTTCATCCATGTCACTACTTCATTTCTTTCTAGTGCTGATTAGTATTCCATTGTACGGATATTCCAAATTCGGTTTATCCATTTATCTGTTAATGGGTATTGGGTTGTTTCTACCTTTGGGCTATTATGAATAGTGCTGCTATAAACATTAGCGTACAGGTTTTTGTTTCAACATCTGTTTTCATTTCTTTGGGGTATATCCCTGTGAGTGGAAAGGCCTTGACATATACTTTAAAAAAATGTTTTTAATTCTACTTTGGCATTCTGTGTTTCAAGTACCCAGTGCTTTTTCAGAATTATTTAAGGATGACCCTTATGACATCATCCCCACGATAATACCATTCTGTTTGTAATCACTGACTATGATATATTTTTTTAAAGATTTTATTTATTTATGTGACAGAGAGACAGCCAGCGAGAGAGGGAACACAAGCACGGGGAGTGGGAGAGGAAGAAGCAGGCTCCCAGTGGAGGAGCCTGATGTGGGGCTCGATTCCGGAACGCCAGGATCACGCCCTGAGCCGAAGGCAGACGCTTTAACGACTGCGCTACCCAGGAGCCCCTATGATATATTTTTTTTAAGCCCAAATCACATTCTTGTACTTAAAAAAATGCGATTTTCACTCTTACTCTTTCAGAACAAATTTCTCTTATGCTAAATACTTCCAACTATGACGAACTAACTGAAAAGGACAGTCTTTCCCTCTTAGCATAGCCATTCTAGCAGGACCTAAAATTCACTTTCAAATATTTGTATGTTAAAAGCACAAAAACACGTTTATTTTTGTTGTTGTTACTTTAACCAGAAAGCATCACTAAATAGATATCAATATCTAAGCCTCGAGGAATGTATTAAATATCCAATATATAAGGCATGAGGGTTCATTTTAGCTGTAGACAGTGCTTGAAGTGGGCTAAAGAAGATGATGGTGGTGTACTCTGTGCTTGCCCATATTCATTGAGCTACTATTGGATCCTCCCGTTTTTCCTTCCTTCCAAATACATGCATGCATATTTATGAAATATACATTCATGTACATGCCACACATGCTCACACCTGCACATGTGGAAACCCACCCCCGCCACAACTGTACTTCCAACTCAGTGGTGGCAGGCAAGAGTAGGCGTGTTTTTGTAGCTCGTTCATCCCTAGATTTCAGGCACTACCCCTGTTATCGCTCCCCCACCACACACACGCAGGGCACTCTGCAATTCAGAAAGCAGAAATAAAATTCTAGATACAGAAAAGGAAGCAGTAGCCTTAAAACATTAAAAAACCACCCAAATTTTGTTATTTGTTAATAAGTAAGGGATATAATTTGGGATCATTTAAAAATAAAGGACTGAGGAATGTTTCTATGCTATGGGTAGACTTCTCTTTAAGAAAAATCATCGAACTTTACATCAGAAACCAGGGATGTACTGTATGGTGACTAACATAATATAATAAAAAAAACATTAAAAAAAAGAAAAATTCAAATAGGAACAATGAACTTATAGAAAACAATCAGGAAATTTTTATTCTGTGAAAGGTTGTAGACAATCCAACTTTCATAGGTTCAATGCTATCGATTAATTTTATCTTTCCCATTACAAAACATCCCCGAATGCTTTCATATTCTGATAATACTCCAAAAAACCTGATGTACTACAAAACTCAGAAGGAACTCTTTTATCGTACTCTCTGCAGAATGGTTTTTTTTTTTTAAACCTCTGGCCTAACAACAATAATTTACATCATAGGGACTTCTTCCAATGAAGGTTAAGAAATTTAGAAATGTCTTATTCTGTATGTGGAAAACTGAATGGCAGTGGAATAAGTTGTCCAAAGTCTCACAAGGAATCAGAGCAAATCCCAAACTACAATTCAAGTCCAATTAATTATCAAGACACTGATCTATCTGTCCACAAGGCAAAATATCTCAGTTACTATGAGAGGCGGTCATTCTAAAAAGTCAGTAGAATTAAAACATGCTATACCATAAAGATCTAGTCATGTCATTTATGAGTGTTTATGTGAGAGAATGCTAAGTGCATCGCTGGATTCCCATTGTTTCATTCTTGTAGTACTTATTTCTTTATGCTTGGTGTATACTTCTTTTCTCTGCCATTAGACTGAAAGATGCTTTATGGTGGGGACCAAATCTTAGGACTATTGTACATGGAGCACAGTGCCTTGAATACAGGAGGTATTCAATAATGTGTGCATGATTGTGTGTGAAATTTCATAGACATCCATTCAACCATCTCCTCGCAACGAGCAAAACAAATCATGGGGAGAACCTCTGACTTTCCTTAAAAACCCAACCCCACACACTAAAGAATAAAAAATGATCAATCTAGGCTACTTCAATCATGGCAATGCTCAGAGATCACCGAGATATAACCTTAATATTATTTGTTAGCGTGTTTGAGTGCATAAAGTAAGGTAGCCAAGAATGAATTAACATGATTTAACTGTGGTTAACTGGCACCCTGTTCTGTTTCCACATGCTGATTTCCCCAACTGGTGTATTATCCTCACTCTTTGGCTCCTTGCTTCTGAGAAGTTTCCTCTGACCACCTAACTGCTAGGTGGCGGTTACACCAAAGTACATCAGAATGGAAATTAGAGGAAAAATAAATTCCAATCAGCCCTTCTTGCTACTTATTAACAGCTTTTATGAGGTGCTGTGGTAAAGTAATCGGACAAAAATAAACAGCAAATTCAGTTTGGGGATTAAAACGACACATGGCGCTTTGCCTTAAAAAAAAAAAAAACAACTCCTTCATTGATATCTCATTGATTTATTTATCCACCTTACTCTCCACCTCCACTACAATAGAGAACGGGCCTACTTTTTAACATTTACTCAGGAGTTACCTTCATTTTTCTTTCAAAAATTTCTATAGTCTTACCTCCCAGTCCAAATAATCACAGACATCTTCAAAGTTAGTGAGCAGAGACACTGAGCAGAACAGCCGTGGCAACTCGTCCCTTGTCATTGGGGGAAAACGGCTATCTTTAAGGGCACTGTTGAAAACAAAGCAAATATTAAAGCAACCACTAGATATGAAAAAGTCCTAATTTCAAATGCAGACAAGTCATTTGAAAAAAGTAAGAGATTAAAAAAAAAATCAGTAAGGTGCCAAAGGTGCCAATAATCTTCAAATGTATTCAAAGGCCCCAAAGATTTTCAAAGTCATTTTTTTTCATTCAATGGACTGTTTATTAGCCAGTCCTGTGACCAACTGTAAAGAGTAAATGATCAATTACATTTCCTGTACAGTCATTTCCTGGTCCTCTTCCCTGTTACTTAGAGAATCTGAGAATATTTTTTACTTTACTTTTGAGAAGAATAAAAGCCAGACTACTGGAAGTTTGTGGGAAGACTTCTAGATCTAGGGCTAATGAGAAAAAAATGTATATAGTTAAAAAAAAAGTTCATATTAGGTTGGCCATTTACCACAGAACAGCACTCAGAGTTCAAAAAAGATCAAAATTTCATTTTCTTCAAGCAAAGGAAATCAAAGAAAATTAAAATAATCATGCAAATTACAGACTAAAAATACAAGGATTTTAGGCCCCCTATAAAGGATAATTCAAGATATGACTCAAAAATTGTGAAAGTACAGGAAATTGGGCTAATCTAGGAAATAAAAGTATGATTAGGAGACCATTAATCACATCAATGGATTTCTGAGTACATCAACTCTGATTGGATCCTGTAATCAAGGGTAATATACTACAGTGCCAAATTCTAGAAAAACCCTTACTATAAAGGACAAAGATGGTGGAAGACCATAATTCTTCCTGCAATAGAAGAACAGACAGAAAACACGCAGACACACACACACGCACACACAGAGGCACTGCTTCTTGTACTTTTCAAAGAAACCACTTCCTGGTCAAGAAAAACAAACATACCTCTCATTACACTTTATACTAATGGCATTGCTGGCATTTGTGCCATCGATCTTCAAATTCAAATGTCCTATACAGCAGCCAGGCTTAGAAAATGTTTTCATAGATTAATCCTTAGAAGTTACAAACTTAGAGCCTACAAACTGCCTGGGTTATAACAAAGTTTCATGGCCTTTAGAAATCATTTAATTCCTTTTTCAGTGACTTCCTCATGGCTGGAGTTTCTTTTCTTTTCTTTTTTTTCATTTTTCCATCTCTTCCTTTGCATTCTGAAACTCACTTATTGTATTGGACAAACATAACCCCTATGTTTGTGAGTGTTTTCAATGCATTTGGGTGCTCGTTCTACCCTACTACACAAAGGAAAATGCTTACAGAAAGATATGTTCTATACAAAGTACAAATTTTTTTTCCCATTTAAGGAGCCAAGATTAACCAAGAAAATCAGGACATCTGTGATAATTTATACTTTGAGAACAGCATTACACTACTTTATAATTTAACAACATAATTTTTCCTAAAGTTTGGCCTCTTTTATTTTCCTATTGGCAAGTCAAGTTTCAAAAAGCATTTTCAAGTTCTCCTTCAAAGCCAAGATAAAAACATATATGTGTGTGTATAACCAACACCCTCTCTCTAACAAACACATATACTGAACAGAAGTTCTAAAACATAGAAGAATCTCATGCATAAAAACCAAAAGGCCGATCACACTTTCCATCTTCTTGCTAAAAAGAAAAAAGGGAGGGGGGGAAGCCTTAGATATTGAAATAATGTAAAATGTGATTTTCTTAGGATTGTAGTTTTTTCATTATGGTAAAATATATGTAACATAAAATTTACTGTTTTAACTATATTTAAGTGTACAGTTCTATGTGATTAAGTATGTTCACGTTACACAACCATCACCAGCATCCATCTCCAGAACTTTTACCATCTTGCCCAACTGAAACACAGCATCCATTCAATATTAACTCCCCACTCTTCCCTCCTTCCAGCCCCTGGCAAAAAATATAACTTACATACACTTTTCCAATTTCAAGTAATTAGAATAATATAGTTGCTAACGTTTTTGCTACATAACAGCTTATGGAGATAGAATTCACAAACCAATAAAATTCACCCACTAATATATCCAATTGAGCAGTTTTTAGTATATTCACATTATAAAACCATCGCCACTATCCAATTTGAAAACATTTTGTCACACCAAAAAGAAGCCCCATACCCATTAGCAGCAGGTCTCCATTCTTCCTTCCCCCCAGCTCTTGGCAAGCGTTAATCCACTTTCTGTCTATGGACTTGCCTATTCTGGATATTTCATACAAGTGGAGGCCTACAATATGGGGCCTTCTGTGTCTGGCTTTTTACCATAATGTTTTGGAGGTCTCATCCGTGCTGTAGCATGTATCAATACCTCATTTTTAAACTGCCTAATCATATTTCAATTGTGTGGCTTTATCACATTTTGTGATCTCTTGATCTGTTGAGAAACATTCGGGTTGTTTCCACTTTGGGGCTACTATAAATAATGCTGCTATAAACATACATGTATGAGTTTTTGGGTGGAGCTAGGTTTTCGTTTCTTTTGGGTATAGATACGTAAGTGGAATTGCTGGGTCATATGGTAATTCTGTGTTTACCTGTTTCAGGAACTGAAAAGCTGTTTCCCACAGTGGCTGTACCTTTCATTGCCACCAGCAATGTGTGAGGGTTCCAATTTCCCCATATCCTTACCAACCCTTGTTATTGTCTGCCTTTTTATGTAGTGCTAGACCTCTTTTAATGAAGAGATCTGTAAAAATCTCTCTCTAGCTTTTACAAACAGTACACATCCTGAAGTTGCCATACGGTTAATTTCTCAACACTCTAAGGCAAGTTATTTTGTTTACTTTTTTTCCTAGCAAACCAACGAAAGGTAAGTTTTAGATTAGTGCAATTCAAACTATTTCAAATCAATGAGATTCTCAAGTACCTAAAATATAACTCCCATGATATGGAGCCTTGTTGCTCAATCATTCTGGGTTTAAAAAAAAAAAAGTTAGAACAATGAGTAAGTGGGAGAATACTAGCATGGCTAATAAGAGAAACTGACAATCATGCCTCACCGTACCAGGACCCAAATGTATTAAGTTCAAAACTGAAATAGTGAAGGTACATTAGTCATGATGGAAACAGTCTGATTTTACAGAAACAGTCATTCAAACAAGACATTTAATTCTGGCATTTTTTTCTTTTGGTAACTCTAAGTAACTTTTTCATTAAATTCATGAGCATAGAAAAATTCCAAAAGGTAGGAAGCCCTCAGTATTTCTGAATGCAAATTCCTAGGGAAAAGAACTAGCAATGAAAGCCTAGCACAGATTTAAGAGATTATAAAAAAGACAAAAAATTGCAGCTGGAGACGACCTCAGAGCTGTTAGGCTGGTGTGGATAGCTGATAAATAAGAGGATGCAGCCTCCCTCAGCTCTGCTCTCTTTAGCATATAGACTATGCAGTGTGGAAGCTGAAACTTTAGAGGGGCTATGCCATCCAGAGCTGGGCAGTGACTTGCTTGAGATGACCCAGAAAGTTAGTGACACAAGTGGGGACACAACCCCAATTCTCTGACTCAAGTCCAAAATACTTTCTAGGATCCACACTTTAGTTGCCACTTTTGAATGGATTTGTATTATGTTTTTTAATTTTAAAATTAAATGCTTGCCACACTTGGCAATTCTGATCTCATTCCTGTAGTGCCTCTGCCTAAAGAAGATAAATAATAATTTAATAGCATTCATTAGTAGCCAAGGGGTAAACAAGTCTAGCTTCAACTTCCTGTCTACTGGAAATCTGCAGGAGCAAAAAGGATTTTAAAATATTAATACTGTCCATGGAAGACATTTTATACCAAAGTAGTGTCTGGCAATTTAAATTCTATGCAGCCTAAGAAACTGACAAACAAGGAGATCTTGTAATGCATTCATATGAAGTTCTCTTCACTACAATAGGAAGCCATTTTCTAATGTTTAAATATTGCTGAAGTGGGGGCGGGGTGCCTGGGTGGCTCAACTGTTTGAGTGTCCAAGTCTCGATTTCAGCTCAGGTCATGATCTCGGGGCCGTGGGTTCGAACCCTGTGTTGGGCTTTGCACTCAAAGGGGAGTCTGCTTGAGATTCTCTCCCTTCCTCTCCCTCTGCCCCTCCCCTCCAAATAATATAAATAAATAAGTAAATATTGTTAGGGGAAAAAACCCACTTATATACAAAACCAGCCAGCTGCTCCATCACCCATGTGATGGATGGGTAAAGTTTAAACAACAGTCTAATTCACATACCAAATTCAAATATATTCAATTCAAATTGGCACCTCACCAAGAATATATTTTACCTAATTGAGAAGCAGCATTAACATCTGTCAGAGTTAATATCTAATGTTAAATAGCACTTTAATGAAAATGAACATTTAAAAAAAGGAATTAAGAGTTTAGCTATCAAAGAATCAAAGTTTGTGACAGCGCCTGGAAACTATGAGGGGTAGGTAAAAAAAAAAAAAAACAGCCAAAAAGAGACAAAATCTTAGCTATTACAAGGCTCATCATAAACAACAGAGCATGCAACACAAATGATTTAAGTGAATTGAGCTAGCTAGCCATTTATTCACTCACTCCTTCATTCTTTCACTTTCTAAAACTTTGATGACTTTAATCAGTTAACCAGTGGAAAGTTACCAAACCGAGAAGGGATTCATATTACAGGCCATCATTTTTCAGGACAAGGAAACAATTAAGACCAAAATTAAAAATCCCTTTTTGGGGACACCTTGGTGGCTCAGTTGGTTAAGCGTCCAACTCTTGATTTTGGCTCAGGTCATGATCTCAGGGACCCGAGATCAAGCTCCGTGTCAGGCTCCACGCTCAGTGTAGAGTCTGCTTAAGATTCTCTCTCTCCCTCTCCCTCTGCCCCTCCCCCTGATCACACTCTCTCTCTATATCGATCAGTAGATAAAAATCTTTTTTAAAAAATCCCTGTTTGGATAGGTGAAGAAAAGCAAATCAGGCATATGTAGGTCTAAAATTAAAAAATAAAAACAGTGTTTTTCATGAGGGGTTTCAATCATCTGGAAATTCTGCCATTCCTCATCACAGATTCTGGAACAGAATGCACACGTGGCATGTCTGAATTCCAGAAACTTAGAATATTAGAATCCTAAACCCAATTCTGAAAAATTATCCATAACCTCTCCTTCACATTAAGTAGCAATGTTAGCTTCCCATTATGGAAAAAAAATAACGGATGGGAAACAGAATGCAAAAAAAAGTGACCATTTATCAAACCTAATGGTAGAGAAAAGCAACAAAGGACACGACTGCATTAGGTTAAGGAAGGAGGAAGGGGACCCTATTTTGGTGAGTAAGGGCAGTGATCCAAAAGGAAATTTTCAATTGTAAGCCATAGGTAAAGTGTTCCCTAATTGGGGGATGTTTTTCCCCTTTAGACTAATGAATACAACCTACTTAGTGCTCGATGCCTATAAATATTAAAACTTATTGATTTAATATACATTTCAAAATACAATATGCTGGGTAATTGATGGGGATTGGAGGAAAGAACTAAGGGATGGAACAAAAGGAAAGAAAGAAGGGACAGAAAAAGAGAAAGGGCATATATACAAAGACACATATACAAAGATGGAGGAAGAGGAAACAAAAAATGAGAAAAGGAAGTGGGAGGCAAAAAAAAAGGGGGGGGGAATACGGACACACATACAAAAGGACAAAAAGAGAAAGCAAGGAAGGGTGGAAGGTAGGTGGGAGGGCGAGCTAAAGTGTAGTAGGACCCCCAGGTTTTCAGATGTGTTATTTGGCTCCTATCCTATAGGATTCACTTAGGCCTTAGAGTGTTATCCTCTGCTGCCCTCTGATTAGCTTAAACTTCTTGAATTGCTCTAATCTCACATTCTTAAAAGCCTTTGCTCTCTGTGAGAGCTACAGCTGCCCACCAGGAAGAAAAAATACCCTCTGGGCTGCATGCTGTGATGACCGCAGCAATATTGTCAAGAATCTGCGTCTTCACCCCAAGTTCTCACCTCGCCTTTAAATTGGGAGAATGGGTTGTGGTCTCATTTAGTGGAGCACAATTAAAACTGGAAAATACAAGATACATAAAGAAACAGATGGCTACATGTTTAGTGTAGATGGCAGGTGTTCCTCATTTCCCTTCATATAATGTCCACAATTACGCTCTGTCTGCAGAGTTTCTGGATTTACTCTATCTTGTTTTTAGAAATGAACTACTAGGAACAGTTTTTGTTTTAATTATTTTTCAGATGAAAATCTATTGAGCACAATGAACACAATTTAATTTTCTCTTTATGACCCAGGTTCATCTTTCTTTTAATTGAGGTACAGTTGACATACAATATTATGTTAGTTTCAGGTGTATGACATAGTGATTTGACATTTGTATATACTGCAAAATGATCACCATAGTCAATGTAGTTACCATCTGTCACCATACAAAGTTACTACAATATTATTTACTATATTCCCCATGCTGTACATTACATCCAATGACTCATTTTATAACTGGAAGTTTGTACTTCTTGATCCCCTTCACCCATTTCACCCCTGCTCAATTCCCCAATCCCCTCTGGCAACCACTAATCTGTTCTCTGTATCTATGATTCTGGGTTTTGTTTTGTTCATTTTCATTTTGTTTCTTAGATTCCACATAAATGAAATCATATGGTATTTGTATTTCTCTATCATAACATAATACCCTTAAGGTTCATTCATGTTGCACAAATGGCAAGATTTCATTCTTTTTAAGATTTTGTTCTTTTTTATGGCTGAGTTGTAGTCCTGTGTGTGTGTGTGTATGTGTGTGTATGACACATCTTCTTAATTTATTCATCCGCTGATACTTAGGTTGTTTCCCTATCTTGGCTATTATAAATAATGCTGCAATGAACATAGGGTTGCATATATCTTTTTGAATTAGTGTTTCCATTTCTACCCAAAATTGCTGGATCACATGGTAATTCTATTTTTAATTTTTTGAGGAACCTCCATACTGTTTTCCACAGTGGCTGTACCAATGTACATTCCCACCAACAGTGCATGAAGCTTCCTTTTTCTCCACATCCTCGCCAACCCGTGTTATTTCTTGTTGTTTTTTTTTTTATAACAGCCATTCTGATAGGTGTAAGGTGATATCTCATTACAGTTGTGATTTGCATCCCCCTGATGATTAGTGATGGAGAGCATCTTTTCATGTGTCTTCTGGTCACATGTATGCCTTCTTTAGAAAAATGTCTATTCATATCCTCTGCTCATTACTTAAAAGGACTTTTGTTGCTGTTATTGAGTTGTACTGAGTTCTTTATATATTTTGGGTATTAAACCCTTATCAGATATATGATTTGCAATTTTTTTTCCCATTCAGTAGGTTGCCTGTTGTTTTGTTGATGGTTTCCTTTGCTGTGCAGGAGCTTTTGATGTAGTCCCATTTGTTTATTTTTGCTTTTGTTTCCCTTGCCTTTGGAGACAGATTCCCCCATCCCCAAAATCACTAAGACTGATGTTAAGGAGCTTACCACCTATGTTTTCTTCTACCAGTTTTATGGTTTCAGGTCTTATATTCATGTCTTTAATCCATTTTGAGTTAATTTTTGTGTATGGTATAAGATACTGGCCCAGCTTCATTCTTTTGCATGTAGCTGTCCAGTTTTCCCAGCACCATTTATTGAAGATGCTGTCCTTTCCCCATTGTATATTCTGTCTCCTTTGTCATAGTTTACCATACATGCACAAGTTTACTTCTGGGCTCTCTATTCTGTTCCACTGATCTATGTGTCTTTTTATTCCAATACCATACTGTTTTAATTACTACAGCTCTGTGGTACAGTTTGAAATATGGGAGTGTGATACCTCTGGCTTTTTCTTTCTCAGAACTGTTTTGGCTACTCAGGGTTTTGGGTTTTTTTGTAGTTTCATATAAACTTTAGAATTATTCTAGTTCTGTGGAAATGCCATTGGAAATTTGATCAGAATTGCACTGAATCTATAGATTGCTTTGGGTTGTGTGGGCATTTTAACAACATTAAATCTTCCAATCCATGAGCATGGAATGTCTTTCCCCTTCTTTGTGTCTTTTTCAATTTATTTCATTAACATTTTACAGTTTTCAGTGTGCACAGGTCTGTCACCTCCTTGGTTACATTTATTCCTAGGTATTTTATTCTTTGTGACATGACCATAAATGGAATTGTTTTCTTGATTTCTCTTTCTGATAGTTCATTATGAGTATACAGAAATGCAACAGATTGGTGTATATTAATTTTGTATTCTGCCACCTGGCTGAGTTCATTTATTAGTTCGAACAGTTTTTGTTGTGCAATCTTTTGGGTTTTCTATATATAGCATCATGTGATCTACAAATAGTGACAGCTTTACTTACTCCTTTCCAGTTTGTGTGCTTTTTATTTCTTTCTCTTGCCTAATTGCTGTGGCTAGGACTTCTAATACTATTTTGATAAAAATGGGTAGAGTAGGCATCCTTGCCTTGTTCCTGGTCTTAGAAGAAAAACTTTTAGCTTTTCACCATTGAGAATCAGATTAGCTGAGGGTTTGTCATATATGGACTTTATTATGTTGAAGGTATGCTTCCTCTATACCCATTTGGTTGAGAGGTTTTATCATAAATGGATGTTGAACTTTGTCAAATGTTTTTTCTGCATCTTTTGAGATGATCATGATTTTAGTCTTTCACTCTGTTAATGTGGTGTAGTACACTGATTGATTTGTAGATGTTGAATTGGAATAAACTCCACTTGATTATGGTATAGGATTCTTTCAATGTACTGCTGAATTCAGTTTGCTAATACTTTGTTGAGGATTTTTACACCTATGTTCATCAGGGATATTAGCCTGTAATTCTTTTTTGGTGTCCTTGTCTGGTTTTGTTATCAGGGTAATCCTGCCCTCCTAAGATGAACTTGGAAGCTTTCCCTCTTCTTCAATTTTTGGAAGAGTTTGAGAAGGATAGGTATTAAATATTCTTTGAATGTTCGTTAGAATTCACCAGTGAAGCTGCCTAGTCCTACACATTATTTGTTGGGAGGTTTTTGATTACTGATTTGATCTTACTAATAACCTAGGAATCAGTCTATTCAGATTTCCTATTTTTTTTCATGATTCTGTCCTGGAAGATTGTAAGTTTCTAGGAATTTATCCATTTCTTCTAGGTCGCCCAACTTATTAGTGTATACTTGTTCATAGCAGTCTCTTATGATCCTTTGTGGTTCTGTTGTATCAGTTGTAACTTCTCTTTTACTTCTGATTTTATTTATTTGAGCCCCCCCTTTTTTTTTCTTGGTGAGTCCAGCTAAGTTTGTCAATTTTGTTTGTTTGGTTTTTTTTTTTTTTTCCGAAGAAGCACGTCTTAGTTTCACTGACCTTTTCTAGAGTCCCTTTATTATTTCTTTCCTTCTACTAACTTTGGGCTTCATTTGTTTTTCTAGTTCCTCCAGGTGTAAAGTTAAATTATTTACTTGAGATTTCTCTTACTTTTTGAGGTAGGCCTGTATGGCCATAAACTTCCCTCTTAGAACTGCTTTTGCTGCATCTTATAGATTTTTTTATGTTGCAATTTCTATTTTCATAGAATGATCAAGACCTTGTATCCTGGAGTCAGATATACCTGCATGTGGATCCTGGCTCCATTGCTTACTAGCTGTGTGACATCTGGGCAAGTCTTTTAACCTATATGAGCCTCAATTTCCTCTTCTATAAGATGGGGATGATAATAGTACAGAGCTACTGTAACAAGTAAATAAAATAATAATACCTGTATAAGTGCCTTGCATACACTAGGTGCTCAGTAAGTAGTGGCTGTCAAAGAACTTTCATTGTAAGTTTATGCCCACAGGATTGCCCCCATATCATGGCTTGGGGAAAAGGAAGGGGGCCCCAAGAATAAGAATGACCCTTCAACCTTGATACGGGGGGATCTAAACAAGTTATCTTCTCTAGGAATTAAATGCGGCCATCTCAAGGGATAATGATTACTTTTCCAGGTATGGTCTTTTTGAGAAGCCTTAATTTCATTTTCAAAATATATTAAGTTCCTGCTATATGCTTTTTATCATGTGAAGAGCCATGGGGATATAAGAATAGATTACAAAATAATATATGGGTATATGTAAAAGACTTATTAAAATTACATACAATAGGAATGCTGAAAGGACTGGTCAGACAAGGTTCATTTCTTTTCTGGAAGGATCTGTTTTACCCTCTCTGCTACTAGTTTACTGGTTACCAAGTGACCCAGAATTACATGTAATTTATAGAAATGAAATGTATACACATTTTTTTTTAGTTAACCAATCTACCACATCAAGTAAGGTGCTTCTTCATCAAGAATTTCTATTATCCTGGGGTGCCTAGGTGGCTCAGTCGTTAAGCATCTGCCTTTGGCTCAGGTCATGATCCCAGCGTTCTGGGATCGAGCCCCACATTAGTCTCCCTGCTCAGCGGGAAGCCTGCTTCTCTCTCTCCCACTCCCCCTGCTTGTGTTCCCTCTCTTGCTGCCTCTCTCTGTGTCAAATAAATAAAATCTTAAAAAAAAGAATTTCTACTATCCTACAGGCATGCATTCATATATGTTGCTTTGTGACTCAGCGTTCTAGAACTAGATTTTTAAAATCTCCAGGGAGGGGCACCTGGGAGGCTCAGTTGGTTAAGCATCTGCCTCCAGCTCAGGTCATGGTCCCGGAGTCCTGGACTGGAGCCTTGTGTCGGGCTCCCTGCTCAGAAGGAAGTCTTCTTCTCCCTCTTCCTCTGCCCCTCCCCCTGCTCCTTCACTCTCTCTCTCACTCACTCTCTCTCACAAATAAATAAATCTTTAAAAAATGTCTAAAAATATCCAGGGCAAGGATTGGTCTTTTACTTCCATAAAAGAAATGTTGACCAAGAAATACAGTTCCCTGAATTGTGATCAATTTATCTTGAATGGATCTAAATATATTGTTATTTATCATACTGGTTATACTACACCAAAATTCTTAGGAACAAAACAAAACAAAACACTTTCTAAGCAGCAGACATAGAAGGAGAAATGAGAAGCTCCATGCTTTCCTCATCTAAACCACTGGTATAGAGGTTTTGATCTTGTCAGTAAAAAAAGTCTGATCATGCACCCCCAATATGTATATTTATTTATAAAGTATATACATTGTACTACTATCACTAGCTAACATAGCCCAAGTACAATATATATTTGAGTAAGCTTTGTTGTTAAAGACAGCGTGTATAAATACATATTTTCAGTAATGTTCTTGATCATTTCTTTATTTGGAGGCTGACATCTTGTCAGGTCTCATTAGATCATTTTCATTTTTACTTTATGACTTGTCCAACCAAATTATAAGGTAGCTTGTAGAAGTGTCAGCTAGCTCCACCATTTTCTTGTCTTTGCCTTGTGCCTGTATTATTACTATTGTCACCAATCCATTGCTCCTGTGCGGGAAATCTTAAGCCACTTGTCCATCCTGCACGGGTTAGTTTATGTAGCTTCAGCTAACCTACGAACAATGGTCAGATGGCTTCAGAAGACTCCTGCAAAGAAACTACTGGTTGAAGATAATACTGAGAACCACAAATCCACTTAACCAGATGCACGTAAACTGAAGTCCACTGCAATATATACTGAAAGCGAACGAAAGGACTACGCCACGATCAATTTCCATCAAATCACGGATCTCATACATTCCTCAAGATCCCGCATTTAGAATGTGACAGTGAGCTTCAGATATAGACCAAATGAGGACACCGGGGTCAGTCCACCCATTAAAGATTTGTGGTGTTTAAGTACTTTCTTACATTTTAGATAAGAAAAATCATAAATCGAATTTCTAATTTTTTCTTCTTACTCTGCAATGGATCATCTAGGTGCACCCCTCTTTGGAGACTGCAAAGCTATAGCTCCTGATCAAACTCTAGGAGACGGGTTCTAATCTACCTAGATACATGACACTGTGAGCAAAAATGGCTTTAAATGTAAAAGAGCCAATATCTCTGGAGTAGCTATGTGAGCCAAGTACTATACATGTATTACTCTGTTGGAGTCCTCAAAACCACCCCATTGTGTAGATAAGGAAACTGAGGTTCCCTGAGTTCAGTGAGATTAAGCACCTTACCAAAGATCATAAAACTAAGTAACAGGGTTGACATCTGAACTCATCAGGGCTGCCTGCTTCTAGAGCCCCTTCTCCTTTCATGGTACCACTTCTAGAATGTTAGCAAATCAACATAAATGTATGCATACACATTTAATCAGTTTTAAGGAAAAATGTCCCCAGTTAATGCTGCTTCCCCTGGGTTTCACTGAATGCTTTAGGTTCTAGGTGTGAGCAGGTTCTGAAACTTAGATAAATGGTACCTTTCCTAGTCAAAGTATTAGCTTGTTTTTGTTCTCTTGTGTTCTCCATTTTGATCTTGGTGATTCAGAGCTGCTGCCATTGAAAAAGATGTTTTACCTAAATTTAATAAGCCCTATTAAGTGGGACACGAAGGCTTCCCTTATTCTGAAGCCTTTCCACAACGGGAAATTTCATCTGCTGGAAGTCATAATAACGTTACCAAAGAACTAGTTTTGGACATCTGTAGACTGGCTGGCCTGTTTCTGATTTTTAACTTTGCTTTTCCAACCTGAATGAATAAGCTTTCTCCTGCTCCCCACGCGAGAGTCATGCAATTTTTGTCCTCTCCTCTTTCCGTGGTAAGCAAATCTATAAATTAAACCCCAAATTGCAGAACACATGCTGTCACTCTAACTAACGTGCCACATTAGGGTGGTTTGGTCTTACCCTCTGGCTTACTGTCCTTTCTAAAACGACTGCCAGCCCTAGGTGGTACAGGTATACTGAGAGCTAGCATGCTGGTTCTCACTGTGGGGCATCTGATTTTCTCAAAAGTCACTGATGGGGGACTAACAGTAACAAAGAAGAGTTCAGTCAGTCTTCAAGATGAGGTACAAACTACACTTACCAACTCAGTTATGCTGAGGAAGAGAGCGAGAAGGAATCCAGCCCTCCCCATGGGCTCTGAAATATCTTTCATCTTTCTTTGTTTTTTCATCTTTATTTTCCTTCTCTTCTTTCCCCCCTCCCCCACCTTCTGGATGTTTTCCTCTTTTCTTTCCTCTTTCTACTTTAGTAAGGTAAGGAAGAAAGAATAGTAAAATGTCATAAGGAGGAGATGAAAGAAATGAATGGGGGTGGGGGAGAGAAAACCCTAAGACAAAGGCCAACAGCTGCTGCCTCCACTGGACACCGTAACAGGCCAGGGTGCAAGGCAACTGTGGGCTCTTATGCTCTGCCGTTGGGTCAAGATGACCCATTCCCTTGGGTACTGGTTTTAATGTCATAGCTCAGCTTTTGCAGAGTAGATGGGTGACAGTGACAGAGAAAGGTGCAAGATCCCCTGTTTGTTTCTAGAGTTTTAAAGGTAACCCTGAAAAGCAGAAGGGGGGTTGGGAAGAAAAGTCGAATGCCACCGCCCCCTCACCGCTTAAACAGACAATGATTACAGAATCAGTTCCTTGGTTTGTATACTTTCCAATGGCATATTTCTCTATAATGAAGCAGAACTATATGTCTGTTTCTAAGGCTTCTGTAACTTGCCTTACATGGATTGAAATGGAACTATTTTCATTTTTATCACTGTGTGATATCTTTGGGGGCAAAGTATCAATTGTTCCTATCATCTTTGTTTTACATGATTCTTCGTTTCCAAAGGGTCTTCACATCTTTTAGCCTAGCTGACCCTCAAAACAGCCCCAAGAAGTAGACAAAGCAAATGCTATATTACATCAGAAACCATAATAGGTGTCCTTCAAGAACAAGGCCCCCTATAGTCATCGAGTCATCCAATGTCAGCGCTACGAGCACTCAGAGATCATCCACTTTGACTCTTCATTTGACATTTGGGGGAATTAGAGCAGAAAGTGACTATACACTGCATCTCCTGACTTCCCTCATCCCCCATCCACTGACCTTTCACATATCTGTTGACCTACTGTCTTAATCCAATAACACTCCAGAACAGATGTTCAAGGAGCAAAGAAGAAAATGATGCCAAAGGGTACCAGGGAAGAGCTAGAACAGTAAAGCAGTGAGCTTCCCAGCATAACTCAACACTGCTAGGCTGAAACCAAGCAGAATGTCAAAACTGAGCAGATCGGGGGGGGGGGGGACAGCAAAGCACCACCACAGTGAGGGTGGAGAACTCATTCTTCACTAGTCCCCTCCTCCGTGTTTCTAATTCGCTCTCTCCTCTTCATCTCACTTTCTTCCTACACACTAGGTGGTGTCGCTTTTTTCCTCATTATTCCTTTTCTTTGCTCTTTTTATCCCCCTTGCAGTCCATCCATTCTGTCCTCTCAATTCTCCCTAGTTGCTGAGCTGCAGAGAAGGAACGTTCAACAGAAAAGTTATGTGTTTTTTTAAAACAGGGTATTTAATGCCCTTTTATCAAGCTCTTACCACTAGACAATCTCTTTCTGTTGTAAATGCCATTGTAGGCTCCGGTTGTGTGTGTATAAATATGTCAAATTAAATTTTTTAAAGGTTTATTTATTTTAGAGGAAGAGAGAGAGAGCGCGCGCTCATGCGAGCGGGGGGAGGGGCAGAAGAAGAGAGAGAACCCTCAAGCAGACTCCCTGCTGAGTGCCGAGCCTGACACAGAGCTTGATCCCAGCACCTTGAGATCATGACCTGAACCAAAACCAAAAGTCAGCCACTCAACTAAGCCACCCAGGTACACCCCTAAAAATGTCAAATTACAAGCTGGTCAGGGCAAGACGACCTCAACGCCCATTTTCAAGTAAATATCACAATGCCATGCAGAGACTGAGGATGAGACAAATCCATGGTTCTCGATGCACTGCTAACCTCTCAGACTTTAAGCCAACCTACTTTCCAGTCCCTTAACTTGGAACAGACTTTACTTTATTCCTTTCAACAAATATGTTTAAAAGTGAGCCTGATCAAACGGAAAAGGGTATTTTAGCTCTCCATCTCTTGATTGGTCGTATCTTGACAAGCCCAGTTTTCAAAGGCAATGAAAAATTCTACTTGTATAGTTTGCCATTCTATTATCATTAAACATTACTTAATTCTCCCATTGAAAGGGTCCTACGCTGATTTTGTTTCCATGAGACAAGCACATGGGGTAATAAAATATGTTGGAAAAGCTTTGCACTACGCTGCTGAAATCATGACAATTGCTGATTCTGTACTACAGTAAGTATTAGGAAAACCACAGTAGATACAAAAAGGAAATGGCATCATTTGGGGATGGAAAAAATGCAATGGATAAAAGCCATGCAATTTAAATTACAGTCACGTGACAAAAGCTCTGTCCCCCACAGCAGGAGAACTTGCCACGAGTAAGTTACAGTCCTAATGATTACTGGTGGAAGAGAATCTCTATGAACGTGAGTTCATTCATTCAGCAAATATTTACTCAGTGCCTGCTGTGTGCCAAGCACAGGTATACATCCAGGGGCATAGTATGTTCACTTGCAGTTCTGGGGGACACTGTACTTCATAGAAGTTTCACTATACTACCTTGACATGATTGGCACTTATATGCACAATCCAGAACACCTAATGACAAGTACAAATCTCATACACTAAGTCACGTTTTAGAGATCTAAAACAAAAACCAACGACAGAAAAGGGGGGCACCTAAATTCACAAGGCCTTACTACTTTTTGCTGTATAGAGACTATTCGGTTTGTAGAAAATCTACCAGGCTAATAGGCAAAACCCTATAGAAACTCTATGACTAAGATTCTGACTCCTTCGTGCCCACATATGTGTTACAGGGATAAGGTCATGAGACCATGAACTCCCATGAGTATGGCAACTGTCTTCATTTTTGCTCACCACTGTATACCCGGTGCCTAGCATTCAGTTGCTGGTGAGCAAATATTTAATGAGTGAAAGAAAGCATAGAGGAAGGTAGTCTCAAGTTTCATATACACTTATTGGTAATAAACATTAAAATGGCCCTACTGGTGTAACTTCATTAAAGAGCCAACATCGCCCTAGACGCCAAATTATGTTTTTATTCACAACTTAAAAAACTCTCCACTGAAGTGTGTTTTCCCCTCTTTGATGTCTATGAAATACTGTTCATTTAGGTGGTAATTGGCCTTCTTAGTCTTTAGTTAAATTACCGTGCATTCACAGTGCAGCACAGTTTGGCAACATTTTTCTATCCAAAACTCATAGACGTCTATAAATAGATAATAATCCACTTCCATGATATAGTTATAGAGTTGCTTTGATCTCACAGGCCTTTCCCCCATAAGGAAAACACAGAGGCTCTGCATCCTGAAGGAGCTCAATGGCCTCTATGCTTGTCGGTTGATTATCACTATTTTGTTGTAGTTTGAAACATATAGGGACCCATATCATGAGTCTATTTTTATGCCTTTCACACCTTCTTATAAAGGAACATTTTACGAACTGGATGAATCACCCGTCAGCAAGGGCAGGCATAGAAAAAAGAAGCACAAGATAACAGTCTCTCTAAAGGAACGCGGGCCTAAAGAAAATTAGACATCGGTTCACAAAAAAAAAAAAAAATCCCTGACAAAATCCCATGCCCACTCTTCTGGTTCTCTGTGGGAAGTCGGGGGAGAGAGTGTCCAAAGGGAAAAGGAGACTTGATGGAGATCAACTCCCGGAAGCTATGAGAATGATCTAGTGGGAGAAGAGCCGACTCTGGGGAAGACCAGTAGACCTCTCTCTGGTGGGGCTGTCCGAGTATTTGTCAACTGAGAGGGATCTACAACCTACCAGGCTGAGAGGGGTTAAAGTATTAGTATGCACCAGCACACGTTCTCTCAATCACATTAGACTTTCAAATTCCCAGGTCTGGTTTGCCTTTTACAAGGAATAATATTGGTTTAGAATGCTGTTCAGAGCCTGCTCCACAAACCTGAGAGACCAGGTTACAGCACCTCATTTTCCTTTGCTAGTGCCATGCCTTCTCCCTCCCCCGTGTAACTAAAAGCCACTTCTTAGACGTTGGCAAACAGCGTTAAGGAAACTGAGAGAATATTTTCTGTGGACTTAACTTTCCTGGAAATAATTATCAGTGATGGAAAGCAAACTCTTTGTAACAGAATACAACGTCATTAATTTGTGCTCCACTAATGCAAAATTTGTGCTAATTCAAACAGACTGAGGCCGACTGGAAAAGAAGGGTCTGCTATGCTCAACAAATCAACTTCGTAATTAAGGTTGTGAGGGAAGTACAGAGAGAGAAACTAGTTTCAGGACTTTAGAATTAGCCATCTCCATGCGCTGTGCCATCATAATTATGAATCTTTTGTGTAGATGAAAAGGCAGCTCTCTGGAAGACGTCTACTCGATAGTACGTTCTTCGCCCATTTTGAGCTATCTGTGGCATTAAAACAAGCAAAACTACTTTAAAAATAAACATTTCATCCATTCTTTATTGACCATACTAGACTTCCTGCAATTATTTTGAATTAGGGGGCTTTTACATCCACTGCAGTGTGGCTCGTTAACTAGCCTACAGTCATAATCACACTGAAGGACCTGTAAGTACAAGTCTTATGGTAGGTCATAAATAACTGAATCAGAAATATGGTGCAGGCCTCCTGACTGAGTTCAGTTACTTCCTGTCAGATCTGAAGAAGTTACAAATTTCTAATACCTTGGGTAACATCGAGCTGTAAAATGGGAAAGGGGGGGGAGCTTCTATCCCCTGAGGTCATAGATCTAAGCATCAGAACAAACAAAATGAAAGGCAGGGCCACAACCTTCTTGGGAAACCCATAAGTTAAGTAGGAAATATTCAGTCATTATGAGACAGATATCAAATGAAAGCCCAACAAAGTAGCATCGCTGTCCAAAGGAAACATTCCCAGTGGTGGTTACTCCTCACACCTCCATATTGGCTCTCATCTTACTCTGTGAGCCTGGCTCACTGCCTTAGAGGCCCAGGTACCTTGTCACAAGGACACATCTGACCACTTAGATTATATTGTGAGCTCCTGGATTTGTACAGGTCTCCCTTAAGCACAACACACAGAACTAGCATATCATGGATGGGTATTCTACAAATTTCACTCGGTTTCAGGTGATAAGACTCCCTCTTTTCATATACAGAATTGTAAATCAGAAAAATAAGATTAAAAAAAAAAAGGCTCCAAGATTTCCAGTTTCTATAGAAACCCTGAAAATACCAGAACCACCAAATGTGTTTGCTTAAGAAAATTTGGGACACTAAAATTGATAGGGATCCCACAGGAATACTGAATAAAATAATCACAGGTCAATGTTCCAAAGTGAAATGGTAGCCAGGAAATTTTATAGGGAAAAAAAATTCTGCAAAATGGTTTTGGGCAAGAAAGTCTGCACTCCCTTTTACAACACAGGTCTCTCTTCATCTACTGGGTGGATCAGCTGTGACATCTCTATCATCGGTATTAATTGAGAGGAATAAGAGGGCCCACAGTCCAAAAATCATCTATGGCTGGATGCCATAAGCTTGTGACTCTTTTAAAGTGAGAAATTTTACTTTTAAAATTATGCCTGGCTTGGGCAAATATTTTAGGTAGTCGGCAAACACAGGGCACAAACCAATTGCTGGGCAGGGTGAGGCAGCCTGGGGTGGTTCCGGTTTGGGAGGGCTTTTCTGTGGAAGATCATAAATGGCATAATCCATACCTGGAGAAAACCAAGTGTGGACTACGAATTTTCTAAGTAAATATTAAGAAACAAATGTAGTCATAATACAAATTCACTACTTAATGCCAGACTATTGTAATACATTAACATTTTAAAAAAATGCTATCTTTTATTTGAAACAAAAAAACCCCACAACTGTTTTTGACTATGTCTACATTAGCAACCACCCTGTCATTTTCATTGAATTTCAGGGCTTCTCTTCCTTTTGGAAAAGACAAGTGGACATCTGTACCTAGGAGAGCTTTTTTCTTCCCCCCTAGGGAAACATTTAAATCATCTCGTGGTACTAGCTGTTCATTTTCACTGCCCTATATGAACATTGCTCCAAACGTAGTGACCCTGGCTGATACCTGGAAATGTTATTTTCTTTGTTAATGGAAATTATGGCAAGAGGGGCTGGATTTTTTGACTCCAGGCAACTGCCCCCACAGGCGGCTCTGAGAATCTAGGCAAGTCAAGAAAGCCCAAGCATCACAGGGCACTCCTACACACATTTCAGAGGACCCCTTGGCTAGAATTACACCAGTCTAAGTAAGAGTTTCAGAGTTAGAACATCACTCAGCGACAATATAAAAACAACTCTCCTAAATTGGAATCATATTCACAAAACATCTGGAAAGTTCCCCAAAGGAGAAGTGATTACCCAAAAGTATTGCTAAATAGATGGAAGAGAAGATGCTGACTTGTATCATAATACAAAAATCAGTCAGTTTCCATTGTCCTAGACAAATCAACAGATGTGCTGTTTACCTTTAAGGAAGCCTGGAATCTATTTTAATTCAGCCTTGAAACCCAGACATTCTTAGGTAATAAGTACAGATATTTAAATTCCATAACAACCGCCCAGTGTTTACAAACATTTATTTCTTTATAGCTTTCTCATCCACAAAATGTATATTTGGTTACAAAGAGGAATTTTGAGGGTTCGGCTGTACTTTCACAAACGTTATAACATCAGTGGTTCCTTCAAGCAAGAGGTAGCCCTACAAAAAAAGATCTTTTATTGTCTAAGCTTTGCTTGGTGGCACGGGCCAAAAGAAAACAGTGCTCTCTGGGTCTTGCTCCTCCACTGTCTTTATTACATGTTTACATAAGATAATATATTAAATAATAATATTATATCATGTAAGAATATATTAAATCACAGGCTCCTCTGTCGCTACTGTGTCCTGAAAGGAAGCAATGTTCAATACATTCTTAATTTAAAAAGATCCTCTGTGATCAAATTGAGAAACAAAAAGAAAGGGACCTCAAGATTAAGGTCCAAATCGCTTTGACGTTAAAAATGACTCTTTTTCAAGCAATGTGCCAAACGTGTCCCTCTTCCCGAGCTGCCCATCAGTGGTGTCATCTCCCCATCATGGAAGAAGGAACCTTTGGACCTGTCTCGAACTCGTCCCTTTACCTCCCTCCCCACACACAGTCTCTTCTTGTTCTGGTGCTCCCATGTCTCTGTTCTGTGTCTCCTTACATCCTTCTGGCGACTAATCTAATTCACATCTGTAGCATCTCTCATTTGGAATAGTTAAAATTAGCCTCCTAACTGCTCTCTCATCCCTATCCTTGCCATCCCATCCTATATATAAGCAGCCAGAGTCATCCCTGAATGACACGATTACCCTGCTGAAAATCTTTCAATGCCAATTCAATGCCTTGAGAAAGAAACTCCGGCCCCCGTCTACCATTTTATCTCCCACTATCTTCACTAGAGCTCAAGCCACACAGGGTTACAGTTTTCCCCTGAACAGCATGCGCTGTTCTGTCTCCTTGTATTTGGCTTAGAACGTTTTTTGGACACATCATGCATACCTTCTTCACATCCTCAGTTTTGAATGTTGAAATTGAGTCTTAAATGTCCACAGAGATTCAGCTTAAATGTCAGTCCTTCTGTGAAACCTTCCCCGGCATATGCAACCAGAGCTGGTTTCTCTCGCTTCCAGCACTGTTTTTATACATCTCGTGTAGCACTTACTATGTTCTGTGTCCTTCTTTTGTGCACGCATCCCATCATCTCTTACAAGACTGTACACTCCCTGGGCAAAGATACCATGTATTATTCGTGTCTGTACCTCCACAACCTAATACAGTACCTTGCTCAGAGTTACGTGCTCGCTAAATGTAGAATTCAACTAAACAGACCTTATTTCAGCCTGATGTAATGGAGAAGCACGACTGTCAGGATTTATAATAAATTCTATCTTTAACTACAGCTGTGTTGTTATAATTGCTGCTTATTTAGAGAAAATACTGAATGCATCTTTCAATCAAGCTTTGAAACTATAGTAACTATTCGAAGTTTGAATTACCTTATTAAGAAAAGAAGTAGAACAGCAAGAACACTGAAATCTGTAGTAAAATAATGGCCATGAAGAAAGCCCTTTTACAGTAGATTCAGCTGAACAAGTTCAGCCAATAAACCACAAAGGCAGTCTTTTTTTTTTTTAACCCAGAATATAAAAAGGGCAATATTAAGCATATTAATGAAAACTAGCTAGGAGACACTGGGTAGAGCCTTAGTTCTCAATTAGTAACTGCGCCCTGCTGCAGCTGGATCTGGAGCTTCTCCCGCTGAAGGGCTGAGTAGATTCGATCCCACTTAATTTCCAAGTCTGACAAAATCACAACTTGGAAGTGGCCTAACTACTGGCAATTGCTAAGCACAGTAAATCCCTTCTCCTTCTCTAACCCCCTCAGATGTCCTACATTCACAACTTTTGTTTGAAACCAGATGTTTTGTGGAAATTAACACATTCCTATCAAATGCATATCAACAGCACTTCTTTCCTGCTCCCCGCCCCCCCCCACAACCGAGCTTTATTATAATGAACATTCTGCTTAATCCCTAAAAGGTTTATTCATGACACAGTCACTGCATAGTATGTATGGCCGAGGGAATGACAAGGAAAGTCAGGCTCAGAATAGGGTGGGATCCATTCAGGAGTGAATATTCCCACAGCTGATAATTGAAGACAGGATAGAGGCCGCATCTCTCAAAAGGACTTTTTTTAAAAAAAGAGTGTATTATTTGAGAGACAGAGCAAGAGAGGGCGTGCACGCGTGCGCGCGCACACACACACACACACACACACACACACACGAGTAGGGGGGAGAGGCAGAGGGAGAAGGAGAAGCAGACACCCCGCTGAGCAGGACTCCGGGATCATGACCTGAGCCAAAGGCAGACACTTAACCCACCGAGCCACCCAGGCACCCCTCAAAAGGACTTTTTCAAACTTGCTAAATATAGTGATCCAAACGTTGTCACAGTCCTCAGAACAAAGCTTCTTCCCTTGGTAAAGGGGGTGAGGTCCTGTTTTGTTTGTTGAATTCCAGTTTTATTTCTGTCTCAATACAGCCTCTCTACATGGTTTCTTTAAGATAATTATTAAGGATAATTCATTAGATATTAAGAAATGGCACAACGTGAAGACATGATCTAGGACTGCTTACCTGAAACTTTGGCCCCCCTCGCCCATCACAGGTAGGTCATTTCTGACAAACTATCATCCACTTACCCGACCTTTTTAAGACTAGGAGCTATAAAACTTCACAGAAATGGCCATCTCTGTCTTGTAAGGAGTAAAAAATAAATAAATACGTGGATACCAGTGCCATTGTAAATAAAGTACCTGAGCCGAAACCAAGAGTCAGACACTCACCCAACTGAACCACCCAGGCGCCTCTGTGGGAGCACGTTTTAAACTTTTCACGGTTTCACTTTTTTTAAAGATTTTATTTATTTATTTGTGTGTGAGAGAGAGAGCACAAGCAGGGGGAGTGGCAGGCAGAGGGTGAAGCAGGCTCCCCGCTGAGCAGGGATCCCAGGGCCCTGAGATTATGACCTAAGCCAAAGGCAGATACTTAACTGACTGAGCCACCTAGGAGTCCCCATTTTTTTAATAGCAGACTTAATAGCTACAACTAGAATATCTTAAACATTTTGTCTACCTAAAACCTCTCATAAGAATGAAGTGTTCCCATCCTTTGTCAAATGACAGCTGATGCAGTCATGCAGCAAATCATGAGTCAAAAGTTCCTGGATCTCAAATTATAAATAGAAAACAAAATACAGATATGGCTCACCATAGGTTATGTCTACGTTCCTCAAAATGAAAGTAAATCACTTCTGCAAATTAATTTTATTTTCCTATGATTTACTTGACCAGAGACCTGTTACCAAACATTTATTTTCATCGATGCCTAATCCCCCACAGCTACGTAAGGGATGCAAATGTCTGAAAAATTTAGCTCAGGTTCTTAAGGGACTGCCAGCCTAAGTAAGGGAGAGAATCAAGTGCAGAATTAAGCCCGCTGCAAGGCAAGGTAAATAAAGTGCTACGACAGAGGTACCAACCATACATAATGAGCACACAAAGGAAGAAGCAGTAACTCTGGGGGTTTGGGGAAAACCCTCGGCGGATCCTTTGGGAAACAGAAGAACTCTGCAGTGTGACACTGGAGAGCCATGAGCATTTACTAAGTTATCTGCCCGGGAAATCTAAAATGTTCTTTCTGGAAGGTTTTCTCAGTCTCGAACTTCAAATGGGATACACCTTAGACAAGAGACAGAAGGGCAGCAATCAACTCTGACATTCGCCAAGTTGGCCGAACTTCTGCTCCACCAGGTCCCATCACCCTTTCCTCTCACCTCTCTGACCTCTGACACAAGCCTACAAATGACGCTTGGGTGCCTCGGTTAGCCTCTCTGACATCCTGGAGACTCCAAATGTGACTAACTCCTGGGCAGGCATCTCCAGCTGTTTGCTGGTTTCTCTTTCACGGCATCATTAATTTGCCCTGTTGCCACGATGAGTCTCTGGTATGTGGGGTCTGAATATGTGAAATGACAGCTTCATGTGCTGGCAACATTCTTGGAAATCCTATTAGGAGACATGAGGCATGGACAATGTATCCAGCAATGCTGCCATTCATTTTATAGTAATTAACAGGCAGTATATGAATTTAAAAAAAATGGAAATGTATTTTCCTGTCAGACTTTGAAATGCCTCTATCCTGAAAACAGACTTCTGGTGATGTGCTATTTGTTTCAGATAAAGAAGTTTTAAAATGGATCGAGGGCAAAAACATGATACTTACAATGCCTAAGGTTCTAGTTTCCATTACTGTTTACCTCAAAGTTGAAAAAGATAATGTGCCCATAAAAGACCTGTACACAATTTAAAAAAAAATACATTTAAAAATCTCCCTTGCTTTTCAAATACTCAGATCCCCAAATCCCAATGCAATCAGAAAGAGACGCAATCTGGATAGTTTTTTATTATTTTTTTTAAAAAAACCTTCTCATTGTCAGAAATGTAAGTATGGTACAACAGACATAATCCATGTCCAAATACATCTAGTTCCTTCTTAAAATTCCTTTTTCATCTCTACGAGAAACATGTCAGTCGTGGATATATTTGTCCTCCGTTTATATAGCTGTTTCTTGTTTTATGCTAAGTTGCCCCAAAGAACGTCAACTTGCAAAAATGAAAACTGAAGCAATAAATTTGATCTAAATTATTTGGAAATTTGGAATCTGCTTCCATAATTATAATTTCTAAGGAATGGACTAACTTCTTACCCCTGAAATGCCTCCCCTTTTCACCAGGTGGGGCTTTTATCTACAGACCCTTTACAGGGAAGCCTTCCCTAAGCCCCTGCACAAGTCAGAGTGGATTTCAGCAGCTTATGCCCAACTGGAAACCTGAAGACTGAACTCGTATCCCATGTAAACTTGATGGAATGAGATACAGATGTGGCACAAAGCAATTCAAAGCTTGTGGCGGGAGGGGGGTGTCCCTGAGGAGATGATCCGTTCTGAGGGGACTAAGGGGGTTCAGAACTCCAACCTGGACCAAGAGGATAGTTGTGAAGAAAATGGGAAAATGAGGGAGATGGTGTGCCGTAAGATTCTAAAAGGCAAGAGGATCCAGAAGTTGAGTAAAGATTGGAACTTAGGGACTGCAGGTGTGAGGGATTTTGGACGACTGAACTGAGTAACCAAGTCTCTGCATGAAGAGAAGACTTACTCAGTGTGTGTGTGTTTGTTTTTCCTGTGAATGGAGGCCAGGGGATGCTGGTGGAGTTAGGAGAACAGATAGCTGTAAGAAGCTTTCACAGAAGAGGGAGTGATGTCACTGGAGGAGAGAGCAGTATATGCAGTGGCTGGGAACACAGACTTCAGAGCCAGATAGAATCAGGTTCAAATTCAGGTGTGGTCACGTATTAGCTGTGATTCAGCAAGTGACTTAAGCTAAGTCCTGTTTTTCACTAGCTGTAATAGAAGTGAAATACCTTCAACAGCACATATAATTGGCAAGATGTAACGAGGTTACTTCCATAAAATACCTTGGATGGGTCCAAGACAAACACACAAAGAGAAGTTATTAGTGATTACTGTGATTAGGAAATTTAACTAGTAGTATGCTGGAGGCCATGTTTGAGGAAAAGGGGAATCTAAGATAAGAGTAAACATCATACACACGTATCTGTGTGTATATGTGTGCGTGTATATATTTGCTTTGGGTTTTGCTTTGGGCTTGTCTCACAGATTCCGTCACTCCTGTAGTTTTGGTTGAATAGCTCTAAGGGTATTTATTCTTCATTTTATGGAAATATGCCAAAAATTGGACACAAGGCAGATAACTTGGGTGTTGAGACTTTATGTTACAAAATGATTGCTCTATTACAGGGTGCCTTGGAACGGCGTGCTTCTTAACACGAAACTAATAGAAATATATTTTCCTACTTTTATAGAGGCCTTCTGTTATGAAAATTGTGGTGACAGTCCCAGGCAATGTCAGAAGACCTGTGTTCTAACTCTAGTTCCAACTTTGTACTATGAATTATTGGGTGCTACTAAAAGATCTAGTACCTGTTCTATCTTAGAATCTACGGACTCTGGCCCAGCCAATTCCAGAAGTCTAATGTAGGCAGTGAGGGAATCTGTGGTGGCAGCAGCTTCAAAGGTTTCAATAATTGGGGGCCAGTTAAAATTGTTATGGGTAGGTGGATGGGAGTCCGTTGTAAAGCTATGTATCTTACCACTCCTCAACTTCTGAAGGCTCAGACATTACTCAGAGGGTAAGTTTAACCACTGCTGGTTAGTGTGGCTTTCTATAAAGAATAAAGTGCTAAATATAGGCAATCTTTGACTTCTGGCGCTTCAACTAAAGCGATGTGGTAACTGGAGCTGGGGCAGTGGGTTGAGAGGTGTTTGAAAAGGAAATGTTTTACTTAACCAGTAGTGAGTTCCAAGTCAATGGAGATATTTGGAGAGAAACTACCCATTTCTTGGGAGATTTTAAGAGAGATTCAAGTAGCTGTTAAGGGTTGGACTAGATGACTTTGTAAGGATTCCCTCCAGCTTGTGCTTCGTCAATCACTTCTAGAACCTATCCCAAGAGATCAACCTTCTGTTAACTTGCTTTCAAAAGTGTTCTGGATGAGGACCCTGGATCTGTCTAACTCTAACTGGCCTTAAACTATCCCTCTCACTACCAGTCGGAATTAGAAACTTCTAATAGCTCAAGTACAGTGGCAGCAGGGAAGGATGACAAACGTAAGCTGACAGAAGCAGACAGAAAGGAAGAGAGTGGAAACAGTCATCGGGATCAAGTTGTGACGAAGTGATGAGACTGTTTTCTATTTATTTGCCTTGATGTGGCTTGGTAAACTACTGCTGAGGACAATTTCAAAAGGATGAGACAAACGTGTAAGGTTAATCATTACAAACCAGTGTGTCAAGTGTTATCACAAGAGGCCCGAACAAAGTGCTGAGTGAACACAGAGACTGACCAACTTTCCTGTGGGAGTGTCAAGGAAATTTCATAGAAGAAGTAATGAGCAAGCTGCGTCTTGAAGGATGGATAGGAGTTGACTGGGTAGAGATGGAGAGAGGTGTGGTTGGCAGAGAAAAAAAACGTTCAAAGCCAGAGAGACATGAAAGATGTGTATTTGGGAAGTGGTGAATAATTGTGCATGGCTGGAGCGTGAGGTTAGGGCTTTGAAGGCAGTGCTTCTTAAGAAGGATGGGAGTAGGGGCGCGTGGGTGGCTCAGTCGGTTACGCGGCTGCATTCGGCTCAGGTCATGATCCAGGGTTCCTGGGCTGGAGCCCTGCATCGGGCTCCCTGCTCAGCGGGAAGCCTGCGTCTCCCTTTCCCTCTGCCCCTCCCCCACTCATGCTCTTTCTCTCTTTCTCTTTCAAATAAATAAAATCTTTTAAAAAAACTGAGAAGGATGGGAATAGGAGACGGGGGGAGAGGCAGGGGCAGACAGAGGGTGATGGCACTGTAAGGCACTGACTTCACTCTAATTGAAATAGAGCTTTTGGAACGACTTTGGTCTTTACTCTAGGCAAGACGGAGAGACAGAGGGGGATTTCTTGTCTCAGGGATAAGGATTAACAGTAACTGAGAAGAGTTCAGTCATGCCAAGGGGTGTGTTCATGCCCAGTGTGGCTACTGGGGCAGAATTAACTATTTGGGAGAAAGCTCAGTGTTGGGTATTCCAAATGCAGCATGTTTCCTATTGCTGAGATGAGGCTAAAGTTTTGGGTGTGGTACAGGGTCATCCACATGCTCTTGTCTGGGCCCCCTGGTAAGTGGGTGCAGTCTGTGTTCAGCTAAACAAAGCGAACTTGCCCAAATGGGGATTGAGCCCATGACCTCATTAGCAGTGTTCAGTCTAACCAGCCGCCGTGTGTGGTTATTTACTGCTCGTATATGCAACAAATGCTCCACTCGTTCCCAAGGCTTAGCAGACTTCTCCAGACCCAGGTAAGCAAATCAGCCCCCCATTAGCTAGGGAGCAATGGAAGGTCATCTTAGAAGAATGGCTTCGGTTTAAAGGAACCTGAAGAAGTTATTTTTTCTTAAGTTTTTCTTTTAATTCCCATATAGTTAACATACAGTGTTATACTAGTTTCAGGTGTACAATAGAGTGATTCAACACTTCCATACATCACCCAGCAGCCTGAAGAATTTAAGAGACTCTCTTTCCTCCTATCCTCAGTGAAGTAGCAATAGTTGGAACCTTTTAAGTCAGCTTTGTGGACCATACAAAGCAGTTCTGAAAGTAGCTGGGTATAGCAACAGGAAGTTGAGTTCTGGGCTTATTAATTAAAGCTTCTCACGAATTTATTTTTATGGCTTATTCTCATCTTTTTTTTCACCACTAGAAAGGGCACAAAAGTTGGCATATCAATGTATAAATTTAAAAATGAGGGTTAAAAATGGAGAGAATATCATGCTGATCTAATTTGAATGATGAAGCCTATAGTTCCAATATATTTATTTACAGGATAATTTTGTGAGCTGAGGTAAGAAGTGCAAAATTAATAAAAATGAGCTTTCTGAACATGAGACAAACTGTAAATCTAAACTTCATGACTCTACTGTATTTTCTTCACTTTTAAATTTTAAACGTATGGAAAATGCAAATTTGATACTAATAATTAGAGCCTCATTCTCAATAGAATATATTAAATACCACTTCCCATCTTTAAAAATTCTTAGCGCCCATGAAACTCTTGTTCCAGTAGAACTTTTTAAAAAGTTACCATTTGTCCATGCCTATTTTATTATATAGTATGGGCTCTTAAATTTCTTTTGTAAAGAAGCAGCCCAAATAATGTAGCTCTTTAGGACAAGACTTTTATATCAAATATTTGTTCTTTATTTAAAAGGTGAGAGAGAGTAAAAAAAAATCTGGACATTGTTTCTACAACAAATATATCTACAACACGAGACAGAGGGCTAACAATGAGTATTTAGCCTTTAAAGAACACAAAATTGTTATCAATGATGAAAAGGAAAGTTTTCCAAAGGCTACTATTTTGGCTATCCACATCTGAGGTAGTTTAAAGTTTGAGGGAAGGGCAAAGAATATGGAGGAGGGCTTTGCTTCTTTGCCTTTTAAGGAAATCTTTGAAAAAGTATTTTCTCATGCTTATAAAACAGGAACTAAAAATTGAGTATTATTCGCTGCACAATGCCTCAACATTCAATTATTTTAAAGTACTCAAGTTACTAGCAACATCGTCCCCTAGAAGTGGTGAGAACATATTATTTGTATGATACTCTAGACGGGAATCATCGCCTTGAGCATTTATTGGTGTAAGCATCTTATTCTTCCAGGACACTAAGATACAAATCTCTTCTCTCATTCATTCAGGTCCTCATGATTCAAATACTTTAGATACTTATAAGTAGACTCAATATTTATTTTGTAAATGTTCAGACAAAAGTAAATATATTGTTAAATGCCTCACTATGATTTTAGACCGCATCTAACATAATAATGATTTCATACAATATTTGTGTTCTAACTTATCTTTACCACTTCAGTCTTTCAAAAAATGAAGAGTATCTCAAGCAATGATTCTCAGGAAAGGAGGTATATATCAATTTACTGTACTGAAACAAAATATGAATCCATTTTCATGGGACAAGAAAGAAATGGAATCTAAACTATTAACTTTTAATTTTCTTCATTTGCCAAGCGTCAGGGCTATAACCCAACTGGTTCTAGTTACTCTTTGGTGAACTGTGTATGTGTGTGTGTGTGTGTGTGAGTACACACACTTTTAAATGTGCTCTATTTCTGAGGTTTTAATTTTTTCCATAGTAAGTTCATTTTTCCCTTCAAAATATGTGTTATTAATCTCTCAAAAAACGCAATACCTTGTATGTGGTACTTTGATATTAACAATTGATACACATCCCTGGAATTTGGGAGTTTTTGTCCATATAGGATTAAAAAACAACATATAAAGTGTTTTGCTTTTACTCAAAGTAGACAAGGGATGGGCCAAATGAAATAATTTCATAAATTGCTTTAAATACAGTGCTACTTTTATTATGGATGTAGAGTATCTGTTCATCCAGTGCAACTTCTGACTCTTGGGCAAAAATCACCTTCTATCTAGGACCATAATTATTTATATAACTTATCTCTCCTACTATATTATAAATTCCTAAGGCAAAATTTGGACCAGATTTGCAGGATGAACTGTTTAAACCTGATTAAAGGGGAAATAGCAGCCTCCCAGGGCCAAAGCAATAAAGTTTATAGATAGATGTAAGAATAGGGTCAATTTCTTGTAGTTTACCTTCTTATGAAATGCAAGAACCCAGAGCTCTGACATCGCAAAAGCCTATTTTCAACTTCTCTAGCACCTTCACCTTTTTACAGATGGCCTTTTCTGCTTTTCTACCCAAAGGCATTCTGCCTGTGGCCCTTAAAGCTGAACACAGGGATTCCAACTGGAGATCTTAAGGTCTGGAGGATATGATAAGGAACTGGGATCTGACATACTCACTACACTTAATTTCTGTGGTAGTAGGTGCTCTGTGAATCCAGATAGTTCTCTCTAATTCAGGAGCCATTACCCACATGGGAAATGGTTCTTAACTCTCTAGTTTTTCCTTCCACATTCTGCTGGCTATTTTTTTGGCCACATCTCTGTACATTTAGCACAGCCACGGAACAATGAAAGACTGCATTAAACTAGTGGCTAAAAAGAGGATTCCAGATTTCCACAGATTATATTTAGTCATACTACCTTATGAATAAATTTGAATAGATGGTATATAACGATCTAGGTTCCAAACTATACCTTAAGTGAAATGCTTATGCAATCTGAGAAACACTTAATTTTTCATTTGGTAACTCAGACACCGAAACTAACAAATTAGGTACAAGTTTTACAAGTCGGGCCAACCTGCCTTTTGTAAAAAGGCAACAAAATATAGACTGCAAATTAAGCTAAGTAATTTTGTATCCTGTTTTTGATATATCTAATTTATTTCTCCAAAAAGTATATTTTAGCCAGGAGTCTTGCCACTGACACTTGCCAAAAATAGTCTGGCCTGAGCATCTCCAGAATGAGCCTCCATGACAATAGTGTACTTAGAAGTGACTCACGTACAGCTTTTCTTTTACATGAGAAAAATCGATCTGGGTGATGCTACCATGAGCACTAATACTAAATGAGGAGTTGGGGGAGGGCTTGTTTAAACCAATTATTCTCAATGAGCCAAGTCCAGTTACCTAAAATAATCAAGAATAACAATGATCACAAAATAGTCCACTCTGAGAGGGAAAAATATAATTATGCTGCTTACAATGGTTTTAGCCTCATACTGCCTTAGAAAAATGACAGATTATAATACTAAATATAAAAGCGAATTTGGTTTACAACAAAGCTAGTCACCCAGAAGAACCCGATCTAGCCAGGGCCTTTGAAAGAAATAAAGTAGGTCTGTCAGCTATTTCTAATAGCTCAAAAATCCTAATAGAAAATGAACATTTGTAACATGGAAACAATCGCTCTCTCTCTCTCTCTCTCTCTCTCTCACACACACACACACACACACACACACACACACACACTCTCACTCACACAAAACAAACTCCAAAACAAAACACATCACCTTTTATATGGTCACCCTGTTCCTTAGAAAAGAACAAACCTCCATCCCTAATTTCTCAGAATTAAGTAATGCAACAAAGTGGCATAGTTGAGAATCAAGCTCCAGACGCTGCCCACGCACCTGCATAATTATTTCACTGCTAAGAGGTCTAAGTCCAACAAAGTAAATGAGAAGAAAAGAAAGTCTTTTAAGCTTGATGATAGACCACATTTCTGTTTTACAAAATAAGAACACCTCTATTATTCACTCTTATATGTTCTAGAAGAATTACCACCAACTTGAATTTACGTAAAGAATCAGATGTACACTTTGCTGGGCACCTTACTGACCAAAATTTTAAGGAATCTTCTTTGAGACGTTTGTGTTCATCTATAGGAGTTGTGATTCTCTTCCAACAAAAGTATATACTCTAAGTACTAAGAGAAAGGAAATAAGTTTGCCTCGGCTTTCTAACATGTAACAGCCATAAATGCAAGTAGCTTGGCAAACACTAGACATTGTTCTTCTTCAACTGGGATAAAGAATATTTCTACTTGGAAGCTCTGACCACTAATAAATAGAGTCATTTGTGGACTTGAACATGTCACCATGGATAAACTTCTATCAATAATTCTGAGCTCTCCATCCTGCTTCTTATTTGCTCTAATCTTTCCTGCTTTTACCCAGAGTCTCCAAGGACAAGGAAGGAATAGTCTCTTTCATAGTTCAACATTATAATTCTCACAAAGTCTTTCTGCTACAGACACAGAAATTATGCAATTTTACGACTGGGAGGAAATCAGCCTATTTATAAGGTCTTAGTTCAGCCTAAAATCAAAGTTTCAATTAGGAGAACATAAAACTTGACTATGACAAGTGTCTGAACTTTAAAACTGTATGTTTATAAATAAAAACGTAATCTACGATAGGCATTTCATTTAAAAAGGACCTGGTCACTTTTTAGATTTAGATTTTAGAGATTAAGGGACCATAAACAAACTAGATCATTGTCTTCTGTAAAATGGTTAGCTTTTAAAAGGAAAAAAAGGGGTACTCAACCAGGTATTTGTATGCCCATGTTCATAGCAACATTATTTACAATAGCCAAGAGGTTGAAGTAACCCAAATGTCCACAGACAGATGAATGGATAAACAAAATGTGGTAAATACATACAATGAAATACTACTCAGCCTTTTAAAAGGGAAGGATATTCTAACACGTGCTACCACATGGGTGAACCTTCAAGATACTATGCTAGGCCAAATAAGACTATCATAAAAGGACAAATACTGTATGACTTCACTTATATGAGGTATGCAAAAGAGTCATATTCAGAGACAGCAAGTAGAATGATGGTTGCCAGGGGGTGGGGGAGGGAGCTATGGGGAATTAGTGTTGAGTAGGTACCGAGTTTCAGTTGGGAAAGATGAACACATTTTGGATATGAATGGTAGTGATGGTTGCACATCAGTGTATAGAACTGTACACTTAAAATTGGTTAAAATGGTAAATTTCACGTTATGTATATTTCACAACAAACAAGGGCATATCTGAGTAATATTCTGAAAACAACAGTCTACCTAATCACAGATGAAGACAGTGAAAAACCAGATATTCTAATTTTTTTTAAAACGACATCTCTACCCGGTGAGTCTTTAATTTCATAGTTTATTTTTTGTTTTTATTTGATTCCATTTGTAAATTTTGTGATTTATGGGTTTTTAAGATTGAAGAATGAACTCCAAGAACCTCCAATTGTCACATTTAAAAAAATTGTATTCTTCTCAAAGTCTAGTCCATTATTTACATGTACCACAGAATACAATTTCACATCATACATAAGTATATTTTTGTAATAAGCGTTATCCCCTTCTTCAGTATTAATCCAAGTCAGTTTTCTTCTGACTAGTCTATACAACCCTGTATTATATACTTTTTATAATCCCATCTGTGGATTTTCTGGAATTTAAAATAATGTTCCAAAATTTCAATCTTAACTCCTAACTAGATTTTGTGTCAAATTATTGATACATGATTTATACAATTTGCAGTAACTCTCTTTCAAGTTTATTGTTTTCATGACAAAGCTGCAAAACATGATTTCTCAGAAAATTTGATTTTGTCTTAGCTTAAATGTCACAATTAAGACCTTGGACTTTGCAGTCAAATGGCCTAGGTTTGAATCCTGGTTCTACCGCTTACTAGATATGTGAGTGGATAAATTATTAAAATTCTGTAAACCTCAGTTTCCTCATTTTAAGTTTTAATAAAGGGCAGCTATTAATAATAATACCATCAACAGCAGCTTGTAGAAATGGTAAGTGCCCCCTATTGGACTGAAAGGCATTATGCTGCAACTTTTCTAAAATTGACTCCACAGTTTTGACTCTAAGATGAATTTAGAAAAAAAGAGCAATTGTATATTGTAAGACGTGTTTTCTTTTGCTCATCTCTTCCAAATAACTTCATTCTTATTGTCATGTAAGCAAAAGGAATCAAGCCAAACAGAAATGAAAAGACCGGGTATGTTCATGCGTATACACACACACAAACACACGCATCTAGTGTGCCATACATTATTTCAGGAAGTTGTATAAAAACACGAGAAAAAAGTTGAAAAATAAACAGGAAGAGCCACAGACTACAATGAGGGTAACCACGTATACAAATGTAGGCAAATTTCCAAGCTGAGCTATCTGATTCATTCAGAATCACATTATTGTCAGAAAAACACACTATAATGCCTCTGGTAATACTCCTAGGAGACGGATCTACAAGTGTGGAAAAGTTGAATACTTTCATCCCTTCTTATCAGTGTAGGCAAAAGAATTTCATATTTTCTTTAAACAAAACCAAACTGCTACTACAGTCGCTACCACTAAGGATTTCTAAAGTATATAACATTTGATACTGGGATTTCTGCCACAATTTCATTAGAAAGTACAAAGGGTTTCTGTACAATCCACTTGGACTCCTCAACTATAAAGAAAAATGGAAATTTTATGACAGACTTATATTTCTGAAAATGTGTTCCTTGGGATACTAATGGCCTAAAACAATGAATGGGGTGGGAGGATAAAAGGGTTCTGTGGTCAAAAAGTTGAAGTTTGGGAAACGCTGCATTCTAGATCTCACTCTTAGAGATTCACAACACTATTAACATAAAAGGCTCTGAGAAGTCCCGCAGTGAGCACAGCTGTTTAAATTTGCTTAACCAGTGTTCCCCAAATTTATTTGGCCATAGAATCCTTTTTTCCAAGCAATAACCAAGGAACCAGTGTTCCTCATAACAACTTATTTTGGGAAATGTGTCATAAATTGCCTTTGATTAGCTATTAAAAGAGTCACTTCGTATGTACCTGTCCCAAAGAGGTAGTCACTGGCAGAATTTGCTCAAGTCCCAAAATGAGTCCATGGTATTTGATGTCAGAAAAAAAAACCTAACTTGCTTAGACTAGCCTTTATGCTATCTTTAGCAAGTTCAAGTCATTTCCAGAATATGTGTTTTGACCCCTTTACTGCTTGTATGTTCTTAATCAAGTCCAAACACTCAATTCTAATGCCTGCGCAAATATAAAAAATGAAGGTGACCCTCCAAGCCTTTGCTTTTCTTTCCAGCCTTCACTGTAAGCTAAGAAAACGCTGTGGCTGTGAGCTGCACCTTCAAATATAAGAATACTAGACTCAGTCACCAGCATTTTATTAACTGGTACAATGAGCTGCATTTATGCAATCCTAAAATAAAATAATGACTGTTCTGCAATGTTAATCCAGAACCAAAGTAGAGACTGAATATTATTTCGTTCCCCTGACACCTCCCTAACATCCCTATTAAGTATATAGAACAAAATCCTGTAATTACTACTTATCTATTGGTGGTTAAGCAACCTGCCCCAAGTACCAATAGTCAGCAGGGACCAATTTCTTGTTGGACAGATACTTGTGCATATTACAACTATAGAAACTGTATCAGATAATCACCCTGAAATATGAACAAAAAACAGGAAATTCCTTTACTAATAGCTTATTATTTAAGGAATTTTCTTCTTTTGAAATAACTTTGGAACATAATTTGCTAGAAATCTAAACTTGAACCAAAAAAAAAAAAAATCAGATGGCATGCTCGATAGCTTTTTGTGAGTTTGGAAATTAAAAACAAAGTCTAAACTGCAATGAGGCATTCATTACTTTGTCCTTGTGTTAGAGGAAACAAAATAAGTAAGCTGCAATTAATTCTGGGTAAAGTGTGAATGTAAATGATTACGCTGCCAGGCTGTGGCATCCCTTTCTTCCAAGGTTCTCCCCTTTACTGCAAAAGTACATAAAAGTGTAGCAACATGTGTAAGATGAAATAGACATCTACAATTCTTAAAAACCTAACAGGAGACACAGTGTTATTACGGAAATAATACATTTGGTAAGCCATTGACATTTGGGCACTGATTTTCAAGTTACACAAATAAGCTGGCCTTTGAAGGAAGACACTTTAAAACATCTATGGCAGAACACATGTAATCACAGTATTTTATATTATGATAATATACGTAGCAATAACATTTTACCAGAGGTAAGGCAAATGGTTGAAGAGAAGGAAAAATCTGATGTGAAAGGAGTCAATAATGTTAACAATTTAGTAAAGGCAAAGGAGTTAAAGTATCAGGTTCAAGTTTCATAGTGGTTTTTTTTAATGTAGAAGCAGAGGTAACAAAAATTGGTCTTCACCTGGTAAGTGTGTACTCCCTGAGTCCTGAATGCAAGTTCATGGCAGAAAAAGTACCTATGCATCCACGCAATCTTTTGTCTCGACCAATCTTCCATGTTACAAACAGTGGGCTGTAATGGAAGATAAAAATAGGGTCAATCAATCAATTCAACTCAAGCAAGTTATTTATTGAATATTTATTATATGCAGGGTGAGATGCCTGAGATATAAAGACCACATGACAGGCCCCCAAGGGGCTGGATCTAGCCTAACGGGACTGCATTTAACAACAATTATAGTTGGAATGATTGAGTGTATCCTATATGTGAGGCAGCACGATAAATGTTTTAAACAAATCATCTATATTAATCCTCATCAACAACTCTAAGAGGCTGAGTAATGCTACTGCCAACATTCCTATTTTACAGATGAGGTAGTCCCACAGTTAATACGTAATGAAATCCAAACACCAACCTGGACAAAGCCTTAACCAGCATGGCTGACTGCTTGAGTCCTCATTTAAACCTCAAGTTGCTGATTGATTCATTAAGTCTAGTTTAGAAAAACCAAAGAACAAACAAACAAAAACCCAAAATTTCAATAAATACTCAGTATCTCTGGGCAAAGTATTGTGAAAGGTTACAGGAAATACAAGATTACCTAAAAGATCATCGTAGCTCACTAGGGGCCAGTACAGAAGGCAGGAGTGTTCACAACTAACTCACACAGGCAAAAGAAAATGAGTGCTATAAACTACGTCCGAAATGCCGTGAATGAAGCTATGGGGATAGAAGGAAATTTCATTGAGTCTGATTCTCTTCAGCTTGGCCTAGAAAAATGAGTAGGGTTTGGAGAGGTAAAGGGCAGGAGCAAACATTAACAAAACAAGACTCTGAAACCAGAAAAATTATTTTAATTTTTAGATAAAAGTATGGCCAACAAATAAAATCTCTCAAGCAGTAAATACTATGGCATCAAGAAAATTATATAGTTTTTTTTAAAGGTTTTTATTTATTTGAGAGAGAGCAAGTGAGAGAGAGAGCGAGCACAAGCAGGGTGAGGGACAGGAGAAGCAGACTCCCCGCTGACCAGAGAGCCCGATGTGGGGCTTGGTCCCGGGATTCCAGGATCATGACCTGAGCCAAGGGCAGACGCATAACCAACTGAGACACCCAGGCGCCTCGGAAGTTGTGTAGTTTTAAATGAAGTTTAATATAGCAGATGTTTGGATCTGGCAGCAAACCAGTGACAGCCTCGATTAATGGTTGAGTCTAGAAACAATTCTAGTTAGAAGCAACTTTATATGTCAGTTTGTATGAAATAAATTAATTTACACATTTTAGCACATTGTGTAAAAAAGATAAATACCCTACAGTTGGGGGTGGTTTGTGTTAATGTGACTATTCACAGTATTATGGATATGATATAGTACATTTCTGCTTTCTAAAAATTTAAATTTTAGGGGGACATACCATATGTCATGTATTTCTAATAATATGCTGTTGAGTTGGAGAACACACTCTGTATTTAAAGTACTCCCTAGTCAGTCATCAGCAGTTGGGTGAAAAGATCCTACTCAAATACTTCAATTACCCGTCCTGAACATTTAAATAATGTCAAGTTCTGACAGGTGGCCACAGGGCAGACAGGTTCCAAAATAAATAATGTACACAAACCAGGAGCAGTGCTAGAACTACCATCTCCTAAGAACCAAATTCTCAGAGGCATTAAAAAAATGACCCTAAGGCCAAATGATGGTTGATGTTAGTATTCAAGTGTTGGATGACCTACATTAAAGGTACGAAGATAAAAAGCCAAAGGAAAATTCCAGGTTTTCTGCTTTCTACATCATATGTACCTAAACACCTTCTAACTTGAAACAAGATACTGATGCTCCACTTAGAGCATTTCTCTAATTGCTCTTGACTGAGAATTATCAGGAAGACAAGAATTAGATGCATAACTCATACAAATACTACTACCTAAATTCCACACACTGTCTTTATTTTTTTAAGAGTTTATTTATTCATTTGACAGAAAGAAAGCACGCACAAGCAGGGGGAGTGGCAGGCAGGGGGAGAAGCAAGTTTCCAGCTGAGCATGGAGCCTGATGTGGGACTTGATCCCAGGACCCTGAGATCATGACCTGAGTAGAAGGCAGACACTTAACTGCCTGAGCCACCCAGGCACTCCACACACCATCTTTAACGATGAATTTCACCTCTTTATTTTTCACTTTGTAATCTGGTAGAGTCAATGTCAGCAACCATTATGTGGACAGTAAGATACCAATTTTCTCCCATAACGGCACCTATATAAATCACGTCTCCATAACATGTCCCTTGGCAGATTCAGAACAAAGTGAATCACACTGTAACATAGATACTAACATGTCTTTAAAATACCATAATGGCTTTTCCATGACACAGAACTAAGTTGTGTATTCTTTTCCTCAATGACCTGAGTGAGAAACCTACAAGTGTGAGTGAATTCGTTTCCCACCAAAAACCCTAGAGATGAAAGTCATTTAAAAGTGCTTTACATTCAATTATCTTCTTTGTCCCACTACAATATATATGCACATCATTCTTACAACAATCCTATCTACTCAAGCAAACATTCAAAACGTGTAGAGTAAACAGAAAAAGAATACATTAACCACTATGTTAGGGAATATGTTGAAGGGCATTCAAAACATAGTAGGGAAAATCATATACAGTTTCTTATAATGCTATGCTATCACTGATGAAGGGATGATGAATTTGAGGGGTAGGGTGTTAGAGGATAAGCTGCATTTTGCCAGGCAGCCTGGGAGAAAAGGTACTCCGTAATAAGCAAGGGCTCAGAGAGGTAACAGAAAGTAGTGTGATAATCTTGGTAACTTGCTGTGGTCTCTTGCAGATTTAACATTCTATGAATTTTAGGCACTGTTGAATATCTGTCCCCAAGAGCCCTCATAACAGGTAAAGGAGATGCAGAGTTGTCTGCACTCTCCCTGTTCCTTACCTGCCCCAGGCAACAACCACTTTGGGGGTTGGTGTGGCAGGGAAATATCTGTGGCAAAGATGGGAGAGAGCGCTACTTGACATCCCCACTGTGTTTAGGACAGATGCCCGAAGATGGAAGAAATCAGACTGTTAGGAGACAGAATACAACTATGCCTTCACAGTTTGGGGCTCTAATTTCTCATTTACAAATGCTCATCCAGTGTACTTTATAAAGAACACATATGTGTTCAAACAAAACACAAACAGACTCATAGATAGAACAAACGGATAGTTGCTGGGGGGGATGAACCAAGTCGGTGAAGGGGATTAGGAGGTACGAGGCTATGTTATGTACAGCTAGAGAATGTAGTCAATAATATTGTAACAACTTTGTATGGTGACAGATGGTAACTAGACTTAACTGTGGTGACCATTTCAAAATGTATATACATACTGAATTACTATATTCTGTGCCTGAAACCAATACAATATTGTATGCTGAGTATTTTTCAGCAAAAGAATTAAAAAAATGTTTTAAAAGAACACATATATGGGGCACCTGGGTGGCACAGCGGTTAAGCGTCTGCCTTCAGCTCAGGGCGTGATCCCGGTGTTCTGGGATCGAGTCCCACATCAGGCTCCTCCGCTATGAGCCTGCTTCTCCCACTCCCCCTGCTTGTGTTCCCTCTCTCGCTGGCTGTCTCTATCTCTGTTGAATAAATAAATAAAATCTTAAAAAAAAAAGAACACATATATGGAACTGAAAAAACCAAAATACCTACAAGCAACATTTCATGGGGGAAAGAACTTGGGAAACGAAGCATTTTAAAGTAGACTGAAACAGAATAAACATCACTGAGCACAAGAGATTGTATCTTGTGTGTGATAACTACTTTGTACAGGGCAATGACTATGGGAACATTCAATACGTATTACCTAAAAATAGCAACCAAAATTTTTCTTTTCCCAATGCACAGAGGGAAGAAATAGGCAATTTTATTCTTAAATGTATTACTAAAACATGTATGAGTTCCCGAAAGGATGTACGACAGCAATGTAATCAGAGATAGATCAAAGTAGAAAAAGGGATTTGAGCCTGTTGAGAGGAGCTGCTTAGTGACAAGGAACTAAGGAAAATAGTTCATAGTAAGACAAAGATTGAAGGTTTCTGGAAAATACTTTTACCATATGGTTTGAAGCCACCTACATACACTGAAAAAAAAATTACTACAAGCTAGAAAGGGGTTCAAAATGAAATGAAATATTAATGGCAATGTTTATCTGAAAGTAACCAGACATAGCTTTTTAAGGAATTTTCCTACTTGTGAACATTTTGTACCACTACGTTCTGAGAAACCTTTGGAGGCAAGTAAACTCTCTCCATTTTTCCGAGTCTGTAGACAGGAACAGGAAGTAACCACCTAATCTAGGTGAATCCTCTCTGCCAACTGGCAGCCAATACCATCAGGTCAACAGTACTAGCTCTCAGGGAAATGTAGTTGCATGGGAACAGCAGAAGTACAGAAAAACAATGTAAATCTGAACAGAATATTCCCCAGTCCAAGTTGCAGTGCCACTTCTTCCGTCCCTCTTTTGGGACTACTGATGCAGACCAGAACAGATTTGACATATATTTGTGGGAGAGGGGTACAGCTATGAAAAGGGTGTGTTCACTTAACAATATTTTACCATAAATCCTATCTCCCCTCCATACCGCAGCAGATACAGGTTAAAAAAAATGGCCTTAGATAACTTGCAAGCCTTCACTCTGGCAATTTGCTCTTCTTTAGAATGAGATTTGTAGGGGATGACATTAACAAGATGATATCCATCCCTACCAATATAATGAGAATTACTATAAATGGGTTTTCAACAAGGCTATTAATAGTACCCATAGATACGGGAAAAGAGAAGCTACCTAGCATGGTTCTTTTCTTTTGCCATCAAATCATGATGGCTTCTCAACTATGCTCAGGTTCTTCTGTTACTTACTCAGTGATGATCCAACTAAATTACTCATAACATCCAACTCAATACCATAATTCCCCAGGATCTAGGGGCTCAGAGAAAAACAAATGGTGGAGTCTTCCTTCCACTGCCAGGTTAAAACATTTCGCTTCCTGTTTCAACACAAAGAAGTTACCTACCTCATTTACAGATCACATAAACTACAGATACGATTTGTAAAAACTGTACTCAATGTGGTTAAATCCTGTATTAGTCTACTTGGGCTGCCCTAACAAAATACCGCAGACCAGGTGGCTTAAACAACAGAAATTTATTTTCTCATGGTTCTGCAGACTGGAAAGCATCAAGGGTCCAGCAGGGTTCTGTTTCTGGTGAGGGCTCTCTTTCCGACTTGTAGGTGACTGTTTTTGAACTCACTTGGCCTTTTCTCTGAGCATTCAGAAAGAGAGAGAATGAACGTGCATGCACACAAACTCTAGCGGCTCTTTTTACAAAAACACTAATCCTGTTGGATCAGGGACCCACCCTTATGGCCTCAAGTAACCTTAACTATCTTGTTATAGGCCCTATCTCCAAATACCATCACGGTGGAGGTTAGGGTTTCAACATATTCAATTTGAGGTCCACAATTCAGTCCATAGCAAACCCCTAACGACAGTTTTTGCACATCGTTCATGGTTTATATGATAGTCTAAGACTGTTAGATGAAGGACATCTTAAGAGGTTATCTATTTCTTCATTTTACAGGTAAAAAAACAAAAGCGATCCAGGGAGACTAAGTGCAGAGTCACCTCGATGGTTAGTGATAAAACCTGGGTAGTTCTCCAAATCTTACTACCAATATCATTTTTCCCCCAGTACAGGGGAAAAAAGTTGTGAGTAGCAAAGCTAGTCGTCCTCTAAGATATCAGAGAATAGGAAATTCTTATGAACACACAAATCTCATTCTCCTCCTCCCAGGAAGGGAGAAGAAAGATCAGCTGAGAAGATTCCAGAACAAACTAGAAATGCTGGATCAACCTAGACACACTAAACCAATTTTACAAGCTTCTATACTATTCCCATTAGAAGCCCATAGCAAAACCTACTATTTTATCTTTGATGGCCTCCCAACACCCTTTCTGACTCCCTCTCAACCCTCTTCTTTAATTTTTTTCCCTGTTGTCTAGCTAGCCTTCATCAAACTCAAGTGATCTAAAAGCTACAAATTCCTGTCCAATCAAAATTCCCGCCAAACAAAAATTTCCATTTACGATCCGTTAACAACTGTTTAGCTAGGTATTGATCTGACTGCTTAATTCATATTACTTAATGAGGCTTTTAAATGAGTGAATGAATCATTAATGGATGAATGAGGCTTAACTCTTCCAGGTAATCTGAAATTCAAATTAAGAAACCCTGAAAGGAGAACAATAGGAGGTGGTAAATGGGGGGGGGGGGGAGAAGGTAAGGTTCCCATACATTTTACACTTCTCTCAACCACACGGATCCTTTACTGCTGATAAGGAAAATACATTAAATCACCATTACAACCTTATACAACACTCCTCTCCCTCCAACTTTTGTAAATAGCCTGTATCCCATGCGGCTCAGGAAAATAAGGAGACACTGTTCAAACAGACAGCATGGGTTAGTATAGAAGACCACAAATATCTGAAAATGGGAATCAGGAATTACCAATCTTTCAGTACTTTTCTTTGCCTGATAGTCCCAGAAATTCTATCATGGCAGCATTATATTTTCCCCCTCCCATTTCTATAATGCTAATTTAACTGGCAAATGTCAGAGGAAGAGAGAGAACCTAAAGTCTTACAGATGACTGGGAAGGTTGAATGGGTATACGTGTGTGTGTCTTATAAATCAAGTGTAATCACCACCAACATATAACCAGCCAAATCACACACATACTTTAAGGGATTAGCTTGATTCTGCCAAATTTTGAAATGAAAGAACCATTTCTTCCTCTTAGCAAGACCAAGTCAATGATTTTCAGTAAACTTAAAAAAAATTCAGTCTCAGACTTGATACATTGGAATAGCCTGTCTTATTTCTTAGAGCCCCAAATTAGATGAGAAAGCCTGCCTGCATTGGAAAAAATACTATATTTACACATATTGTCCAGTCTTAGTTTAGACTGCTTTATTAAATTTAATATATGGTAGCATCTTAAGGATGAAGCTCATAAAATAAGCTTTAAGTGACAAATTGCTATAGATTTCCACAATGAAATAATTTATATTTGGAATTCCTGCTCTGAAACAATTTGTTCAAATAGTTTTAAGGGTTGGGACTCTGCCTTTACTATGATAGAATTAATTATTTTAATATAAAACAGATCAGGCAAAGAAAGACCTACTGAAGGCTTAAGCATTCTAAACTCAATATAAGCACAACTGAGAGAGCTAGCAGAACTAGATTCAGAAGTTTCAGAATGCTTTGATTGATATGATAAACTTTTATTTTTTATGCCCTTAAAAACTTTTATGGAACTGTGTTTGGTACCAAACGTTTTGTTCCATGGGACAATTCATATGCTGGATGGCTAGGGAATACTTAACACTTCAAACAATGAAAACAACTAAAGGTTTTTGTTTTGTTTTTCACTTGTATCTTAACCTCCCTACTAATGATCTATCTTCTCCACCATCTTGTCTTATCCTCAGAATCCATTCCATGACCAGAAATAGAATAGACAGAAAATAAATAGGCTGAATGACTTAAACACTAATATAAAGAGAGCTGTAAAGTTATCTAGCTTCTTCATTCTAGATTTCCATCTTACTTCCCATTCCAAGGAGATCCAATGTAACAAGACAGGTTGGTAAGACCTGCAATAAATCTGTGATGTAGTTCTTTATGAAGTTTTCTGGGTTTAGAAAGGTAACTGTTTTGATTTTAAGGTCCTTGAATTGGATTACTTGCTCCTTTGAAAGAAAGGAGCTGGATAGACTCAGCTTTGTAGCAGGAATTCCCCCAAGCCCTTCGCATTTTAGGGGTTAGAAGGAAAGGCAGGTTCTAGGGACAAAGCACTCAACTGAGACCATATTTTGTACCAGGGCTGCTTATGTTGCCTTTACCTTCCCCCGCTCCCTCCCCTCTTTTATCTTCCAAAAAACAGTTCAACTTTTAAGAACCTCTCTTTGCCCAAGAGGTTGAGGGTTTGTTTTAACATGGAATTGACATCCTCACCTCCAAGGTGTTTTTTGAAAATCAACTTTCTTTCTACTTCCCTCTACCCATTTTAAGTGTAAAATTCAATGAATTTTGACAAATGTATATATACACATAATCTAAAGTGCAATCAAGTTATAGAACATTTCTATCACCCCCAAAGAGTTCCCTTGTGCCCCTAGGTAATAAAATCTCTCTCCACACTCCCAGACCCTGGCAAACATGAACCTGTTTTCAGTCCCTATGGTTTTGCCTTTTCCAGAATTTCATGTAAATGGAATCATCCAGTATGCAGTCTTTTATGACTAGCTTCTTTTACTTAGAGTAACACTTCTGATATTCATTCATGTGTTTGGTCCTTTTTATTGTTGAGTGGTATTCCACTGAATGGATATACCACAATTTGTTTCTTTATTCACCTACTGATGGATATTTGGGTTGTTTATAGTTTGGAGCTATTATACATAATTTACATTCAAGTTTTTATGGGAATGTAAGTTTTTGTTCCTCTTAGGTAACTAACTACAAAGAGAATTGCTAAGCTATAAGTAGGTATATGTTTTTTTTTTTAATGTAGGTATATGTTTAGCTTTATAAGAAACTGCCAAACTATTTTCCAATTGGCCATGCCAATTTCCAGTAGCTATACCAACTACATTCCTACCAGCATTGTATGAGTGTGCCAGTTGCTCCACATCCTCACCAACACTTGGTATTTTTTTTAATTCAAGTTAATGTGTAGGGATATCTCATTATGGTTTTAATTTGCAGTTCTCTGATAACAAGGATATTGAGCAACTCTTCAAGTGCTTAATATTTATGCACAAATTTTCTTTTGGGAAGTGCTTGTTCAACTCATTTACTCATTTTTAAATTGGATTGTTTGTCTTCTTTTTACAGGAGTTGTAGGTTTTTAAAAAGTATGTTCTGGATACCAAGGTTTATCACAAATGTACACTGCAAATAAATTTTCCTAGTCTGTGGCTTGCTTTTAATTTTCTTAATGTTATCTTTTGAAGAGCACACATTTTTAACTTTGATGAAGTTTAATTTCATGAATTTTTGTTTTCTGGTTCATGTTTCGTGTCAGATAGAGGAATCTTCATCCAAAGGTCACGGAGATTTTCTCCTAGTTTTGTAATTTTAGCTTTTACATTTAGGTTTATGATCCATTATGAGTTACTCTTCGTGTATACTGTGGGGTTCATTTTTTAAACTTGTTAATATTTGGTGGTGGATTTTTGTGTGTATGAACATAAGGAATATTGATCTGTGGTTTTCTCTTCTTGTAATATCTTTTGTCAGTTTTCGATATCATGGTGATGCCTACTTCACAGAATGAGTTGGGAAGAATTCTATCCTCCTCTGTTTTCTACAAGTTTGATTTGTTCCTTAAATATTTGGTAGAATTCACATTGAAGTCATTGGAGCTTAGAGTTTAATTATGGGATGAGTTTTCATTACAAATTCAATTTCTTTAATAGATATAAGGCTATTCAGATTTTCTAGTTCTTTTTGAGTCAATTTTGATAATTTGTGTCCTTCTAGGAATTCTTCCATTTCATCCAAGTTGTAGAATTGATCAGTATAGACTTATTCACAATATTCCTTTGTCCTTTTCATGTCTGCAGGATCTATAGTGATGTCTATTCTTCCCTTCCTGATATTAGTAATTTGTGCTAATTTCTGTCTTTTTTTTTTTATCTCTATCGGTCTAGCTAGAGGTTTATCAATTTTATTGATCTTTTCAAAGAGCTGGCTATTGGTTTCATTGATTTTTCTCTATTGTTAGTTTTCTCTTTTATTGATTTCTACTCTTGTAATATTTTCTTTCTCTTACTTGTGGTTGAACTTGCTCTTCATTTTCTTGCTTCTTAAGGTGGACTGTTAGATTATTGGTTTTAGATCTTCTTTATTTTAAAGCTATAAATTTCTCACTAAGCACTCCATAAGCTACATCCTACAAATTTTAACATGTTGTGTTTTCATTAGCATTCAGTTGCGATTTTTGTTTAAATAGGCTCCACACCCAGCATGGAGCCCAATGCAGGGCTTGAACTCAAAACCCTAAGATCAGGACCTGAGCTGAGATCCAGAGTCAGTTGAGCCACCCAGGTGCCCCAGCTCAAAATATTTTCTAATTTCTTCTTTGACCCATGGTTTATTTAGGGTGTACTGTGTCATTTCCTAATATTTGAGAATTTCCCAGATGTCTTTTGTTATTGATTTTTCACTTAATTCCATTTTGGTTGGAAAATATAGTTTGTATTATTTCGATTCTTCTGAATATACTGAGGCTTGTTTTTATGGCCCAGAATGTGGTCTATTTTAGTGAACTTGAAAAGAAAATGTATTCTGGTAATGTTAGGTCCAGTGTTTCATAAATGTCAATTAGGTACAGTTGGTTAGTTATAGTAGTGTTGGTCAGGTTTTCTATCTCCTCACTGATTTTTTTTTTGGTCTACTTATTCTATCAATTACTGAGTTAAGAGTGTTGAAATATCCAACTCTAATTGTAGATTTGTCTATTTATCCTTTCAGTTGTATTTGGGTTTTTTTTTCTTCATGTTTTTTGAGGCTTTGTTGTTAGGAGCACACACATTTAGTATTGTTGTGCTCCTGATGAACTGACCACTTTACCATTATGAAATGTCTCTATCCTTATCCCTGGAAATACTGTTTGTCCTGAAGTCTAATTTGCCTCATATTGACATAGTCACTCAAGCTTTCTTATGATTAGTGTTTGCGTGACATATCTTTTTCCACCCGTTTGTTTTTAACCTATCTGTGTCTTTATTTTTAAAGTTGGTTTCTTATACACAGTACATAGTTGGGTCTTGCATTTTTATGTAGCCCCTTAATTGCAGTATATAGACTACTAACATTTAATGTAACTTTGATAATGTTGTGTTTAAGTCTACCATCTTTATATTTTATATTTGTTTTTACATTTCCCATCTTTACCTTGCTCTTCTTTTTTGGTCTTGTTCTGGATTAAAAGAGTATATTTTAGTATTCATTTTTATTACCATTATTAACAGCTTGTTAGTTATGCCTTTCTTGGTGGTTATTCCAGGTTTTATATGATGCATCTCTAGCTTATTACAATCTACCTTCAAGTAATATTACATCACTATACATATAACATAAGGACCTTAGCAGCATACTTCCATTTCATTCCTTCCATCCCTTGGGGCTACTGTGGTATCTTTTAGATCTATATACCTTACAAATTCCAGAAGAGATTATTAATTTTGCTTTAAACAAGCACTTAACTTTTAAAGAAATTTTAAAATGAAGGAAAAAGTCTTGTATATTTACCCTACACTTAACACACTTATCTGGCACTCTTCATTACTCTGTAGAGATCCAAATTTCCATCTGGAATCATTTTCCTGCAGCCTGAAAAACTTCCCTTAATATTCATTGTAGTTCAGGCCTGCTGGTGACAACTTTCAGTTTTTGTTTGTCTGGAAAAAAAATATATTTCACCTTCATTTCTTTTTGCTTTAATTTTGTAAAGATACTTTCATTGGAGATGGGATTTGAGGTTGACTGTACTTTTTTTCTTTCAGCACTTTAAAAATGTCATTCCATTGTCTTCTTGCTTGCTTTGTTTCTGATGAGATGTATATAATTTCTTATCTTTGCTCTTCTGTATGTAATATGTCTTTTTTTTCCCCTCTAGCTTCTTTTCAAATGCTCCCTCCACCACTGGTTTTCAGCAATTTGATTATAATAGCCTTACTGTGGTTTCCTTTGTGGTTATCCCACTTAGAATTCATTGAGCTTCTTGGATCTATGGGCATATAGTTTTCATCATAATTGAAAAAGTTAGCCATTATTTCTTCAACTATTTTTTATGACTACCCCTCTCTCCTTTCCTTCTGGGAATCCAATTACATGTATAGAAGTCTGCTTGAGGGGTGCCTGGGTGGCACAGCGGTTAAGCGTCTGCCTTCGGCTCAGGGCGTGATCCTGGCGTTATGGGATCGAGCCCCACATCAGGCTCCTCCGCTATGAGCCTGCTTCTTCCTCTCCCACTCCCCCTGCTTGTGTTCCCTCTCTCGCTGGCTGTCTCTATCTCTGTCGAATAAATAAATAAAATCTTTAAAAAAAAAAAAGAAGTCTGCTTGATATTGTCCCACAGTTCACTGAAGCTCTTTCTTTTCCTCACTTTTTTCCATTCTCCATTTTAGATTGGATAATTCCTATTGTTAGATCTTCAAATTCATTGATCTTTTCTTCTGGAGTCTAATCTAATCTGCTATTAATTTCATCCAGTGACTTTCTTATTTCATGTACTATACTTTCCAGCTGGAGAAGTTCTATTCAGTTCTTGATAGGTCTTCAATTTCTTTCCTCATTATATTCATGCTTTTCTTTCAGTTGTTCAACTGTTTCATAGCTTTTTTAAATTCCTTGTCTCCTAATTCTATAATCATCAATTCTGGTTCTGTTTCTATTGACTGACTTCCTCCTGATTATGGATTACATTTCAGTGCTTCTTGGACTATCTAGTGGTTTTTTGGATATCAGACATTATAACCATTATATTTTCGAATGTTTTGATTTTACTGTCTTCCTTCAAAGGGTGAAGTTTGTTTTGTCATGCATCTAAATTATTTGTGGATAATTATTTTTCAAAGCTTGGCTTGAAGTTTTGTTTAGTTTGGGTTCAGAGTACCCCTTACTTTAGGGCTAATGGTAGCCCTGTTACTAAGATATGACCCTTCTGGGGTTCTATTTAATACTCTGGATGCTCAACAAGGTCTCTCATCTCTTGCTGTGGCAACTCAAATGTCTCCCAGTCCTGTACGAGCTCCAGTAAATTTTCAACTTATAGCTCCTGAGCAATCGTTTCTTGCTCATGGGTGTTTCTTCAACCCATGCGTAGATTTGTATTCAGCCAAAGACAAAGGGGACATTTTTGCAGATTTGTGGAAATATTTCTGAGTGGTCCCCCACCCCCAGTACTCTGCTCTGCAAATTCCTGCCACCTAGACCTCCCTGAGCTTCTATCTCTGTCTCACAAATTCAACAAAACTGCAGGCTCTGCTTGGGTTCCCTCTTACAATGCTATGGTCCAGAAACTGCCCACTGGCAAAAAGCCAGAGTGACCGTAGGGTTCACTTCATTTGTTCCCTTTTTCTCAGGGATCACGGTCCTGTGCTACCTGTTGCCCAACATCTGAAAACAGTTGTTTACAATCTTTTGCCCAGTTCCTCGTTGTTTACAGGGTATGTGAGGCAGAAGGGAACAAGTCTTATCCTAGTTACAACTTCTTGGACTGAAGTGGAGGTCCCAAAGCCTTTTAAAACTGAGTCACTTTAAGGGTCAAACTCTGTGGTAGGTTTCACATATTAAATGTGGGAAAAGCCTACCACAAATAGAAGACCACGGCAAACAGGAAAATGGATCAGGAAGCAGAAAGTAAAAGGGATAGATCTCTTCAGCTTTGACAGGTGGTGAACTCAGAAGAATATGAAGTGACTCAACAAATTTCAGGGGCAATGTACTGCTCAGAACCAAAAGGTTACAGATGCCAATCTTAAAAAATATCAACTCAAGAGCTCTAAAATCCAAAGTAATGAAATAAAATAAAAAATCAAAGCAGTCAGATTGAAAGTGAACTTGATAAAAATGTCAGTTAACAGTCACACCAATATTTCCTTCTTTAAGTTGATGCCAAAAATAGCCCATTCCTCTTACTGTCCCTCAAGTTAAAACGGAAAAAAAAGTAAATGCAATTTGAACAACCTTATTTACAACACCTAAAAAATATTGAGGAAGTTATTCATTATCATGAATGATGTCTGATACGTGTGTGTGTGTGTGTGTGTGTGTGTGTGTGTGTGTGTTTTGTGGCTGCGACTTCTGTAGGGCTATTTTTCAGCTACGATGATTTAAACAATCTTATGGCACAGCTATTGACTTCACTGCTCTACTAGATAACACTGAGTTTATCACAGTCTTAATGGTACAATCTTGCGATCACAATGCCATGTCTACGGAAGGGCAGTCACCTAAGAACAAGCCCCATATTAAGGAAACCAAATATGCAAAGTTCTTTTATGATGGAGCAAACAGGAAAACAATATGATATGTGCTATTAAATGATCCTATCAAAAATTATTTTTAAAAATTTCCCACTAACAGGGGTGCCTGGGTGGCTCTGTCAGTTAAGCGTCTGCCTTGGGCTCAGGTCATGATCCCGGGGTCCTGGGATTGTGGGATTGAGCCCACTGCATTGGGCTCCCTGTTCTTTGGAGAATCTGCTTCTTCCTCTCCCTCTGCCCCTCCCTCCCCCACTCATGCTCTCTCTCTGGTGCTGTCTAATATAAAAATTAAATCTTTAAAAAATAAAAAAATTTCCCACTAACACATCAGGCAACATCATGATAGTTCAATGTTTGGAAAGCAAGCACAGAACAATAGAAGTTTCCCCAGAAAATTAGGAGAGCAGTAATCAAGCCAGTGCAGAGCCTCTGAGAAAAAACCAAAATCCATGAATGACACTGGCTGAGAAACTGAGGTAAGAAGGTAGTGAAATGAGAAGGATAATTGCTTACCTTCTTGCTTTACACTTCTCTTTAGGTAGCCCTATATAGCTGCCTACTTCAAAGCCTATAACTTTGTAAACAAACGAAACAGAAGCTAAACAAAGGGACCAAACTCCCTGGGAAGATAAGAAAGAACACAGCAGCCCTACCAACAAGCCCCAGTACAACAACTTCCTCTGTATATTTAAATACTCTGGTTTAAAAAGCCTCCAGCTGAACTGCTAAGTACATGGAAGACTACAGATTAGCCAAAGGTGTCGTACTGGGTCTGGAAATGATGGTGACCTATTCAGCCTCATCACGTCAATACGAGAAAGAAAGATTTGCCACCTGAGCCACTGAACACGCTCATCTCTGAAAGCTAATTTCTTTCCCCTCAAGCCTACCTCGTCCTCTCCTTTAAAAGCAGCAAAAATACCTCAAGCCTTGGCTTTGCAGATAAATACCACAGACAAAAAATTATTTTATTTTAAACTCGAGCTGTCTACTTCTAGATCCGAAATGCACCTAATAATGGGACCTCACACTCCATCAATCCAGTATTTCTATAGAGCTGTAGAACCAAAGACCAGGGAAAATGTAATTTCTCATCGGGCTTACCTCTCCCACCCCTTCTTGACATTAAATGCTAACCAAATTTCCAGTTAAAGACACAGATCTCAGGACTATACGTGTCCCCCCTGAATACTGCTAGATTGATGAAAAATCTTGTTATTTGAAAAGAGTCCTTCAGTGACCAGCTTAATGTTTTCAAACTTGCCCGGAGTCTTTCCTCATTCTGCCAAATGTAAATGTACCACAGAAGCACCACTTCTTCAAACAAATGAAACTGAGCTATGGCAGCATTATTGTAATTAGCCATACGGAACAGTTGATCAGTTCAAGCCAAGTTCTTTTCTATAGGAACACATTTCTCATTCTGTAGTGTACGACAGCAAAATTGCCAAATGACTGTTTTACTTATAATAAAATAGTTCTCATATGGACTACAAAATTACATATGTGTCTAGCCCAATGCATGATTCTCTAAGAGGCAGCTCTCTTTTCACGCCAAATCTGAGATCAATTAACTGAACTGAATTAGAGACATTTGGATTATAGAGTTTACGATGAAACAAATGTAGTTTTATTTCTTTAGGGTACACTCATACTTACCTGCCCAACCCCCTTCTTAATAAATAAGGTAAATAATTCAACAGATGAGAATAACTGTTAATGAATACATCAACTATCCGTATGTAAATGGAAGTTCTTTTACACCTAGAATAAAGCCAACCTTCATTCCATCCAGTCCACATAAATGATCATCAATTCCAAATATGGAAAAGGAAAATAAGATTGGAAACAAATCAATAAGGTTTCTATGGCTGAAAATATGGGAGCTTTTAAAAATAATTTCAAAGCATAACAGGAAAACTAACTCTGACTACCTAGAATAAGACAGATTTAAATTTTTAAATGACAACTGTATAAAAGAATAAAAGTCGGATAAAAAGGAGCATTTCACAAACGATCATGACAGTATGTATATACTCATATATCTATGCACACACACACAACTAAAATAGCTAACATTTACCAAACACTATGTGGCAGGCCCTTCTCAAGTGTTTACATGTAATAACTCCTTTAAATCCCTACCACAACTCGATGAGGTAGATACTATTATTACCCTCCATTTTACAGATAAACTGGAGATCCGAGGGGGCAATTAACTTGTCAGTGGTTACATAGCTACAAAGTGGTGGGGTCAGGATTTGGAGCTAGGCATTGTGGTATGGCCCCAGGGCCACCTCTGTTTATCCCAGTCTACGAATGTGTGTGTGTTGTTTGATACAAACCACCTGAAAAATAGTATTCCAATNGGGAACTGAATTACTGGCTTTAAAGACTAACACCTGGAAATTAGAACAGGCATAAACAAAATTGCTGACACTGTGCATATCATAAAAATTAAACAGAAGGTTAAAAACATAAAACACTAGAAAGAAGAACTGCTGTAAAGATGAAAATCTGCAGAAAATTATGTCGTAATAATATAAATGGACTGGGTATTAATAAAAAGCATCCCATTGAAAGAAAGGATCAAAACACTTATATAACATTTTTATTTACTATAAATGTAATGCATGTTCACTGTAAAAACATTCTGGAAAACACAGAAAAGCAGAAAGAAGAAAATAAAAATCACACATAATCTCAGAACCAAAGAAAATGAAAATTTACATTTCCCGATAGTTGTTTTCTGTGGAAATATGTTCTCATAGTTAACGTCATACTGTATGTTTTCATATAGTTTGTTTTTCAACTGAATTACATGAACATTTTCTTACATGGTTAAGATGCTTCAAAAATATTTTAATGGCTCCATTATATTTCATCATATGGGTATACCATAATTTAGGTAATCATTTCCTTCTTGTTAAAATTGTGGGGAAGATCTCTGTGCATTAAAGTTTATCCAGATCTCAGATTTATTTTCTAAGGATAAAGTTTTTTTAGAAACATAATTACCAGATCAAAGTATATGAACATTTTCTAAAGCTCTTGATGCATTTTACCTAATTGCTTTCCAAAAAGACAGTGCCACTTAAAAAAAAAAGACTTCATTGAGTTAAAACTTCAAGAATATTTATTTACAACCAGCATTTATGAATCATTTTAATTGGTGGCAGCTGCTTTAAATGTTCTCATTGTTAAACCAGTAAAACACCACAATGGAAACAGACTGTCTTAATTTAAGGTCAAACGGCAGTTATAGTTTAAAAATTAAACTCAAGTATATTTGCCTCATGGTAAGAATGGCTTCCTTCCAACTTGCAGACTCCCTGTTCTTCAAAACTTTTATAAAACTTATGTCCAAAAAAAAAAGAAAAAAGCTTATTCTACGGTCTTACGCCTCAAAACAAGTATCCGAAGAGGCTGCTTTTTTATACTGTGTTTTCTTAAACAGAGCAAAGTTGATAGGTATTTAAAAATCCACCTGTTTTCATTGTTCCTCATGTAACACATTATAAGAGATTACATTTAAAAAATAAAAGATAAACACAACTAAAAGTATTTAAGGAGGGCACGTGATGTGATGAGCACTGGGTATTAATATGCAACTAATGAATCATTGAACATTATATCAAAAACTAATAATATGTTGGCTAATTGAATTTAAATAAAAAAGAAAAAGAAAAGTACTACATTGAAAAAAAAAACATGGATCTTCGTAAAAATATGTTTGTTGAATGAATGAAATAATTTAAATAATTTAAAATGAATAATTTAATCTAATGAGGATCACGCTAAAAGGGACTGTTGTTGCAGGTCCAGGCCCAACAAATACTGTTTTTAAATGTGTAGTGGGCGTCTAAGTGTGACACATAGAATTTTTATCAAAGGCATGGAGCACCAGGGTCGCTTGCTTAGCTGGTTGAGCGACCAACTCTTGGTTTCGGCTCAGGTGTGATCTCGAGGTCCTGAGATTGAGTCCTGCAATGGGCTCCACGCTCAGCAGGGAATCTGCTTGAGATTCTCTGTCCCTCTCCCACTGTCCCCCCCACCCCACCCCAGCTCACGTGCATGCACACTTTTTCTCCCTCAATAAATAAATAGAAATCTTTAAAAAAAAAAAAAAAGAATTTCGATCAAAGGCATAAACAGCTTTCTCGGGCCTCTAGGTAGAGTTTAAAACTCATACTTTATAGTGGTATCTCTTAGGGAGATAAATGTCTCAGGGATAAAATCAGGGGGGAAACCTAAGAGATGTTTTGTTTTGTTTCTAAAGATTGATTTATTTATTTTAGGGGGACAGAGCGTGGGGGGGGGGCAGCGGGAGAGAGAGAATCCCAAGCGGACTCCCTGCTGGGCACGGAGCCTGCGGGGCTCCATCTCATGACCCTGAGATCATGACCTGAGCCAAAACCAAGAGTCAAACATTCAACCGACTGAGCCACCGAGAAGCCTCAGAGATGTTTTGTTCTTAGAATTCTAGTGCTCAGATACTTCACATACCAGAACCTCCGAGTTCATTCAAATCAACGAGGTATAAGAGGATAAAAGTACTGGAATCGGGTGGCTCTACTCTGCCATCCATTAGTCTAAAGACTGTGAAGGAGTCCTCTAAGTCCCTTCAGCTTCAGACATGGATGTGCAAGACGGGGATGAGTGCAGTCTGCTTGCTGGACTGCTACAGGAATCCAAGGACACTAGCCGCTTGAAAAGTCCTGAAACCACCAAGTATTTATAATGCTGTGTCAATAAAGGTAAAATTATTGTTACCATCTTTGGCCAATGCGACCTTTATGAAGTAGCCCCTCAATAATCGTGAAATTCCTTCCTTGGATGCGTAGGAGAAGTAGGGATACTTGAGTATGATGATTTAGTGTTATAATTGGTAATAGTATTATAATTTCACAGGTGGCTCTGTGAATGGATTCCACATCTGGGGAAATGTAAGATTCTGGTGGTACTGACAGGTGCACCGTGAGAGACTGTGCTTTGCTCAATCGAATGCTTCAGGACTTGAAGAACATTAATGGGGAAAGTGAGAGTCAACATTCAATGAGAGCATACTATGAGTCAAATGTGATCAGGTGCTTTCACATGCATTTTACTCTTCACAACAACACAATTTTCAGAAGGCATTTACAGATGAGAAAACAGGCTGAGAGGTCGGTTGACTTCAGCCTAGGACACTGCTAGAGTGGGGCAGACATGACATTATCACACAGGGCTATCTGACTCCAAAGCCACAGAAAAGGTTTATCATCTTCAGATAAAGGTGAGCTTTTGCGTCATTTCCTTTTTTGTTATTTCAATCATTTCTTGTGGTTGACACATGGCCTAACAAAATATGCTGGTCCACTCTATACCATCAGGAACCAGAGAAGCAGTAAGAAAATTCTGAATACACAGAGAAAGGGTGATTCTCGATCTGGGGAAAAGCAGTTAAATCTGGCCCCCAGGTGCAGGTGGGTGAAAGAGTCACCAGAGCCCATTAAGCATACACTGGATGACCGTTTAAAAGATTTATCTTGGGACATCCTCAGCAACCACAAAAGTCAATTTCCAGTATGCCCCGTATGATAAACAACTTCGGGTTCAGGGATTTATAGAGAGGCGACTAAGGAAGTCTGTTATCCCCAGGAAGTATCCCTAGGCCAAAAGAAATGCTCTGTCCAAAAATACCCAGAGAAATACCTGGTAAGAGTCCCTTTACTTCTATAGAACAGAATACCACAAGAAATGTTTAATCAGAACAGAGCAAAACTGGATATCAAGAAAATGGTTCCAGAGGTGGAACATTCTAAGCAGAAGCTAGTTAAATCATGGCAGGGAATATCCAGAGCAAAAACAAACAAACAAACAAACAAAACCAGTAAATCATCAAATTTCAGGGCTAAAAATCTAGGGCAAGAGATAAGGAGAACAGGGAGCATAGCTACCTTCAAATACCTAGAATTTTTCCAGGTTTGGTCAACACAACTAGAAGCACGGTTTGGTTTTGTGTTGCTCTGATAGATAGCCTTTTGGAAAGCTGAAAGCGTCCTCTTAGACCACAAGAATCTGAGTTCTCTTTAAGGAAACCCAACATCAGGGTAGCTTGGGAGTTGTGTGGATTCCTATACTGCCACTCCTTTCCGAGCAAATCTGCCAAGTGGCAAATAAGGCAGAATCTTAAAATGTCACTAAATAGTTACAAGGTGAAGGCAGTGCTCATGAATGGTAGGTTCACAGGCACAATCCTTGGTATATATTCTTCCCAAGCCATCAGATACCAAGGAATGTGACCTAGGTGGAGTCAGAAGACAAAATTAGCCTACTCTTCAAATTCCTCTGACCCCTGTATCTTTATGGGGGGGGGTGGAGTGGGGGAGGCTGAGATGAAGAGGAGGGACACAGTCATAGAGCAAGTATGGAATCAAACTTGACCAAGGCCACAGAAAGTGCCCAAGGAATGTACTGCCCAGAGGTCAGTCTGAAATTCATGGAGTTCTCCCAAGGTTGCTGTCACCAGTGCCAGCAACAGAGGCTGGTGCTGACGAAACCAATGCTGAAAGCCATAAGGAGCTCTTCACATCCTTTAAGTCTTAGACTAAATATCACTTTCTCAAAAATACTTTCTCTCCACCTATCTAAAGCAGAGGATAGCGACTCTGTTGTTCTCTGTGTTGATCCCTGTTTACTTAGCCCAAATAAAGTTAGTCAGTTTCCCCTGCTGACTATAAGCCTAATGAGACTAAAGATGCTGTCTGCCATGTTTGTCATTACATCCCCCTTGCTAGCACAGTGCCTAGAACACAGTAAGTGCTGAGCACAGTGCCTAGAACACAGTAAGTGCTGAATAATAATTGAATTAAAAAAACAGTCTATGACAGTGATTCTCAAAGTGTGTTCCCCGGACCGCCAGCACTGCGGTCACCTGGGAACTTGTTAGAGGTTCGAATTCTCAGGCCCCACCCCAGGCTCACTGAATCAGAAACTCTGGGAGTGGGGCCAGCAATCTACATTTTAACAAGCCAGCCAGGTTACTTTTATGCATGCCCAGGTTGGAGGACCCCTGGTATATAACAAGGATGTATAAAAATGCAACTATCAAGAGTACAGAAATATACATTTCCTGGTAGTGGGAAGTATAAAGGTAAAGGTTCTTTTCTAATGTGGGGCTGGAATGCTTAGCCAGGTCATCCACAATTCTGAGGCCAGTTTGCATGCAACTAGTATTTTATCCAGAACGTAGCAAGGATTTCCAAATAGAGGCTACTAAGTAGAAATCTTGGACAACTTACTTAACCTCTCCAAGCCTGTTTCCTTTATCTGTGAGGAGGGACTACTACCATGCTCCCAGGTCAATAGGGATTAAATGAGATTTAAAAATTTACCCAAGTTCTAGTGCATAGTAAACACTCAGTAAGTGGTGGTGGTGGTGCTTCTTATTGCATCTGTTTTGGAGGCCTGTGAAGATGAGTATCTCACAGGTGCAGTTTTCCACCTCCAAGAAGGCCCTGGAAAGAAAGAAAAGTGTGCTACTTTTCAAAAGGGTAGCACCCAAATGCTGGGATACAAGTAGCTGAATGAGACTGTAAGGATACACCATTTTCTGGCCTCCAGAGCCAAGAGATGTCAAAGGGAAGAGAGAATTTAACGCCTGAAGGGTTAAAGTAAGGGGAGGGAACAAGACGGGAACAGAATGAGCAACTACTAAGCAGCGGGTGAGGACTGCTGGCAGCGAAAATGGCTGAGCTGAAAGAGCAAGGTTATGCCGTGATGGACTCTTCTCATCTGGCTAGAAGGAAGTCCTTCTGTGTGGTATCTGAATTTTCTGAACCAAAAACTGGTACAGTCTTATGAATCTGAGTACACTTATGGACACAATGGGCCAAACTGAAATCAGGGCTGCCCTGGGAAACCCAGAATATATAGTTACTGTCTGGAAATGGTCTATTTTTATAAGAACCCAACACCAGTATGGCTAAAGAACTGCACAGAATTTCACAATACCCTCATACAGTCTCTGGTTATGACTCACCCTGAATGATGAAGGCTGTATGGGCACATGACCCCGAAAAACTTAGAGCGTGTGTGAGAAGTTACTTAGGGTCATCTTCTCTTTCTTCCCATTCCACCAGATTCTTCTAGTTTTATAATTTCATCGTCCAAATTCCGGAGACCCTCGTAAAAGATCATCAGGTTTATCTCAAGTATCCTAGATTAGCTACTATTGCATTTTAATACCAGTTCAAGGGTTCTTTTTGGACAATTTCATTGCCTTTGATGATGGTAAGGAGGGATACAAGGTCTTTCAACGCTGAGTCATGTTCATGAGCTAGCAGTTTCTTGAGATCCAAATGGACAGCTAAGCAGAATTTTATAACCACTGGTTATAAAAATAGGGCTGGTTAGAAAAGTTAATGGCCTTACTGCCGGTGATTCTGTCAATTATGAGACCTGCTGCCATCAAGTCAGTCGCAGGTAGGCGAGTTTGAACAATTTACCTTCTTGTGAAAGTAGCGGGTTGAGGAAAGATAAAAGAATTCTACCTACTAGAATTTAAGAGTAGGTTGTCAAAAGAGGGGGATGGGTGATAAACCACCTCTTGCTGTTCTATCAATTTTCCTTCCAGGAATGGTTTTCCCAAATAGAAATCAAAATGCAGAGATACACTAACTGTGCAGGCACCTAATGAGACTGAGGAGGCATTGTTGAATCAGAGGAGCTCCCACTTCAGCAAGATGGCTATGCCTCCAGACCCAGTTGAGTAAGAACTTTCAAATCGCTCTGGTTTCCTCTCCAACCCCGGAAAAGTGAGGTCATCTTGCTGTTGGGAATTGGAGAGAACACAACCCACCATTGGGCCTCAGTCAGAGTGACCGCAATTAGCATGACTTGATCTAACTGCAATCTGGAGCTGTTCACACCTCCTTAGGTAGCCAAGGGCTCCCTGGTTTCCTGAGTATCATCATTCTGAGGAAGAAATTAGCATGTCTGCTAATTTCAAACATAATTCTGCTCAGAATTCCTCACCTCAACCATTTCTTGTAGCTCAATCTCCCAAGTTACTAGTCTGCCTGATACTGTGTGGTACCGGTTAGAGCTGGATGTACTATGCCCTTGGAGGACTGAGTCTGTTATCTGGAGGCAAGTCAGAATAGAGTTGTCTGGACTAAGACTACCAAGAAAGCTAAGAGGTTTTCCCTGCCCCACTCTTTGTCACTAGAATGTGGGGTCCATCCCACAGGAATAAATAAGAAGCCAAACTACAGTTGATAGGGTCAATTTAGTACAACAAACCACTATGAGGCACCGGTTACCGTCTGCTAGGTACTAGGGCTCAGAAATGAAAAAGACCAACCCTACTCATCAGTAGCTTATAGTCTGGTAGGTGAAGGGGAAAAATACACAAATAGAATTTAACAAGCAAGTAGCTATGGATGAAAAGTGGTGGAGCAGAGAAGAAGGCCACTTAATGTGGAAATTCGGGGAAGCAAGAAAGGAGAGGACCATGACTGGGGAAAGTACTTTAGCTCAAGATCTGTGGCTCGTACATTAGAGGTAGAGTAAAGGGAAGAGGGAAGGCTAGAAAGCTCCTGGTCAGAGCCAGAGGTGCACCATTGCTTTTGGACTTCTTTAGGTGACTAAGGCTCTGACAGAGTGGAGACTTCTCTTAGCACAATGTCCACTCACCCATCCACCTGCACGTATACCCTTACCAATGATCTGATTGGGTGGAGAAATGGGAAAGAAGAGCAGATGTAAAACGCTCAGCAGGGTGCACACCACGTAAGTTTCCAGCAAATATCACTGTTCTTCATTTCTCCACACAAGCTCTACCAGAATTGCAGGAGTCAGATGGTACACTCTCAGGAGTTGAGAAAAAACTAGAAATCTCTGAAGTATAGCTGGAGGCAAAATTACAACAGACCTTACTCTGCAGGACCTCAACAGCTCTGGCTGACAGAGCTCTCCAAAATCCATCAGGTAATGGCATAGCCCTTCTCTCTGGATGAACGGGGTGAGCCTAACGTTACAACACCACCCACATTATTTGGTAAAATGCCAAACTACGCCATTTTTTTTTCCTGTACCACTATTTGTACCTACCCTTCCATCTCAAACCTAACTTCACAGTTAATCCTTATGCAAACCAGGGCTAACCTCTCTGAGCTAACCTATTCCAGTCTTCTCTTCAACAATGACTCTACTCTGTTTTAAATCTCTCACTCTGATTCAACTGTACAACACCTATGCCAGTATTTCCCAACAGATTAAAAAATCAAGTCAAAATGAATGAACAGATGCTTTAATTTCAAGCTTTTCTTCCCCCCCCCACCTCTCCTGATTCAAGATTTCTCAAATATCCTCATTTCCTGATAGTTCCCTGAACAAAACTACTCTATCAACTGTTTATGGTCCTCAGTGATTGTAATACCTAGTCCACTCCCCCCAAATCAAATTCTAAATCCCTAGCATTTCAAACATAATTCAAAATCTTCTGTGAATTTGAAATCCTTCCCCAATATGTGAAGTCCATCATCTTTAATAGGATTAATATGCCTCCCCCATGCTCATGTATAATCATGAATACCCAACTCCCCATTATCCACATGTGGCCATTTCCCCTCTTTTCACTCACTGGCTTGGGGTATGCCCACTCTGGTAAATGTGCTGGATAGAGCAGGACAGGAGACAATTCACAGAATGAGGGGAAAAGACAAGAGAAAGAGGCAAGGAAATCATTAATTTGAACTATATGCATTCAGGTCCCTTACAGAAGCAGGGATAATGAGAGGTGATTACATATATAGTAAAATTTAATTACATCAAATTATATTAAAAGTTGCTTGAAATAGAAGTTGTAGCCATAGAAATAGGCACCTGCTTAGTGAAGTGGAGAAGTTGGTTTACTTACGTATGTCCCAATGGAAAAGCAAGTTGGTAAATTATCCGAAGTATACTGGAAGTTTATAGGCCAAGATTAATATAAAATGTATGTGTGCATAAACACACACACTCTCAAGGTAAATGTGTCCATCCTATTCACCCCTGTAAGAAATCTTGCCAAACCAAACTGTTCTTTAAACTCCTATCAGTCTGCAGTAAATTGTCAAATACATAGATGGCACCCAAGTGGTAGCTGACAGCAATCTTCAATCCTAGCTGAATGAAAACCTACCCAAGCCACATGTAGAAGGCAATTAATCTTTAATCATAAAAACACTCAAGGATCCTGCATGTTACAGCATTCTTATAATTGTACTGGAAGATATACTGTAATTTACTTAGTATAGCCAAGAATTTATAGAACCATGATTCAGAGTTGCACACAATCTGATTTTAGCACTAAAGCTGAAAAATAAAACCTACTGGAATCAATCCAACTTGCTTTATTTCCTGGAATACAGGTAAAAACCCATTATAGTTTAACATCAGGATAACAGAGCCTCTAAATAACAATGCTCTCTCTCCTAATGAACCTACGGTAGTTTGTTGATTTAGTTACAAAAAAAATTATTTACAGCAAATAATCAAGGAAAACAAATGTTTTCTTAAATTCTCTTCCAGTAACAGACACTCCTTATAATGAAAAAATATGTATGTACCACTGGCAAAGCAACTCTCAGTTGATAATTCACTGTGAACTTGAGATCTGAAGATTTTCCCCCACAGTTTCATTTGACACATCCCCAACGCTTACCTCCTTAAATTTTATACACAAGCAAACATAAGTAATATAGATGTCAAGTCCATTCAGTGCCTATGTCATGGACATAATCTTCGGAATCAAGCTATTTTACAACTACCATTATCTATTCTAACTTGTCACTTGTAGAAGATTGATGCCAATTAAGTTGTATGCTTAGTCTGATAATTTTATTTCGTTACACTGCTCATATGAAGTCTATACAACAGACGATGCATTAAAAAATACATTTCCATTCTTCTCTGTGTGTTCGTGGAAGTACTGATAGGTACCACATAGGGTTCCAATGATGGAAGTTTTAATGAAATATTTCATGTAATTAAAATTCCATAGAACATTTCTAGTGCTCAACAGTAACAAAAGGGCCAGTGGTAAAAATGGACAATTTTCAACCTAAATCAATGGCATATAAAGTTAAGACATGATGAAATTAGGTATTTTTAGGGCATAAGGTTTATGGACTTCTCAAAATTGGACTTACCAAACATAAGCGTGTAAAATAGATTCTTTGTGAAGAGTTTTAAAATGCATTCTTTTATCTCTAACAGTATATATTTCTTTTGTACACATTATGAGTTCTTCAAAAAAGCCCTTATCAGGGATTACTCTTATTGCTATTTAATATTCAGTGGAACCAGAACCTAATAACCTGCTTACAATTTCTCAAGAAATTCAGCTACTCTATTTTCTTCCTTTCAATATTATAATGCTTAATGTTTTTGAAATTGCAGTACCCCATTATTAGTTGGCTGACTTCGTGACACACTCTTTTTCTCTCCCACAAACGTGTTATGTGTGGGTATTTTAATTCAAAATAATTTTGGTTTAAAACTTTCCTGACACCTTTTGAAGTATCAAGAGGCAGATGAAAAAATAACCTCTTAACTTCCTTGCCTTAAGAAAATTTTTAAACAAAACTTCGCTCAACACTTTTATATGCAATAATATTCTACCTGACTGGGTAACAGTAGAGTGAGGCGGGGGGGAAGGGAAGGAAGGTACAAAGATGAAAATATGGGGTCTCTGCTACCAAAGGAGCTTACCATCCAACACGGGCGGTAGATACGTACACAAATAATAGAAAATATTCACTGACTGAGGTATTGGGGAGGGGGGATGAGGGTTAGAGGTGGGGGTGCGAGGTCTGAAAGGAAACAGCGTCAAAGTTTCAAATTGGAACACCACTGTCATGCTCAAGATTTCAAAGTACACTCCATTATCCTACACATGTATTCTCACTTATGCGCAAAGAGGTACATGCAGAGATGCTAAATACAGTTATCTGGGTTGTATTCTGCTCTCCAGGCCACGCACCTATGGCGCTATATCCTCCCAGAAAGGGCATGTTTTTTCCTAATCTACACAAAGGCAATACATGTGCTAGCTGTGGCCCTGAATACATGGATATTTACTGTCTCCTGTCTTTCTCTCTACCAGCAATGCTACCATCTCCGCATCCATCAGTAAAGCACTAGGTAAATGGTACGTTCACAGAGTGGAATATCTTGGTACATGCATGCAATGAAATATCCTGCAGGCAATTAAAAAAAAACAGGCACTGTAGTTTAATTCTATTGTGGCAATCAGTTTTTTGGTATTGATAGCACACTGTATTTATAGACGCTATCATTAGTGGGGGAAGCTGGGTGATAGGTACATGGGAATCTCTCAGTACAATTTTTGTAACATCTTGTGAGTCTATAATTATTTCAAAATAAAAGTTAAAGGAAAAAGAGACGAACGAGGCATTTCTAGGTGTGTCAATACAGAAGTATGTCCAAGATGGCCTCCTAACTGCAAAAAAGGTAGAGAAAAGCATTTATAGTATGCTACTCTTCGTGCAAAACAAAAAGGTACAAACATATGCACAGATGCTAGTACATGCATCAGCTATCTCTGGAAGGATATAGGAGAAACTGGTGAAGTGACTGCCTCAGGGGAGGGGAACTGGATAGTGGGGAGTCGGGCAGGAGGAGGGTGAGCTCCATCTCATTGTCCCCTTGCGATGTGTGAATTTCATACTGTGGGCACATACTACTTCTTCCAAAAAAGTTCAACCCTAGGGGGCACAGTTTTCTGACCGAAAGGTTTTAAAGTATCCCTTCTATCTAATGTATTACTCATCACCCAGTTTAGAAGGCCCAGGGATTGGGGAGTGAGATTTAGGGATAGGTTCTTCCATTGATCCAGCATTCTGGGTTCTCCTGCCAGACAGTGAGTTAGCTCCTCAAGGGCAAGGGGCCATAGCATTAGCTGTGCCCAGCACAAAGTCTGACATATTTAGGGACACAGACGGTCTTGAATTAATTTGACCTGTTAACCTGTCCCTTTTGACCTACTCCTAAAACCCCAGACCTAGAAGGATTCTTTACCATTGATTCTGCCCCTGGCATGATGTTTAAAAAATTAACTTCTCATTAGCATAAGTCATTCCAAGGTCAACGACTGTCTATCTCCAGACACCAATGCTCAAAAAGATGCAGGCTTATTCTAGTAAAGGCAAGGCTTTTCGTGGGAATATGGGTGATCTGTAAACTTCCTTTTGGTTTTCACATCTGTGTGTCTGTGAACCAGATGACTCTTCAGTCAGCTAAAATCTTCCATGCATGCTCATCACTCCCTAACTTCTATAGGCTTTATTTGTCCTTCCATAAGACGTTTACTCATTTGTATTACAGTTATCTCAGTGCATAACTTAGCTCTTTTACTAGAGTATAAACTTCTTTTGAGATTTTATTTAACTGAGAGAGAGAGAGAGAGGGAGGGAGCATGCACGAGAGGAAGCAGGGGGAGGAGCAGACTCTGGGCTGAGTGCATGAGCCCAAAGCTGGACCCGGGGCTTGATCTCACAACCCTGAGATCATGACCTGATCCAAAATCAAGTGTCCAAGAGTTGGATGCTAACCGACTGAGCCACCCAGGCGTCCCTAGAGCATAAACTTCTTAAGGGCTGGGAAGCCTTATCTATCTCATTATTCCCAAAGTAACTAATATCTAGGTCAATCATCTTTGGACAGTTCATTTAATTAAGACTCTCTAATTTAAAAATTAAATAACTTAAAAAATCATTTAACTTATAACTGAACTAATTTGATTAAAATAGTATAGTGGGATAGGGCGCCTAGGTGGCTCAGTTGGTTAAAAGTCTGCCTTCGGCTCAGGTCATGATCCCGGGGTGGATGGGATGGAGCCCCACATTGGCTCCCTGCTCAACAGGCAGTCTGCTTCTCCCTCTCCCTCTGCCTGCTGCTCCCCCTGCTTGTGCTCAGTCAAATAAATAAAATCTTTAAAAAAAATAGTATAGTGGGTTTGTTGTGAGGGCAAAAAAAAGACTTTTACAAGTATATTACAGAAAGAAATTATGCTTTCATAACTAACAAGCCTCATCCCTTGAGGATGGTCCTCTGACCTCGTGGAGGTCAAACCAGCACCTTCTTTACCTATATACTGGAACCTCATCCTCTCTCTCTTCCTCAACCAGGTACAGCTTTCTGCTAAGCTGAAACATTATTACAAAATTGCTAAGCTACTCTCTCTTTAAACTTGGTAAACAAATGCTAAAGAAGGAGACTAAGATCCCTGGGGTGGGGAGAGAGGAGAAGATGGTAGTCCCTTCTGAGAGCACCAGTTCCAGAGCTTCCCGCTTACAAGGAATCCTGCTTTGTCTGCTGGACATCCCTGATCCTGACAGCCTGCCCCCAGAAGCAGTACAGTCCTTGTTTCACGCTGCTTGCAGCTGGTTCAAGGTCCATTCAAAACTGTTCAGAGCTTTTAATCATTTTGTCTGCCACATTACTTCTTCCTCAAACAGAACTGAAAGCAAGTCAAAATTAGAGCTGATTGTCTCCCCATAGAAACCAATAACCAACAGTAGAATGTAAGTTACAGTGGCATTTATCATCTAGAACTATTAGTCCATTCTGTACATTATTAGTGAGTTAGGTTATGTAACTTCCAAAAGTTTAGGTCATACTAAAACTCTCTAATTCTTCTTTATCAAAGTAAGCAGTAATATAAAATTAATTAAATATTACAACAGTTCACAAGTTGTCCTTAATAATAAACCTTGATGAGGGCAAGAAACACATCTTATCTATCTTTGAATCTCCCACAATGCCTTGGTCATAGTAAATTCTTCAGAAATATTAATTCACATTAACTTTTTCAAGGATGCACTTAATCTGCACATTGACAGATGACTCATTTCTAAAATTCAGAAATTTCTATAAAAACAATTCAACATTTTTTTTATTGATGTGCCATACTTATTTCAGAAAAGAACATCTTTTTTCCCTACAGTCTCTTAAGACCTCCATCTGAGGGATGCCTGGGTGACTCAGTCGGTTAAGCGTCTGCCTTCAGCTCAGGTCATGATCCCAGAGTCCCAGGATGGAGGCCCTGTTTTGGGCTCCCTACTCAGTGGGGAGTCTGCTTCTCCCTCTTCCTCTGCCCCTCCCCCTGTTCGTGTTCTATTAAAAAAATAAATAAAAAATCTTAAAAAAGAAAAAGACCTCCATCTGAGCTAAAAACAACTTTCCAGGCAATAGATAAATACAGACTTTGTGACAGATACTGCACATCAGACTGAAGGTCACTTTGAATTAGTTCTGGAAGAGAGGCAATCAAGCTCAAGGACAGATTTTTAACTTGTCTTCAGTTCCTTGAGAGGGGTCATAAAATTCTTAAATATATTAATTTTAATATCAAAGATAAATATGTGCCATTAACCACTGTTAGGAGAGGGGAGGGCTATGTTATAAAACCAGTGATTGAGTATTACAACTCTCACAATGTTAGAGATCCTACCAAGAAGAAACAGGCAAGGCTTAAATTCTCTGTGCTACAGTTCTCCCATCTTAAAAACTGGAAAAGAGCAAACTCTTAGTTCAGGAGATTGTTCTAAGAATTGGTAATTATGAAGTGCTTTTCGTATTTTATTAAAGTTTATCTGGAAAGAGGTCAAAATATTCCATGTAGGCAATATAGTTCAACCTGTTTACAGTATATGAAAACAACTTTCAAATAAAACATTGAAAATAATTAATCTATAATCTCACTCCCAGAATCTAACCTGCATGCCATCACAATGAGATTTCTAAAGCTAACTACCAATTCTTTATTCTAGTTTGAGTCATTTTCTTAAGGGCTGCCTTGGGAGTTATAATTAACATCTAACTTTCAAAAATCTAGTTCAGATTAAAAGCAACCAATGTCAATAGTTTACAAAATCTTTCTTCCACTATAGCTCTGTTCCCTACCCTGCTCCTTTAAACTACTATTGTCACTCAAATGACCTCTTTGTCCGTGATAAGCCCATCAACAGTCTTATAATTATTGCTTCATTCAACTGTCTTTTAAATCAGATAGGAGAATAAATGTTACAAACAAGGATACCTTTACACTGTCTTTTGTACTTATCTATGTAGTCACCTTTACCAGTGCTATTTCTTTGTGTACATTCAAGTTACTATCTAGTGTCCTTTCATTTCATCCTGAACGACTCCCTTTAGTATTTCTTACAGAGCAGATCTACAGCAACAAATTCTCTGTTTTTATCTGGAAATGTCCTAATTTTTCCTTCATTTATGAAGGACGGTCTTGCTAAGATATAGGATTCTTGACAATCCATTTACTTCAGCCCTTTGAGTATTTCATCCCACTACTCTTCTGGCCTCCATGGTTTCTGATGAGAAATCAGCTGTTAATCTTATTGAGAATCCCTTGTCTGTGATGAGTCCCTTCACTCTTGCTGCATTCAAGATTCTCTTTGTTTTCATCTTTCAATAACTTGACTTATCATGTGTCTAGGTGTGAATCCTTCTGAGTTTATCCTACTTTCAGTTGAGCTCCTTGGATGTTGCAGGTCAATGTTGTTTTGCTTTTAACAAATTTGGGATGTGTTCAGCCATTATTCCTTCAAATATTCTTTCTGCTTCCTCACCTTCTCCTTCTGAGATTCCTATTATATGTATGTTGGTATACTTGATGGTGTCCCATAGGTCTCTTAGGGTCTGCTCATTTTTCTTCATTCTTTTTGTTCTTCAGATAGTATAATGTTAATCTATCTTCAAGTTTGCTGATTCTTAATTCTGACACATCTGCTGCTGAACCACTTTAGTAAATTTTTTCATTTCAGTTACAGAAATTTTCAACTCCATATTTTCCATTTGGTTCTTTTAAAAATAATTTCTATCTCTTTACTGATATTCTTTATTTGATGAGATAGTCATATACTTTCTTTTAATTCTTTAGACACGATTTCCTTTTAATATATTTATAATAGCTCATTTAAACTTTTGACTAGTAAGCACATCTGGGTTTCCTCACGGACAGTTTCTGTTGACTGCTTATCTCCCTGTATATGTATCATACTTTCCCGTGTCTTTGATTGTATTTTATTTTTTGTTGAAAAGTAAACATTTTAAATAATTTAACGTAGCAAGTTTGGAAATCAGATCCCTCCCCAAGGCTTGTTCTTCTTGTTGACTGTTTAGTGACTTTCTTGGACTGATTCTGTAAAGTCCGTATTCAGTGTCATGTGTGGCCACTTGAAGTCTCTGCTCAGTTAGCTTAGGGGTCAACTAATGATTGGAAAGGGATTTTCTTAAATGTCTTGAGCCAGTAGATTGTTCAACCTAAGTCAAGAGACCATGTGTGTGTTGGGGTATGCCTTCAATGCTCCAGCAGTTTACAGCTCTACCTTGGCCTTCATTTCCTGCTTCCATAGGTTCTCAAGGTCAGCCAGAGGTGAGGAAATAGGGGCTCCTCAAGTCTTTCTTGGGCCTACACACAGCCCTACACATGTGTGTGGCCTTCTAAATAACCAAGAATATCTTGGAGCTTGCTAAAGCCCCCTATCCCATCCCCAGATTCTCCTTTTAAGTTTTCTGGCCAGCCTCTTTTTTGCCCTCCTCTCGCTTTTCCACTGGGCAAGGATGCCCCTCCAGTGGCTACTGGTTTTCACAGCTACTGTGGTTGCAAGGCTACTGTTTCCTTATGGAACTGGAGAAAGGGAGAAAGGATTAGGGCAAGTTAAAACACAACAAAGCTCACTGTTCTTATGGAAAATCATCTATTTTGTTGTTGTTGTTATTTGAAAATCATCTGTTTTTAATGAGTAAATGCTCAGGTTGTTGGAAGTCTTTGGTTAATTTCCAGAATTCTGAAAAAGTTGGTTTTGAACATATTTGCCAGTATCCATGTTGCTTTTATAAAGGAGTAGATTTTCTAAGGTCCTTACTCTAATATTCCGGAAATTCATTCTTTTCTGGAGTTTGAAAATCATTCTAAAACTGGTGTCTTCTAAAAAGACTGTAACATTCAGCTCTAAAAAGTACCCAGAAAAATACGTGGGATCCTTGGTGATATCTACACACAGATTGCTAGGTTAAAGTATTCATGAACATCTACAAAATTAGAAGATAGAAAATATGATCAGCCTACATTTACATTCCATTTTACCTTTGGTGACTACAAGGAAATAAATGCGTTTTTTGAAAACAGATGAAATGAAGAGGCATTTATTGTTATCAACATTTGGCTGCATTTCAAGTATTTTTTAAATATTACTTATTTTTAAAAACTCACATTATGTTAGTTTTAAATAATAGAACATGCGAGACTGTAACTTATCCAAGTCATGGTGGGACTGAAAGCATAGCATCTAGGTCAATGCCTAGAGTCCTAACAGATGAAAGGTTACTAAGAAAAGGTCTCAGTGTATTTATTAGATGAAATGCGGTAGATAGTGATTATAAGCTCTAAGTCTTGAATTATATAAAGAATCATAAACATTTTAAAAACTCATTTTAATAAGACACTTACTATTTTACCCCATATAATTGATGATTCATTATAATGTTGCCAAAACAAATTACAAGTTATAAAAAAGTTTGACCAAAATGATACCATTATCCTAACACTAAATTGGGAAATGTCAACATATTATAAGTGGTTCTTCATCTGGATAGTTTTGGGGGTCCTGAATGAATTTAGTTGCAGGTATGATGTAAAAACAACCTTCTCATACCTTTGGATGTGTGTGTGTGTTTAAGAAGGGGAAGGTGAAGTGGGGAGAAGCATGAGAACAAACACATAATACTTTCAAAATAACTGACATGCCCCTCTTAAAGTAGCACCTGGAATTGTACACGGAACTCTGGGTATAGGGATCATGCTGCAGGACACAGAGTCATGTTGCAAGAAGAAAAATGTTGAGAATCACTCACTAAATGTTTAAAACACTATAAGAGGAATTACAGAGTGGGGCACCTGGATGGCTCAGTCAACTAAGCATCCAACTCTTGATTTCCGCTCAGGTCATGATCTCAGGGTCTTGGGATCAAGCCCCGTGTGGGGGCTCCACACTCAGCATGCAGTCTGCTTGTCCCTTTCCCTCCCCCTGCTTGTTCTCTTTGTCAAATAAATAAAATCTTTTTAAAAACGTGATTACAAAACTATTAAAATCTTGTCTGAGAAAACCAACTTAAATTGAGCAGATCCTTAATATACAGGAAATCACTCATTCAAATCAACAATAGTCTCAGTGATACTTATGAAGCCATCATTCAGAGTTTCACTGTCTTATTCCATACATACTTTTTAAAACCAGCATGAGCCTACAATAAAGGTATATAACACGGTAGGTTTTCACTACTAGGTGTCTTTAGAATTCATGGACTTAAAATCTGCAATTTCAGGAATTTATGAGCAACCATTAAATTCCTTGATTAAATAATTTTTCATTTTGCTGAGACAGTAATTTGAAGAATCTGAATCTTGTATACTTTAAGGTTAATATGTATGAATAAGTTGCTAAATTAGTAAGTCTATCTGGCTGTCCAACTATGATTTTCTTTGCATTGTAAACTGCGCCATAACTCAGGAAGTGAACAAAAAATTTGTTTTTTTTAAATGGCCCCCCAAATAAAGCACATTTCTACAGCTGGTGATTAATATAAGGAAATGGTTTAAGAGTCATAAAGCTGTGTTGGTTCTTAGCCAGAAGATATTAATTTTGGATAAGTTAAAGACTAATGTGTTGAATTCAGCTTTGACTCAGAACTATGACATAAACAAGTCTGCCATAAAACATTTTATGAGGGAAATTACATGCTAAAATATTATTTGTGCTTTCAGGATAACTTAAAATCTCTTGGGTCAGGCTTCTTCAAATCTGTTTTCCTTCATCTAAATTATATTAATGCGAGAACAGACACATCAAGAATTTCCATAAAAAACAAATAAAAGTATTCCTTTTTTTTTCACCAAATGTAGGATATCCACTGTGGTTTGCTGACCCTCTAAAATCCTTTCTTAGGCAGTAGACTAAGAATTCCTGACTGTTGAAATATTAGGAAAGAAGCACTTATGTAAACATATGGGAACCTATAGTTTAAAACAAAACAGCAGGGGTGCCCAAGTGGCTCAGGCAGTTAAGTGTCTGCCTTCAGCTCAGGTCATGATCCCAGGATCCTGGGATCGAGCCCTGCATTGGGCTCCCTGCTCAGCGGGGAGCCTGCATCTCCCTCTCCCACTCCCCCTGCTTGTGTGCTGTCAAATGAATAAGTAAAATCTTAAAAAAATAAATAAAACAAAGCAGCAGAAAATAAATAGTACCAAATAGCTCTCCAAGTATTCCAAGATTCTATATGAATGGAATCATAGAGGAAAAGATAAGCAGGTGATTAATGCCATACCTTGTTGGAATCATAAACACACGTTCCTCCTGCGTATAGCTACATATAGCCAGGTCAGTCTCCAAATAGCAAACAATATCAAATAAATCCACAAAGATGTTACAGTGTCAGTTATACATACAGACACAAAGATACCCACTTCCAGGTAAGGCATAGGAAGGAACACAGTGGAACATCTCCCATTCTCTGCTTTAAAACCTCCCTAGAAAAACTTCCAGAAATCTTTGAGATCTAGCACTGCCCCGAATTCAAAATCAGTCCAGTTAAACACACTCTTTTAGATATTCAAATTCAATGTCTGAAAAAATTTCAAAGTCATAAATTTATAACCTCTCTGTCCTCATCGCTCGACCCCCCCTCCCCAAATTGGAAGACTAGCAGAACCAGTAAACTTTCTAGTAATGCAAAGTGGTAAACGCTGCTAGAATTTAAGTGGTAAAAAATATTTAATGCAGTTGCTACAAAGTCTTCAGATATTCAGGACTGCTGCTCTCAAAAATGACCAAGCTCCAAGGACAAATTATGTTGAGGAAGGGGAAGAGGAGGATCTTCCTAGACTTACACTTCAATTTTGGAGTGGGAGAGATAAGGAGTCAAAAATATCCAAATCAAGATAACAATTCTGAGAACAAGACAGCACCAGTGGCCGTGCTGGGCTGGTGCAAGTTAATTAAGTTAGTAAAGGGTTAACAAATGGTTATTATGGGATGGTGAATAATTATACTCTTCATGGAAATGAGAGAAAGCTTCAAGACTAAAACGCTCCTCTTCTGTAAAAACTGACCTGAATTTCTCTAGGCTGAACTGAAATAAACACAGCAAAGGTTCTGAAAGCAGCCAATGGAGACAGGAACCAGGACCCTTTGGACCCACACCCATTTTTTCACTTTAAAATAGGACTTGCTTGTTCTCTTGCCATAGCCAAAACGGAAAACCACTGACTTTTTTTTTCCTTGATTGTGCTCTACACTATGGAGGCCACTGCCCATGTAACATGCCTATTGTTTGAAGCCTGTGAGAAGTGAAATTGGCATCTCAGTGGTTCAACCCTGTATAAACAAACTCACCTCTCCTTCCCTTGATGAGAGTATTCACCTTTGCTAATAAAGATTTTAAGCATATTGAAAGGGATCACGGACCTTTGTGTGGTCTGTCCTAAGAACCACTGGATTCCATTTGGCCTCCCACCCTAGTATGTGGCAGGGGTCCGTGATCACAGATATAGGCCAAACTCTATCTCTTCTTCAAAAGCTCGGACTCAAACATATTTCATTACCACTATTTTAACATCTGGTATTTCTTTACCTCACTGTAGTAATATGTAATTCAAATTACAGATTATTCATGATTCAAGTCTATGACATGAGGGTGAGCCTGTTTACTTATAAAAGACCTTAAACTGACTACACGGAGAACACTGCTAATAAGCACTGTGCCAGCGCTGTTTTTTAACTTCCTGAGTACGTTGGCACAACGTTCATGGTTATGTGGCTAGACTCTGTCAGAGATCAGTCTAACAGGAAATAATTTTCTTCTATTCTGTAACACTTCTATTCTGTAACATATTCTGGGGAATAAAAGAAGAGAGTTGCTAAAATGAAATGAAATTTTACAGCGATCCCTGAAAAAGAAGTTTTGGGTTCTAAACATATGTCTTCATATAATTAAAGACAAATCATCAACGAAAAGACTAAGAATTTGTTCCTTCTTCAAAGGGTAACTGTTGGTCAACACATAAAATTTTAAAAAATGCTGTTTTATTGTAATCCAGGAAACCATTTTAGAATTTTGTTTCTAAATAATACTATGAAACGTTTAAAGATTTTGCTCATACAATCTGTGTCTTAAGAGTTGTAGCATTCTTGAGTGGGGCATGTTAACAACCCTGAGGAACATACCCATTAGACTAACCGATGTTGAAGCTAACTTAATAAATAACGTCATTCAATCATTAGTATACAATTCTACTATAATTATTATAATTCCCAGTACCTACCTTATGTGAGTTACATATGTAACAACCAAGTAAAATTACTTAATTAATTTGAGGAAAAAAGGTGGCTTAAAGCCATTTAATTCTATAATAATTAAGGTAGTTTATTTTTTAAATTACATTATCTTTGCTGGTACTCAACTTTCTCAACTTCATGTCTGAGACACTGACGTTGAGAAGAAAAAAAAAAGGAACACAGAACATAGAAGGCACTCAGGCAGAGGGTGACGTAACCAATGTTAATCTAACTGACTTATGCTGAATGTCTATTGATAAATGAAAGCACTTTGTCTACACAGCAGACTCCTGCTTGTGTTATTTCCCAGTCTCTTGTCCAGGCTTCATGACATTCATGACATTAAAGGAGCTGCTGAGGCATAATTAGCTGGACAAAAGGGAAATTTTACCAAGAAAGAGGCAATTCACAGGCCATTAATAGTTTAAAATTGTCAACTTGCAGGCCTTCATTTCCCAATGCTTGAATTATAGCAACAGTCTCCTGACGGGGGTCCCCTTTCTTGCTACGATCTCCCCGACTTTAATATACCTTTCACTGGTACCCACTGACTACTGTATAATGCTCATTCTGACCGCTGTGTCTTTAAGTTGTTTCCCTGTCTAGACTGCTTTATCCCTCTGTGAAAGGTCTACCCAGCCCGAATCCTACTTTGTCCATGGAGCCCTCCTGTATAATCCCAGCCCACATTAGTCTTTGTCCAAACTCTTAACAGGCCTCATTGTCTCCATCATTTATTCAGCCATTAAATCATGTGACCTCATTATTTGTTTCATGAATCTTGTCTTCTCGATATGACTGCAAGCTTTTCAAGGGCAGGAAGCATGGCTTATGCCTATTTTATAGACCTTTCACCCACAACCACTATATTACTTGTTGAACTGAAATGTTAGAATTTACAATATGAAGAGCAGTACTAGCTGAGAATGATAGGTTTTGATGTAAGACAGACTGTCTTAAGATAATGCTGGCAAATGTATCTTGAAGCTTAAACAAATACTCGCTTTAAAATGTCTACAAGCAAAGGGATAATCATAGTGGAAATTCTTCTCCCTTCTCTAAAACTGTAAAGCCATCTCTAAATGGCAGAAGTTAGAAACTGCTCCAAAATCCAAATTAATACATCACAATTCAGCAATAATATTTAAAAAATGTCTGTACCTCTCCTAATGATAAAGAATCTCACACAGGTAGTGTAGACAGTGAGGCAAATAAACAACTTTCAAGACTTGACCATATCTATTATTTCACAGGTTCCACTACCGCACTTAGTATATGCGCTCCCAAAGTGAGTATTCCACTAACCACCTTTAGATATGAGCTTTTCATTAAAGCAAATAAGAAGCAATTTCAAGAAGTGCTCGACTTAAGTGGTTTATATATACACATATGGACTTAAAAGGCCTTACTTAAAATAGCCCATTAGGCAAGGTATTTTCCAATATTCCATCTCTCTAAAAAACACACTTGCTCAGAAACATCAGGTTCAACCGTCAAGACGAATGATCTCCCTCTGCCTTCATCCTTCCACTGTTAAGAGGAGGTAAGCAAAGGCAAAGTTCCTACCTGTCAAAGATGTCTCCTTATATTATTATTAGCAAATTCATTAGAAAGCCCTAAAAGACAGAGGACGAGAATACCAACTTAAAAGGAAAGCTAGAAAATCCAGTTCTTTTCAAATACAGGTAGGTGGTATTAAGTATACTAATAAAGTAAATGATAAATGCCATGTCAAATACTAACCGACATGCTACTAGTTTGAAACATTTTTTAATGGTTATTTCTTACTCGGATGCCTTTAAACTAGTTTACTCATAGTTTTCAATAAGTTTGTAAAAATAAATACTTCAAAGCCTAAATTAAGCTCTCCCATAAATAAGCTAAGCTCTGTGCATGTCTAATACATGTTTGTAAGATTAATTTTTAAAAGATTCCCAAAGTTCTTATGAAACATTAGTTGCTTTAGGTAGAGCCACTATCGTGCACCTTCAAAAACTAAGCTAAACATGGTGCTTATAGTTACCAGTATTGTACAGTACACTTAAGCATTTGGAAAGAGGGGCACCTGGGTGGCTCAGTCAGTTAAGTGACTCTTGATTTCAGCTCAGGTCGGGATCTCGGGGTTATGAGACTGAGCTCCATATCGGGCTCTGTGTTGAGCGTGGAGCCTGCTTCAGATTTTCTCTCTCCCTCTCCCTCTGCCCCTCCACCCCCACTCTCTCCAAAAAAAAAAAAAATGTGGAAAGAGGGTAGGTCTCACGTTATGTGTTTTTTTATCACTAAATATATCAATTGATTTTCTAAAAGCATCATACTGTATGATCAGCATCAATCTGTATGATTAAAGAGAAACTGATTAACCAAAAATGACTGACACTCCAGTTATCAGTGAGAATGTAACTTGCAAATTAGACTGACCATAGTAGGTCCTGTTAAGACACACTGGAGAAAAGCTACAGAAGACATGAGTATGGTCAATAGAATGCCCTCCTGTTGATTGCATTCTGCAGTCAGAAATTACAGTGGGGTCTATCCTTTAATATTATCCGTCCCATAACTGCCGTTATGGAGAATGACTGTGAGCAAGCTCTATAACCAAAACTTCATACATCTAGTACTACCTCAATACACAGACCTGAAAGTAAGACACATATGAGTATCTGAGGATTTAGAACTATGTTCACAGACAAGTCAAGAGACAAAGGATCATGATCAGAGAGTGGCTCCATTTATGTTTGGGGTATACATAAGCTACTTGTCCCATGGCCCCCAAACTTGCCCAGAGGCCTCCTTCTCATTTCAACAGGAGGGACACCCAGGATTGTATAATGTAAAATATGCCTGTTGCAGCAGCCCTACTCCAGACCAGGCACTCCAGTCTCCTTTTTCTGCCCTGAATCCAGGCTTCACCTCACTTGACTACGATCGCGTTTTCCTCCCTCCCTGGCTCCCACGTGCCCTCTATTCCTGCCTCCAGCCCTATGTGACTCTCCTTCTCCACAGAGCTAATGCTTTCACAGTGTGAAAGAGTGGCTTTCTGCAAAACAAGTTGCCCAACAGGGCAATGATTAGAGGAGTTTGTGGAGTAAAACACACCACAAACCACACATCACCTCATTAGTGTCAGAGAAATAGAAGAGGTATCGTTCCCATTTGTTCTTGTAAGGATTTTTTGAATTGACAAGAGTGTGCGGTAGATGGACCCATGAACTGAACGAACAATTTTAACCACTGACTCCCGGGCACCTCGTCCTGACATCAAAGAGCTAGTCCACGAATATCTGTTTGTCTTAATCGTGGGAAACTTCGTAAAATGCACTGAGGGCAATACTAACACGGAAAAAGGCCAGAAGACTTCATGAGGTTCTCCTTTAGTGAATAAATCACCAACACTGTCTTCCACTTACCAAATAATCATTTGAGAAGGATGTAAAAAAAAAAAAGCACCCATCATCTACACACTTACCTCACTGTTGTTCAAAATCAGGATACAAAAGGTATTTTCCCTACTACAATGAGGTATGTACTGAGTCCCAAGTTTCCCCAGCTATATAACTTATTTGTACCCCAAACCACCTATGCTTGTACGGTTGCTAGGCTACAGAAGCAGTAACAATGTCACAGAGAAGCAGCACACCAGTGTGACTAGCACACAAGCATCTCTTTGAGGCCGTCACAGTGCCGTGGGACCTGGAGGCTGACAGCACAAAACCAATTTTTCATAGATTCCGTTCTAGGAGAATGACTCAAAGACCCACTAATGCCTGAAGCAAAGCAGAGAATTTGGTGTTAACACCTTGCAGCAATCCAAAATCTCACTAGAAGAGATGCTGCTAGAATTGTGTGTCATATGCTTACAGAAAATATACGGAATGGCAAGGCAAGCTACATAGGCTGTTAAGTCAGTCTCACTACTTTCCATTACTAGAGAGCTGGTCAGCATCTTCTGGCAGGATATTGCATAATACAGTCAACTGTGCTCTCCCAGCATTGCATGTGGCTTTGGGTCACAGTGTGGATTATCTGTAAAATGAAACAGATAGGGGAAAGGCAAGAATCATCAAGACCATCACAGACCTTATTTTAAAAAAAAACAAAAATTAATATTAGTAGGCCTGGACTCAAGTAAAACTTGTTACGTTTGCCCATCCACTGAAGATCGCAATGATCATAAAGCAATATGGTTGATCCTGTCCATTGATAGCATCTATCCTTCCTTGTGAGCAAAGCTGCAAAATGAATCCAGCTTGATTTCTTCCTTTCTGAGCCTGAGGACACAGGACCTAGAATTGAGTACCAGGTAGTACTTCCGGTCCTTCAGAAATTTCCTTTAATCTGCGGTCTGAAACTACAAATTCTTGCGATGGTCCTCCAAGAGGCTGTTATTTCGCTGAACACTGTGCTAAGACATACACTAAGGAAATCTAAGAATCGCTGACTACTTTACAAATTGATGATACACAATATATATACCATATAAAGCTACATTAGGGAAACCCAACATACTGTCAGGTAGTTTTACTAGCAATACAAAGCTGAAAACTATCACTGATTTCTACCCATCTGAGCATTCAAAGTCACAACTGGGGCAGGGGAGGCTGGAGAGATCCAAGAGACTGACCAAATCGCCACAATAGCTCTGCCACTGCTCTGTGGTTCTGCTAATAAAAAAAAGAAATGATGCTGGATGACTGCTGACACTTGAAAGACACATAATAAGAAATCTGATTTCATCTGACCAACTATTTGTTTCTTCCCATTCCCTCACCTCCATGCTTTTTAGTGGCACCACCATCCTCCTAGTTTCTCAGGCTTGTAAACTCTGAATTAGGTTCAAAGCCTCTCCCTGCTTCACTTCCCCCAGCAATGGGAATTTGGTCGATTTTTTTTTTCTGCAATGCCTCATCACTTACATGTAGTCCCCTAATTTCAGGTCCTCGCCCAAAAGCTATCTCAGCTATCTTTATACTTGATCTGAATTCTATAAACCAACGTGTCTTCTTCTCCTTTCTCTCAAATTAGATACAGTTGGGCATAGATGAAGAGGGGGAAGGGGAGGTTCTTACACTTGTGATCAAATTTCATAGCCATTCCAACTGAGCTTTTGAACAAACTTTCCTGAGCACAAGAATAGCTAGGCACAGAGCCAAGAAAAGAAGAGGCAAGGATGGCAGCCAAGAAACAGGTGAGCTGCAAGCTTTCCACTCCTACACAAAACCTGGCCCTGGAGTGCGAGTCCCTGCATCTGCTGATAACTTCTTCCATTTCTTGATTTTGCAACATTCCTATATTCATGAACTCTGCCCCTGGGGTGGCTCCCCTACTTTTCCCACACCCGTTTTCCTAGCGCCCTTAGAACCTCAAGCCTAGCTGGTCTGCCGTACCATGAAATTCTTCTCCTTCCAAGTCCTCTTAGATCCTGGAGGACTCTTCTGCCAATACTGTTCTCCTCACACGAGAGACCATAATCAGATCCAGTATCTCTTATCCAGCCTTCCCAGAGGGTTCCCAGGACAAAAGGCTACTTGTAATTTCCTTGAAGTTTTCTGATCTTTGAGACAAGAGCAAGGGGAGTGGTACGGAGAATGCTGGGGGTGCAAGCTGCTGGCTGGAGACAGCTGCTGGGAATCCCCAAGTGCTGTGGCAAGGGGTGTGGTGGTGAGCAACGAGTTCGAGAACTGCCAGGAAGACTTCAAGATCTACTGGTCATACCAGACTCTTCAATAATTTCTGTACCTTTGCCATTTCAAAACTTGGCTCAAAAGTCATCCTCTTCCTAAAAGCCTTTTTTCTGACCACTCCTTTTTTCCACAGCATTACCGTGCTGACATTTGATGTATTCCATTTTTTAACTTCATCTACAATCACGTATATAGGGTACTGTCAGCATTTCAAGCGACTCTGATGTTTGTGTCATACCTTGAACAAGACTGGAAGCTTTGTGAGGATAGAGCAACTTCTCTGGTTTCCAACGGTGGAACTCAGCATAATGTATATGCTAAAAGAAATAACAGGTTTTCTTCCTCCAGTGACATATAATTTCCACCCAGCTCCTCAAAACTAACATTTTTAAGGTTGAGCAAGTTTGAAAGTATGATACATTAAGAACTGCAGAAAATACACCCACACTGGATAGAAAAGATGCCACTTATCGTTGGACCAAACATAAAATATGCTCCACCCAACCAACTGCACTATTACACCATACTTCTTCCTTCAGGCTCTTTTATTTCTACTACACAAGCTTGTGGCTCGTTTCTGCTCTTAGCAGCACTGTGACTACAGAAGCTCAAACTCTAAATAAGTTTACTGTTGGGGAATCTACTCTTCCCACCTACACAACCACTGGCTGCCCACACTGTCTCCAGTGTCCTGTGAGCAACTGCCCAATTACTGATTGTGGAAAGACAGCTTACACATTGAAGGTCCATTCTTGGCAGCCCCTGGCTTTTACTGCTGGTCCTCACTTACTTAGCTTAATTGATTCAGAACAGTATCAAAAAGAGACATTATTACACAAGTTCGGGGAGGGGGGGAGACTATTGAAAAAAATTTAAATGTAAAAGCCGTGGTCATTGTGCTGCTTTAAAACAGGCAAGCATGTGTGACATTGAGAGAACAGAATAATGCCTATTGAAATAGGGAACTTTGACTAATCTCATTGCACAAGTTTTAGTGTTTCACACATATACATTCTCAAAAAGTAAGATGGTCTATAAATGGGAAGCACAACTGATCTCAAAATCATAATCCTTTGTGGTAATACGTTACAGTGTTTTAACACAAATACAATTTCAAAAAGTGTACGGTTTTCTAAAGACAACAATGTAAATGCTAGTATTTCTCAGAAACACAGACCGACGGGGGGAAGAAAAAACTACTCATGCATATGGGCTAACAGAGCATTTTTCACTTTCTCAGTAGTGGTCTTTCTTCCCATTGGACTGACAGATCCCAGCAAAGACTCCTTCTTCGTTGCCACCCACTAGCTGGGACCTGAATGCAGCACAAACACAATTCATAAGCGAGCAAAATTATGAGCTAGATTATCACTCCCTTTGACCATATGGGGGAGAGGGTAAAATAAGAATCGAGTTTTTCTTTTTAACTAAATATACCTTGTCCTACATACACCTTTATGCATGGATATAAAAATAATTTTGTAATTTATATTTCTACATCCTTCCATTTTAGTTACTGGCTGTTTTTACAGCATAAATGACAACTGGGGGCGTGCCTTCTTTCTTTTCTTTCAGTAAGACAGGACACCAGGCTGCCTTCCAATGGAAATCAACATTGTTGAAAAACAACCCGTATAATACCTTCAAAAATGCTCAACAATTTTCCAGACAATAAGTGTCATTGTTGTTGTTTTTTCTTTTTTGAAGAAAAACTATACATTATGACTTTATGCTGGCATGGATAAGGAACTCGGTAGCGGCCTAGTAGCATCATCTGCAATAGACAGATAAACCTTCCAGCTATTCTGCTCAGTCTTCATTAAAAAAAAAAGACATAATAGAAATATAATAGCTTGGGTTTAAAATGTTGTATTAATATCACTTTGACCTGAGCCGCATTATCAAATCACCTTTTTAACGAACATGTCATAGGAGTGTTACTATTCTGGTGAAACAAAGTGCCTGCTTCATCTTTCTAAAACAACCCAATTCCTCCCAAGCACGCTGGAAAACAGTAATTTGACTACTGGGACAAGACAAGAAAGAGTTAACCGTTCAAACACCTGATTGGAGTCTCTCAAGAACTGCATATCCAGGAGTGGATTTTTTAAAAATTACATTTTATTCATTGCGATGGAAAACCATATTATTGATGTTAATAGTAAAGTATCTTTTATGTGCCATGGTGTATATACAAAATGTAGTAGTGCATTAACTTCAAAGATGGTAAGAAGATTAAAACAAATAGTTCATGGGACGTGACATGCAACACAGCATTAAAGATATAAGACTGAACAATCCCAGTGCCTTGGCAGGATCCTTTTATATTTCTTTGTTAATGAGGGAAATTCTTAAAATCCAATCCAGCAAGCGAAAGCGTAAGGAAAAGCTTTTAAAATCTTATCACAACGTGTTATTTAGTGAGCTAATCATCAAAGCATTTTTTACGGCAACAGAAGGCGGCTTTATTTATCAAAATCAATACAACTCACTTTAAGAGATCATATTTATGCTGTGTTTAACTCCTAAAAGGTGCCCCTCGCGTTTAACATTTCGGGGGGGGGGAAGACCTAAAATCATACCACCGGTTTCCAAGAGTCACCCCTCCCCCCACCTCAGACTGAAACCTTCACAAGAACCTGGGACTCTTACTAGGATCTTGGCAGCATTCAATCTCCCAGGTGCTAAGTTAGAAAGAACATGACAAAGGCTGGTGACATGGAAACAGGAAGTTCTCTACTGGAAACTGGCAGGGAAAATTGCCATTCCCTTACAGTGGCTGCACGACGTTACTGAGGTCCTCACTTCTCTAACCCGGGGGTCTGGACGTGTGGTCCTGGGAACTGTGGCAGCATCACCAGGGAGCTTGTTAGAAATGCAAATTCACGGCCCCACCCCAGACCGACTGAATCAGAAACTCTGGGAATGGGGCCCAGCAATTTGTGTTTTAACAAGCACTACAGGAGATTATGATGTACTCTAAAGTTGGAGAACCACTCCTCTTCAAACTTTAATGTGCGGAAGAATCACCTGGGGAGCTTGTTAAAATGCAGATTCGAATTCAGCCGGTCCTAGGAGCGACCTGAGAGCCTCCATTCCAGGTCAGGTCTTGAGCCGACCACACTGCAAGGGTTTTTCCAAAACCGGCTGTTTACCAAAATTGCCCAGGGTGCTTATAAAATACGGTTCCCAGGCACCACCCCAGACCAAATTAATCTGACTCTCAGGAGAAAGGGCTAGGGGAATACGGTACGACCAGTGGTTCTTGGCCTCAGCTGCAAGTTCAAAAATCACTTGAGGAGCTTTCAATAATCCTGATGTCCAGGCCTCATCCAAGACCAATTAAATCGGAATCTCTGGGCTTGTGACCCAGGTCTCCACATTTTTAATAATTCCCCAGTGGTTCAAATGTGCGGCCCGAGTGGAGAACGGCTGCTCTGAAGTCCAACTGGCTCGACACGGGGCACAGTGGCTCCCTTTATAGTAGCAAATGGGTTTCCTATGATGTGGCTATCTGGGTTCCCACATACGAATCCAAGAGCTCTGGTTCGGAAGAGTAAAATGCACCTCAAATCATTTTTAAAATCATGTCTCAAACCTGCTTTCTGTGGGCAAATGTGCCTGGAGGACAGAGACCGAGGATTTAGTAATGCAGTCCTCGCTTTTAACACGAATGTCGTGTGTCCTCCATTACACAAGTTTTCACTGTCCTCCCAAGCTGTAGCTACTGCTACCTCTGTGCAGTGAGTGAGGTAGGTGCCTCAACAAACAGCAGCCAACAGTGAAGAATCTGTATCCCTACAGCCTGTTCACATACTGACATCCCCTCCCCAAACCTGCAACGTCTAGAGGAAATTTCTAATAACCCTTCAGAATGGAAGGGTAACTGCTCAGTCAAGAACTTCTGAACCTATACAAGATTTCACTAGTTACAGACATGCTGACAGAAAAGGTTCTGGGAAGGGATAAAAGCGGTGTGTTTTTACACAGGAGAATCTGATTTGTTGAAAGCATGTCTTCTGGGGTAGTGGGGGGAGCAGAGACAAGACCTGACACACTGCTGCTCATGACATGATACTAATAACTCAGCGGGGGGAGGAGAAATATGTCTATTTACAGCTTATGCCCCCCCGCACGAAGCCACTAATAAGTACACAATGCTATTAAATATGTGATTTGTAAAACAGAAAATGTGTGGTGCTTACTAAGGCACGGTCAAGTGATTACAGTTATTTGACTCTCATAATCAAACACTGCTTTTAAGATATTTTCTTGAATTTTCCACAGTACACCTCAAAAATGATTTTAAGATAAATGAAGATAAGATGTAGTCCTCTTTCCACTTAAGCAAACTTTCGTTCTCCCCTTGGTCATGTTCAGTGTCTCTTCTAAGTTAGTTGTTTTGTTGAACACATGACACATTCAAGGCCTGCTAAATGATAATGGTTATTCTTCTTCCACCATTGTTTCAACATATCCCCAGTGGTCAAAAGTGTGTCTTACTTGGTCTGTTTAGTTCCACGAAAAAGAAATCTAGTGGATGGGATATTCGAAGACAAGCAATACCTAAACACATGTGCAAAGTAGCCACTGTTAAGATGACATTTTCAAAAGCATTTTCTGTATGAACTGGTCAAGCTCACTCTCCTTTTAAACTTCTTGTTACAGTCATTCAGTTAACCCAAACTCACTTTAAAATGTGTGAAAGTAGCACCTCCTGAAAGTGTGTTCTCATATGCTTTGGAGCAATGGAGCGTGAATAGTAAAACAGCCTTTGCCAAACTCATGTAACTGAACAGGAGTGAATTTCTGCAGTCCCATGACTTTGCAGAGCCAACCTATGTATCATCCCACAACTGGCTTTAATACATCATAGACATCCAAGAGAAGGCACAAAAGTCACAAATAAGTGACTCAAGCTAATAAATATTTCATAGATTTTTTTTTACATGGCAGAGTCTTTTAAATGAATTTGACTTCTTCACCAAAAAACAAATTGGCTAAGTAAAGGTGTGGGTTTAGGATTTAAGCTCCTAGAATTAAAACTACGAAATGTATATTTATTGGGCAAAGTGTCAGTCTGGATGCTTTTTCACGCATTTTGTATGAATAAATGCCCAAAGATGAACCAAGTCTGAACGAAAATGCACAGACCACAAAAGAGTGGCAAAAATATAAAATTAAATACATTTAAAGCATTAAAGCCAAAGAAAACAAACAATACAAATTTACAATTTCCAGTACACTTTATTGCAATTTCCACTTTACATATTAATTTAATATTTTTAGTCTAGGCAGAAGTGTTTATACTTATCCAATAGTAGTCTAATCCCCTAATCTCACAAAATGAAAAGAAGCAGTTTAAAAAGAACATCAATTCAGGTATTTATGATATGGGGACAAGGGGCACTTGTCTTAGCAAGGAAAAGGGCTGATGGTTTCCTTATAGTTTCACTGAAATTTTTCTCTATTATTTTTGTTGTTATTGATGCAAAGTACTCATAGTAAAAACAATCGCCCTCTTTGTCATTCTGCCCTTCCTTGGGCTTTACATTCTGTCTAGCATTTAACTCAAAAAGTCAGTTTACACTCAGTTTACACATTTAAAAAAAAAACCATATGCCCCATCTCCCACACATCCAAATGGACGAGGATTAGAATTAACCTGCTTTTAGCTGTAACAGTGCTATTTTAAACAATTTCAACCACACACTTGAAGGGTAAAATAACTAAAAGTACAAGCCAAAAGAAAACATAAAAATTCCTACACACTTACTGTTGGATTGTTTAACTATTTCTCAAATCGGCGAGCCTAACAGATTTCTTAAAAGTGAAATCGACACAAAAGCGAATGCACGCTTCATGTACAAACTGACAGTGGCTCTATGGGGACAGCTCTCTTTGAATGAGCTATTACCCAGACGGTGGAATTAAAAAAAAAAAAAGGTCTCACTCTTCAAATGTGAGAGAGCTGGCGGTGCGCTTCACTAGAAACACATTTTAATGGGTATGTTCGGATAAAAATAGGTAGTAAGGGAAAATGTGTTTTTAAAAAAACCTCCTCCCTCCCCAGGACACAAGGAAACCCGAAGGAAAAGACGGGTAACCTCATAAGCTCCGGAGCTAAGTTCCATCACTAGCAGAACAGAAGTTGGATAGTTGCTATTTTTCACCCTGCAGTGGGATAGTAACTCTCCCCGTGCAAGGTACGCGCGGCGGGAATACTGGCGGGGCTTTCACGTGGGGTAAATGGAAACCAAAGTGAGGAGAGGACAACACCTTGAGTAATCCAGATCTCCAAAACCAGGGCGGTGGGGACGCGGGGTAGCGAAGGAGAGAAGGGAAGGGTCAAAAGTCCTCGAAGTTATCGCAAAGAGAAAGCGAACACCTTTGGGAACCAGTGAGCCATCTCTTGCAGCAGCACCCTGCTCCAAGTGTTGGGTGCCTGCCTCGGAGGGCAGAAAGCGCGGGGTGCCCTTACTTAGGTCGAGTGACTCCGAGGACCGTGGCAGAGAGAGGGGCAGGGGCAGCCGCCGGCGGGGAGGCGGACTCATACTTTGCTTCAACTCTGAGCCCCATCCCGAGCGCGCGCGCGAGAGAGCGGCGGAGGGCACGGTACTCACTAGGGCTCGTTGGTGAACCGGGGGGTCCGGGGCTGCTGGTATCCGTACAGGTGACAGTAGAGCACATCGAAGCAAAAGCAGCACATCTCCGCTGACACCACCATCTTCCGGGAGCCGGGCGACGAGGACGAGGCGGCGGACGACAAGGAGGGCGAGGAAGAGGTGGCGGCGGCCGGGGTAGAAAGTAGGGTCCCCACTCCGCAGCTCGGAGGTGGCGACAGGGAAATCCCCCCGCCGCCGCCGCCGCAGCCCTGGGGGGTAGAGAGGGTACAGCCGCTGCCGCTACCTCCTCCGGCTAGACCTCCCAGCCCGTTGAGCCGCGTGCCGGCGCCTCCTAGTCCCAGCTCCCCAGCTCGGCACTGGCTCTCTCCGCTGCAGTGGGAGGAGGAGGAGGCGCCACCACCGCCACCCGAGCCAGAGGGGGGCGAACTGGACAGTTTCTGCTTCTTCACCCCGCAGCAACCCGCCGCCATCTTGGAACAGTCTCCCCCACGCAGCGCTTCCGACCCATAAGTGAGGCGAGCTGGCGGCGGGCGAGCACATGCGCCTTCCGGCCGCCGGGGCCGCCAGGGGCTCGCAGGGCGCAGCGCGCCCCGCTCCCCGTCCGGCCGCCCGGCCACGCGGCTGCCCTGCGCGCGCCCTCAAGCCGGCGCGCGCCCCGCGCTTTCGCCGCTCGGCACCTCAGCGCCTGTCCCGCGGGACTCGCGCCTCCTGCGAGCCGCAGCCTCAAGCCCTGTGGCCCTCAGAGGATGGATGAAAGACAGGAAGCCCAGTAGAAAGGAAGGAGTAGGAAATGAGAACGCGAAAGCGGAGAGTAGGAGCAAAGGAAGGAGGTGGGCACGCCCGGGGAGGAAGAAGGGAAAGGAAAACTAGTGGGGGGGGGGGAGAAGAAACTCCGAAGTTAAGTATCCGAGTCCCAAAGCACAGCTCGATGACCGGCACTACACATAGTGTTAGTGACACTTGAGCCGAGTTACGTGAAACCTGAGCCACCGGCCTCAAGTACGCTGGTTTCTGAACTGCCGGAGCTGAGCAAGCAGGTGCTTGGAGCTCCACACCTGAGACCGCTCCTATAAAGTATGTACAAAGCAGTCGGGGAAATGGCCACACTGCGGTCGCTTTAGTACCCACCTAAGCACGCACCCGGGGTTTTCCAAGATTATGGTAAAGAGCAATACTCTTTCCTTATTGACAAATATTCAAGCCTGGTTGAATCTATATACCCCTCCCTTGCTCCCCCAACTTTCCCTCCCTCCCAGCCCCACGCAAACTTTTCAAAAGCAAAAAAATAAAGTCCTAACCAACACCTCCCTAGTTCAAAGATGTTGATTGTGCTCTGGAACTCACTGAGGTAGGTTATTGTTTTGTTTGGGTTTTTTCTTTTTCTTTTTCTTTTTTTTCTTTTTTTTTTTTTTTGGCTTGGGAACAAAGCAATTAGAAATATATCTGTAGTCAGCACAGATCTTACAGGTAAATAGGGCAGGTAGTGCACTTAGTCACAAGTTGAAAGGTTTTGTTCAGGTATATAATTAGATAGTATTCATTTTAAAAAATTCTCAATCAAAGAATACTTAAACGAATGAGGAGGCGTGTGATTGAGTCAGTCCCATTCTGGGCACCTAAGACAAATCAAGTGTTAACATTCATAGAAATTAGCCTGATAGAAACAGAAAGTGTGAGTTACTCGCGTTGTGTCTACACCATACCGAAACTTCTAGACAAAGGCAGGTGTCTGTGGATTTGGAGACATCAGAAGATCGATTGATTTTGTCACCTTTGAGCTAAATGTGTGGGATCTTGCATATAGCTGAGGGCTGTTCATTCCACTCAAGAGGAAAAAAAGTTTATCATGCAATAAATACTGAGCCTTTGCACCATCCTATGGACATGACACTGTACTTGTGTCAAAATCCAGGAAGTATGCTTCCCACTCTCAAAGAGTTTATGAATTAAGTCGGATCCATGTACACAATCCCATAAATAACTACTATTTATCCAGCACTTTTTGGGTGCCGAGTACTATGCCTTGCCTTACCCCATCACCCTTCAAAATAATACGCTACCTCATTTGATCTTCAGAGTAACCCTCTGAGGTTGCTCATTTACAGGTGAGGAAATTGAACCTCAGAAGTAACTTGCTCAACATCACACACCTAGAAAGTGATAGAGCAAGGATTTAAATGGCTGATTTCAGAAACCACACCATTGTGCTATACTGCCCCTCAATATCACTGTGTGATAGCGAGGTTAGCGATGGATAGAAGATGGGGACATTAGGGGTGCCTGGGTGGCACAGCAGTTAAGCGTCTGCCTTCGACTCAGGGCGTGATCCCGGCGTTGTGGGATTGAGCCCCACATCAGGCTCCTCCGCTGGGAGCCTGCTTCTTCCTCTCCCACTCCCCGTGCTTGTGTTCCCTCTCTCGCTGGCTGTCTCTGTCAAATAAATAAATAAAATATTAAAAAAAAAAAGAAGATGGGGACATTAGAACTACAGTGGGTAGGATGGAAGTTAAACAAAAATAAAAACTTCAGTGTTACGGAAAGATCGAGAAACACTAAATGTTACAAAGGAAAGATGGAACACCTCCTTAAGAGATTTTACAAAGTAGATCAGCTGTCGAGAATGATTCGATGCAGCCTAATGACAAAAGAGAGGGGTTAACTGGTTTGTGATATGTGATCTCATCCTCTCAAGCCTCATCATCACTGTTAGAACTATCCTCCTCTTTGAGGCAAATAACAATTCATTGTCCACTACTAGTGGAGTTAAAAAAAAAACATTAATTTTTTGGGTCTATGTTGCAGAAGAGAAAGAGGATTTTTTTTTTTAATGCTCCGCAACAACTGGTACACTGTTAGGGTGTTTTGTTTTGTTTTGTACTTTATCCTTAACTATCAGAGCCTACCTTTTAATTTGTTTGCAACTGGGTCAAATACAATATCAGATAATAGGTACTGATTTACTCACCACTCCACTAAGAAGTGAACACTTCTGGAGTAAAAAACCAATGCCATTCAATGATATCGCACAACAGTTTAGCAAAGGAAGCAAAGTAGGATACCATGGATGGCTGCTTCTGCTCAGGGAATTTAGGAAAGCAGAATGTAATCTCCCAATTTAGAATTTGGCCACTAGACAAGAGTCTAACGCCCCTACTCTTGTGAAAATAGCAAGGAATCTTTAATAAGCACCATAATCATGTCCTTATTTCTGCACTTCATCTAAAAGACACAGCACTATCATGGCTATCATACCAGGCTAAGGGACTGATGCAATGGGAAACCCTGAGACAAGGACATCCCAGCTGAATTACAAAAATAGCTTTTCCCCCAAGGATTTTAAATGCCGATTTCAAGCCTCACAAGCATAAAGAAAATAGACAAACCCAAACATGATTGTTGCAGAAAATACACCATTACCTGACCACTCGGAGTTACGATCTGAAGCACTTTGTTGTATTGCCTGGCTAAAAGTGGGGGAAAAAGCCACTCTAACCTTTTTCTCTGTGTTAACTTCTCCTGAGCCTGGCTCATCTCCCATACTAACCTTGAGCCTCAACATGCTTTGCAAATCCCCTGGCAAGTAGTGGGGTGGTGGTAATGCCTCCTTTTAGCCTTTGAGGAAATGCCTCTCCTGGCCTCGTTTTCTTGCAAAGTCACCAGCATAGAAATAAACATTTCATTCAAACATAAATGAAATCTACAGATCAAATTCTGTGAAAATGGGTTTTCGGTTGCTTTCTTGTTTGTTCTTATATCTAAGCGAAGTGCACACTAGATGGGAAAACTGACCTTGCTCAGGATTCTCATGACTTTAAGTGTAAAGGTCAAAGTGTGATAGAGCACATGTGTTTCTACCCAGCCGCTGACACTGGAGTGAAGTGATAATACCCTCCAGAGGAAACGCTAAGGTGTCTTCTGCTTTTTGTAACCAACTGTCAAGCTGGGAGGTAAAGATTCCACGTCTCTTTTAAATAAAAAAATAAAAAAAAATAGGCCATCATCTCTTTGTCAACAAAGCACATTCAAACTATAAGCATTTCTGCTTCTGCATCTGCTTCTGAATGGCTATTAACTAACTCTTGTCAAATGTTTTGTTATACAACTGTGAAAAACTGCTTGAACAAAGGTTATGCACATTATTAGCTCTGTGGTAAAACTCGAAATTGAATTTAACCCAGTAGTTACTGATTATTTTTATCATTACCTCAGCGTATCCACAGGTTTACAAATACAGTTTTTTTTATTTCAGGAAAAAAAAGAGAATTATTATAATTTGATCAGGTAGTGAAAACTTGTTAACGTTGCAAAATTATTTTCTTAGGTTTCCGGGAGTGTGGGTGGGACGAAGAATGTGCACATAGTTCAATGAAAAAAAAAAACTTCCATTTATGCCCAAACAAGTGTTATTTTTATCCTCTGTCATCAAACTTTCTCAACTGTCATCCTTGAACAACTGCAAACTGTAATATTATTAGCTACCACTTTGATCTAACCTTGTACACATATAACACATGGTTGTAGTAGTGGAGGTGGCGATTAGCTCCCTTTTACAGTGGAATGAATAGGTGAAGAAATACTGTGATTCCTTACCTACTTTTCAATTCAGATTGAGGACCCACATTTTGTTTTCTCCATGACAAAACAGATCTTCCCTCCTGGGTCCTTTCTTTATCTCATGAACAACACCTTAATGAGCCAAAGGACCAGGTTCCACTTTGGACTCTTTTCTACTTGTTTCATTTATATCTTCTATGGTCAACTGGAGTGCAGACTAATTGAATGTTGTTTTGCTCTCTACTTCCTTGAGACAAAGTTATACAAACTCCTTAATGAGTTTTAGATATGCTAGTATCTACACCGAATGTGGAAGAATTAACAGAACTTGCTAGTTGTAGCTTGGAAAGGGACGCTTTTTCGGGAGAAGATGATCAAAAAGAGTATTATTTGGGCAGTGAGAGGGGTCATGTGCAAGTGAAACATGAAGGTGTCTACTGTAGTTCGGCTACTCTGCTTGACTTTTTCTCTTTTCTCTCTTCCTTAAAGACTTCCTCTCCTCTTCTCTAGGCATATTATGGGGCATGAAAATGTACATACCACAACTGTGCTCCACCTCTAAATTTAATTATAGACATACAGTTATTTTTCTATAACTGCTCTCATGTTCCAGAACACCTATGCCAGTTGCCTGGTGGCACAGTTACGGACGGGTGAGGAGTAACATTGTCAATTAAAATATATGCTCTGAATTAGAAGTCCCTCCTGTGCAAATGTTCGATTTAAAGTTAAAACTCACTCGTGGCAGTGAGGTGGGGGCAGATTGGAGCCACATAACCTTGCTGGATCCTGGCTGAAGTGTAGCACATTGTGCCCCACTCTATCCATGGCTTAAATGTCCATAATTTACAGTTTATTTTCTCAGCATGGTCCATGCACAGTAATTGTGTCAAGGTACTCAGCCATCTCTTCTTATTTACTTACTGGAACAATTTCACCATCTCCCAGAGAATTCCATACCCATTAGCAGTCACTTTCCATTTCCTGCCACTCCCCCTAGCCCCTGGAAACCAGTAGTCTACTTTCTGTTCTTATAGATTTGCCTGCTCTGGACATCTTACATAAATGGAATCATACAATATCTGTCCTTTTGTGGCTGCCTTATTTTACTTAGTATAATGTTTTCAATGTTCCTCCTTGGCACGGCATCTCTCAGTACATCATTCTTCTTTATGGCTGAATAATATTCCACTATATGCATACACTACATTTTGTTTATTCATTCATAGCTTGACATTTTAGTTGTTTCTACTTTTTGGTTATCATGAATACTGCTGCAGTGAACACTCGTCTATGAGTTTTTGTGTGGATGTGTGTTTTCATTTCTCTTGTGTGTGTGTGTGTGTATACCTAGTGGTGGGAGTGCTGGGTTATGGTGACTCCATGTTTAGCCTTTTGAGGAACTGCCAGACTGTTTCCAAACTGGCTGCACCATTTTAAAATCCTACCTGCAGTGTATGAGGCTTCCAATTTGTCCACATCCTTGCCAAGACTAGTTATCTTTCTTAAAAAAATATATTATTGTAGCCGTCCTAGTGGGTATAAAGTGGTATCTCAATGTAGTCTTTTTTTAAAAAAGATTTTATTTTTAAGTAATCTCTACACCCAACGTGGGGCTCAAACTCATGACCCCGAGATCAAGAGTCATATGCCCCAACAGACTGAGCCAGCCAGGTGCCCCTCAATGTAGTCTTGATTTGCATTTCTCTAATGACTAACAACGTTGAACATCTTTTCATGTGCTTATTGACCATTTGTGTATCTTTTTTGGAAAAACATTTTTTAAAATCCTTTGCCCATTTTAAATTGAATTGTCTTATTATTGAGTTAAAAGAATTATTTTTATATTTTAGATACCAATCCCTTATTGTACCTGTCATTTTCAAATATTTTCTTCCATTCTGTGGGGTGTCTTTTTCACTTTCTTAATGTCGTCCTTTGAAACAAAAAAAAAAAAGGTTTTTAATTTTAATGTAATCCAATTTATCATTTTTTTCTCATACTTTTCATATTATATCTAAGAAACCATTGCCAGATGGTCATGAAGATTTTCACCTGTTACCTTTTAGGAGTTCCACAGTTTTAGCTCATATATTTTGGTCCTTGATCCATCTTGAGTTAGCTTTTGTGTATATCGTGAGGAAGCAGTCCAAATTTATTCCCTTACATGTGGATATCCAGTCATCCCAGCAACATTTGTTGAAAAGACTCCTCCTTCCCTGTTGAAGGTCTTGGCACCCTTGTCAAAAATCAATAAAAAATCAATAAAAGGATTTACTTCTGAACCCTCAATTCTACTCTATTGATCTATATGTCTATCCTTGTGCCAACACTACACTGTCTTGATTACCGTAACTTGGTAATACATTTTGAAACTGGGAAGTATGATCTATCTAAATTTGTCCTTCTCTTTCAAGATGTTTTGGATGTTCTGGGCTCCTTGTATTTCCATATTAATTTTAGGATCATATTGTCAATTTTTGAAAAGCTGCCAGCTGGGATTTTGATAGAGGTTGCATTGAATATAGAGAAATTTGAGGAATATCAACACCGTAATGATATTAAGGCTTCCGGTCCACGAACATAGGATTTCCTCCCATTTATTATGTTCTTCTTTAATTTCTTTCAACAATACTTTATTGTTTTCAGAGTGTAATTTTGCACTTTTTTGTTAAATTTTGTTAAATTTATTCCTAAGTATTTTATGCTTTTTGATCTTGCAGTAGATGGAATTGTTTTGTTAATTTCAGTTTTGGATTATTCATTGTATAGATTTTTATATATTGAGCTTGTATACTACAGCCTAGCTGAGCTAGTTTATTTTTCTTGGATTCCTTAGGATTTTCTATATACAAGATCATGTCATCTGCAAACAGGTATTTTTACTTCTTCCTGTCTAATCTGGATGCTTCCCCCCCTTTTTTTTACTTAATTGCTTTGGCTAAAACCTCCAGCACAATGTCAAAAAGAATTGGTGAGAGCAAACATCTCTGTCTTATTCCTGATCTTAGGAGGAAAGCTTTCAGTCTTTCACCATCAAGTATGATGTTAGCTGTGGGTTTTTACAGATACTCTTTGTTAGATTGAGGAAGTTTCTTTCTAGTTTGTTGAGTGTCTTTATCTTGAGAGGTTAGATTTGGTCTAATGCTTCTCTGTGTCTAATGAAAAGATCACGTGGTTTTCGTCCTTTATTCTGTTGATACAGTGTATTACATTAATTGATTGTTTAATGTTAAGCCAACCCCCCAATACTGGAACAAATGCTGTTTGATCACAATGTATAACCCTTTTTTATGTTGCTGGGTCAATTTGCTGGTATTTGGTTGAGGATTTTTGCATGTATATTCATAAGAAATTTTGGTCTGAGTTTTACTGTGACAGCTTTGTCTGGCTTTGGCATCAGGATAATACTGGCCCCATAGAATGAGCCAGGAAGTTTCTTTCTTCTTCTAATTTTTGGATGAGTTTGAGAGGAATTGGTATTAATTTGTTAATTTGTTTTGTTTTGTTTTATTGACTCAATCTTATTACTTGCTATATGTCTATTAAGATTTTCAATTTCTTTTTAAGTCAGTTTTGGTAGTTTGTGCATTTCTAGGAATTTGTCCATTTCATCTAGGCTTCTAATTTTTGAGATAAAATTGTTCATAATATTCTATTCTAATCCTTTCTATTTCCGTAAGGTCATATTGATGTCCCCTCTTTCATTTCTGATTTAGTAATTTGAATCTTCTCTCTTTTTTCTTGGTTATTCTAACAGAAGGTGAGTCAATTTTGCTGATCTTTTCAAAGAGCCAACTTTTGTTAATTTTCTCTACTTTTTTATTCTCCATTTCATTTGTCTCTGTTTTAATCTTTATTTTCTTTCTTATGTTTGCTTGGGTTTCATTTGCTCTTCTGTTCTAGTTTCTTAGAAAATATTCCACGTACACTTGAGAAGAATTTGTATTTTACTGTTGCTGGATGGAATGATCTGTATATGTCTGTTAGGTCCAGGTCTATAGTGCTATTCAAATACACTATTTCCTTATTCATTCTGTATCTGGATGATCTATCCATGGTTAAGAGGAGTGTATAAAGTCCCCAATTATTATTGTAGTGCTGTTTATTTCTCCTTTTAGCTCTGTTAGTTTTTGCTTTATGTACTTAGGTGCTCCGATGTTGGGTGCATAAATATTTATAATCATAATATCTTCTGGATGGATTGATCCCTTTATCATTATGTGATATCCTTTGTGTCTTATTACCATTTTCAGTTTGAAGTCTATTTAGTTTGATACAAATATAGCTAGCTCTACTTTTTTCCCCCTTTTGGTTACCATTTGCTTGAAATGACTTTTTCCATCCCTTCATTTCCAGTCAATGTGTGTCTTTAAGGCTGAAGTGAGTTTCTTATAGGCATCATATTGTTGGACCTTGTTTTTTTTTTTTAATTCATTTGGCCATTCTATGTCTTTTGATTGGAGAATTTAATCCATTTACATTTAATTATTGATGGGTAAGAACGTCCTACTGCCATTTTGTTAGTTGTCTTCTAGTTGTATTATAGATCCATTGTTCCTCATTTCTTATCCTGCTGTCTTTTGTTCATGTTTGGATGTCTTTTCTGTTCTAGGTTCTTAAGGTTGAAGGTTAGGTTATTGATTTGAGATGTTTCTTCTTTTTTAATAAAGGTCGTACAGCTCTATAGTTCCCTCTAAGCACTGCTTTACCTGTATTACATAAGTTTTGGTATGTTGTGATTTTGCTTTTATTTATCTCAAAATATCTTCTTTTTAAAAAATATATTTATTTATTTATTTGAGAGAGAGAGCACAAGAGCATGATCAGAGGGAGAGGCAGAGGGAGAAACAGACTCCCTGAGGAGCAGGGAGCCCCATGCAGGGCTCCATAACAGGACCCTGGGATCGTGACCTGAGCCAAGGGCAGATGGTTAACCAACCGAGCCACCCAGGCACCCCACATTTATCTCAAAATATTTTCTAATTTCCCTTGGGTTTTTTTTTTCTTCGCCCCATTGGTTATTTGGGAGTGTGTTGCTTCCACATAGTTATGAATTTTCCAAATCTCTTTCTAATTTTATTCTTTTGTGCTAGAGAATATACTTTGTATGATTTAGATTGTTTTAAATGTTTGAGGCTTGCTTTATGGCTTAGCATATAGTCTATCTTGGAGAATGTTGCATATGCACTTGAGAAGATTATGTTTTCTGCTGTTATTGAGTGGAATGCTCTCCAGATGTATGTTAGGTTTAGTTGGTGTGTAGTGTTGTTCAAGTCTTCTTTTTACTTACTGAGGTGCAAACATGGATCATGCACAGTCATGGTAAAGAATTTGACTTTGATGCAAAGAGCCAAATGAGAAGCCATTGAAGGATTCAGTAAGATCTGTTTTGCGGCTTACATGGAGAATGTATTAGAGGAAAACAGAGAGGAGGTAAGGACACCAGTCAAGAAACATCCATAATCCAGGATGGGCCCCACTGGCCCTAGGTAGTAGCAGTTAAGATGAAATGAAGGGAGGTATTGTACATACATTTTAGAGGTAGAGTCAATAAGGCTAATATAGATATGTTATTGAGGTGAGGTAAAGAAAGGAATGATAGATGATGCTTAGATTTTTTGTTCAAGTAGCTGAATAAGTGGTGGTGACATATCGAGATGGAGAAGACAGGGACAGAAGCAGGTTGGAGGAGGTATCAAGAGTTTGTGGCCTAAGAAGTTTAAGGTATCTCTTAGATATGCAAATGGAGATGTCAAATAAATGGTCAGATGTGCATGTCATGAGCTCAGATGAATGTGTTGACTAGAGAAATAAATTTGAGAATTATCTACATGTAGATGGTATTAGAAGCCGTGTCTGGATGAGATGACTTAGCGAAGGAATATAAAGAAAAAAAAGAAGACCCAGGGTCAAGTCCTGAAGTATCACAATATTAGGAGAAATATGCAAAGGAGACTAAACAAGAGCCGTCAGTGAGGTAGTGGGAAAGCCAGCAGTGTCACGTTCCGATATCCAAAGAAGAACATGTTTTAAGACGGATGGAATCGTTAACTGTCAAATGCTGCAGGACACTCAAGTAAGATGAGGATAGAGAAGTGTCTATTGGATTTGGCAACATGGAGGTTGCCTGTTGCAATAACAAGAGTAGTTTCCTTGGAGTGGAAGGGCCAGAAGCCAGACTAAAGTGGGTTGAAAGGTAAATCAGGAGGTGAGGAACTGCAGACAGTGTATACAGACAACTCTGTTGAAACATTTGGCTCCAAAGGGAAACAGAAAAATGAGGAGATGGCTGGAGAGGAATGTTGGGTCAAAGGAGGGCTTTTTCAAAAAATATTGATAGTTTCTAGAGCTACTATAAATACTTGTTATTATTTTCATTAATAGCAATATTTCCTTGGTGGTCATCATCACAAAATTTTCAGTGAGGTACACCTATAAGCAATTCTTAGCTGGATGAATTAACCCAGACACGCTTCTATCTTGAAAAGCACAAATACTAAGATCTCAAAGAATCAATTATTATGCTTTCCTAGTCTCATAAATAGGGAGATCGATAAGATAGGATCAGGCAGAGAAGAGTGAGGACTGAGCTGGATGGAAATGGTGAGAAGACAGGCATTAAAATGCCTGAGTTTTGGTGACGGTTGAAGAGTGATGGGAAATAGACAGTTGAGAGGCAAAGAGGAGGGCATGTATTTTATAAACCAGAAATGGAGTTCCAGTGAAAATTTTGATGCTGTGATGTTTTCACTTCTTCGGCAAAATTTTGCTCTCCAGAATCACAAAAGGGCCTAGTGATTGCTTTGGGCATAGCCTGTCTAGGGCCATAGTAAAAATCTACTCCCAGGCCTTTAGCACAGCACCCATTCATTCCTTGTACAACTTTGAGCAAGCTACTTGACTTCACTTTCCCTATCTCTTAAATTGCATATTAGTACACACCTCATAGAAATGTTCTAAGGATAAAAGAACGCATATAAAATATTTAGAGTAGTGTCTCTATTAGTTAGGGTAGACAAGCATTTATTGAGCCTCCAATCCACTTTGTGCCAGACCCCATAATAGGGATGGAGAGATGAGTAAAGTGGTTTCCTATCCTGTAAGGCCTTACAAACCAGGCAGAGTAAGAGAAAGACTTACAAACGGATAATTAAGAGTACTCCACCTCAGTTCAGTAACCCCACTTACATGGCCACACGCAGAATATTTTCTTCATTTAAAACTGTTTTACATAGAAAATCTTGAACTTTAAATCACCATGTTAATCAGAAACTCCTATGCAATCATCTCTCACTCCCTTCCTCCCATTAAGTGCTTTGTGATCTCATGTCTTTGTGACCTCACGTCCCTGGATCCATTTCTAACCTCCAATCTTCCCTGCATCCCCTCCTTTCCCCACCTCCACTTCACCACCTTTCCTGCTCAGCTTGATTCCCATTACCAATAATTTTGACCAGACTTTTACTAGCTTCCTTAATTCCCACATACCTATTGCCTTCAACCACATCTGCTCTGCCAATCTCTAATCCTGGATCAGCTTACCGTATGTGTTTTTCCCCCTTCTCTTTCCCTTGGGTTTATTTTGTTATTCTTTTTCTACCTCCTTAAGACGGATGCCTAGCTTTTTCCTTTGCAACCTTTATTTCTTTTCAAATATAAGTATTTCTGGGGGCACCTGGGTGGCTCAGCCATTAAGCATCTGCCTTCGGCTCAGGTCATGATCCCAGAGTCCTGGGATCGAGCCCCACATCAGGCTCCCTGTTCAGCAGGAAGCCTGCTTCTCCCTCTCACACTCCCCTTGCTTGTGTTCCCTCTCTCACTGTCTCTCTCTGTCAAATAAATAAAAATAAAAATAAATCATAAATATAAGTATTTCAAGCTATAGCTTTTCCTCTAAGTGTTGCTTTAGTTGTATCCCACAAGTTTTGGTAGGTAGGATTTTCATTTTGGTTCAGTTCAGAATTTCTTAACAATTTCCGATGTGATTTCTTCTTTGACCCATGGTTTATTTAAAAGTATTTTTAAAAATTTTCAAACATATGTGGTTTTTCCAGTTATCATTTTGTTGTTGATTTATGGCTTCATTGCGCTGTGATCATAAAATGTCATTTGCATTATTTTACTCCTTTGTTTTATGGTCCAGTATATGGTCAATTTTGTTGAATGTGCTATGTGGGATTAAAAAGAATATGTATTCCGTGTTGTTGAGTTCAGTGTTCTACACATTATTATTAGATCAATTTTGTTAGCTGTGGTATTCAAATATTCTGGATACTTACTGATTTTTTTATCTATTCTATCAATTATTGAGAGAGCTGTGTTAGAATCTCTCATTTTGATTATGGACTTTTCTGGATCTCTTTATAGTTTTGCTTTATTTATTTTAAGGCTACTATTAGGTTCTTGCCGGTTTAACATTTTTATACCTTCCTGATGGGTTGTATTTTTATAAAAAAGAAATGATCCTCTATATCTTTAGCAGTGCTTTTTTGCCTCAAAATCTATTTTGTCTGGTACCCATATAGCAGTACCAGCTTTCTTTTGGTTAGTATTCGTATGAAATGTCTTTTCCCATCCTTTTACTGTCAATCTTTCTGTATCGTTATGTTTTAAATGTAACTATTGTAAACGGCATATGGTGACATTTTTTTAAAATTTAGTCTGGGACTATCTCTTAACATAAGCATTTAGTCGATTTGTATTTAAATGTAATTATGTATATATTTGGCTTCAAATCTGTTTCGTTTGAACTTCCTATTTGTCTTACGTATGGTGCCTTCTTTTGCTGTGTGCTTAGTGATTTTAAACTAAGATCTGCTCATTACTTTGAAAAATTATTTGTGAGAATATTTCGAGGTTTAGGAGGTGGGTTCCTGCAGAGAGGATTTGCATTCTGCCAGGTGCCTGCTGGCACGACCAGTCTGGGTCTACTTTAAACTAAATTCAGAGCTTAAGGTATTTTGGAGCACCTGGGTAATGTGAATTTAGGCTTCAAATCTTTATTAGATGAGGTTGTATTTAAACCTCTCAATGCAGGTGCCTCCCCCTCCACTCAGTTCCAAGGCTGCTTTCCTCAAAGTTTCCTTATGGGTGCGTAGGGAGTTATTTCTGGTTCGTAAATACACTGATGGTTTAGCTCCTTGTTATTCCAGTTTTACCTGGGGAGGAACTTCCCACCTTGGGTAGGCCCTTGGCTTTGTGTTCTCACCTCAGTTATGGCTTATTCTTTGAAGCTCAAGTTCAGCGAAGTTGTTCAAAGAAGTGACTACACCAATCTACCTTCACTACCATCTAGGCTTATAATTCCTTACTACCTTCCTAGCTCTTTGATACCTTGAAGATGTTTGTTGCGTTTTATCCAGCATTTTCAGTTGTTTTCTGTGGGAGAGGCAGTTTGCACACATAGCCCACCACGTTACCAGAAATCCTACCATATGTTTCTCCACGCCTGCTCTGAGGCTGCAAAACTGCTAGGGAGAAATCGCGAAATTGAACTGATTGGCTGGCTCCATAACAAATTTATGATTTCCAGCCTCAGCTGGGCCTTCTCTCTATTGTATTTACAACTCTTTTATTCATCTTTATTCAGTTCCATTTCTCATTTCCCACAGCAGCTGTTTCAACCCATGACTACACTCCTCCAATCCTCCCACCCCATCTCCTTCCTTCTCTGCTCATTTTCGAAGGTCAGCCTTGCGCCTTCACTACAAAAAAAAAAAATAATAACTTGCAGGTGGGAATTCCCTCAACTCGCCTTCATTCCACTCCTAAGTGTTCTTGCTAACCTCCTAACCTTTTTTTTTGAAGATTTTATATTTATTTATTTGAAAGAGAGAGAGAGCAGAGCGAGTGAGAACACAAGCTGGTGGGGGGGGGAGCAGCAGGGAGAAGCAGGCTTCCTGCTGAGCTGGGAGCCCCACGTGTGGGACTCAATCCCAGGACCCTGGGATCATGACCTGAGCCAAAGGCAGATGCTTCACCGACTGAGCCACCCAGGCACCCCTCTCATCTCCTATCTTTTCTTGCTTCCTTCCTCTCTCTTGGAAGGAGTGTTCTTTCCTTCCTCCTTTCTAGGTCCTGTGGTCTGGAATAGTGCTACATGAAGTATGGTGGTGACCCCTTCTTTCTTTTTTTTTTTTTAAAGATTTTATTTATTTATTTGACAGAGATAGAGACAGCCAGCGAGAGAGGGAACACAAGCAGGCGGAGTGGGAGAGGAAGAAGCAGGCTCCCATCGGAGGAGCCTGATGTGGGGCTCGATCCCATAATGCCGGGATCACGCCCTGAGCCGAAGGCAGATGCTTAACTGCTGTGCCACCCAGGCACCCCATTCTGTGCCACCCAGGCGCCCTGGTGGTGACCCCTTCTAATCCTCAAACTGTTTGATACCAATCCACAGCAACATAAGCACTGAAACGAAGAGTAGGAATTTAGAGAACTTTATAGCAATTTGACAAAATAATTGTGTTCATTGGACTTAATAACAAAAAATGGGGGCTTGTATTTTGAATGGTTTTAACTACATTTTTCTAGTAATTTTTATTGTATTTTACAGAAGTACCAGTCTGTGACAGATTGGCAATTTATTTTTTTGAAGATTTCATTTATTTATTTATTTGAGAGAGAGACAGAGAGAGAGAGCATGAGCGGGGAGGAAAGGGAGAAGCTGACTCCCGCCAAGCAGGGAGCCCAATGTGGGGCTCGATCCCAGGACCCTGAAATCATGACCTGAGCCGAAGGCAGAAGCTTAACTGACTGAGCCACCAGGCATCCCAACAGATTGACAATTTAAAAAGCTGATCCTTCATCACAGATTGTTTGAGAAGTACTGGACCAGAACTCATCCTCCCTGACTTGTCTGAGACTCCAGTTCATGCATTAGCCCTCTCCTCTCTCAGAGCTTCCCTCTTACTCTCCATAGGTATTCTCCCACATTAAACAACCTTTCTCTTAACTTTGCCTACTGTACTGCCATCTGATTTCTCACTTTCCAGTTACTGCCAGGCTTCTTGACAGAATAAGCCTCATACACTATTTTCCTCTCCCTTAGCTCCTCTTATGCCATCAAACCGCAGCAGTCTGGCTTATGCCCCCCAAATATTGCTCCAGTGAAAGGTACCAAGGAAGTCTAAGTTGCCCAATTCATAGTGGCCCCTCCAATCCTTGCCCCATCTGACCTCTAGTCTTCATTCGTGGCACATGACCACCCCCTCCTTCCAGGACCTCTCTTCTGTGTCTTCCACGCCCCCTTTCTCTGCCAGCCCTCATCTGATCGCTGCTTCTCTCAGTCTCTTTTGGGGTCTTCTTTTACTCCAGCTACCTGTCCCTCAAGCCCCTGTTCTCAGCTTTTTCTTTTGCTCTACACTTGTTGCCATAGGGCTATTCAACACCTGTGTTCTGACGACTCCGAAGTCTCAAACTCCAACCCTGACTTCTCTAAACAAGCTGCAGGCTGATTTTTCAATTGGCTTACTAGACAGTTTCACCTGGGTATCACGAAGATACCTGAAATTCAACATCTCTAAAACAGAACTCATTGTACACAACTTTGGCCCTCTTGGGTATTTTCCATTTTACTTAATGTCCTCTCCATCTATCTGATTTCCTGGGCCTGGGAGTCATCTTTATCTCTCACCTCTTACACGTAGTTTGTCAATATTACCTCAAATCCATTCACACTTCTATTGCCTTACTTCATCAACTCTCACCAAGAGCCACTTGATTACTCTCTCCGTATCTAGTGGCACCCTTCTCCAGTCCGTCCTCGGCACTTGCGCTACGACGAAGATGGCAGAATGTAAAAATGCTGTTTTGGGGGCTCCTGGGTAGCTCAGTTGGTTAAATGTCTGCCTTCGGCTCAGGTGGTGATCTCTGGGTCCCGGGATTGAGCCCTGCATCAGGGCTTCTGCTCAGCAGGGAGTCTGCATCTCCCTCTGCCCCCCAACTCCTGCCTCATGCCTGCGCACATGCATTCTCTCTCTAAAATAAATAAATAAAATCTAAAAAAATAAAAATAAGAAATAAAAGATGTTCTGGTTTTGTCAATTCCCTACTTCTCCCTTTGATTGGTTTCTCTTTGCCTTTAAGAGGAATCCCAAACTCTTTAGCATTGCATATAGGAATATTTTCAATCACACCCCAGACTAGCTCCCAGGCCTCCTCTTTCATTGTTGTCCCCCACCCCCAGACTTTGTACACCAATCAGATTGTTGACAATTCCTTGAGCATCCTGTGTTCTTTCATTTCCCTATTTTTTATTTTAGGGAAATGTTTTCCCCTCTTTGCCCATGTTGTGACTTCTTTCTGGAATTTTCCTCCCCACTCCTTTTCTAGCGAACTCCAATTCATCCTTTATGTCTTAAATTAAATATAGCCTCCTCTATCAAACTGCTCTGGTATTGTAGGTTGAGTCTCCTCCTCCACCTAGCTTCTTCTTGAGGGCAAGGACAGTGCCATCTCTTTATATCCCTGGCCCCATGACTAGCATATAATGTTTCTCAGGTGAATGCAAAAAGGCGAAAAAGAAAAAGAAAAGACACTCTCTGTGAACCACATAACCTTTAGAAAAGAAAATTCTAGCTCCTTGGATAGTGGGATCTGAAAGTTACCAGCAACCGATTGTCAAAGAGCCCATTGTGGATTCATTACCTCACATCTCAAAGACAAAAGCCATACATTTTTTCTTCTTACATATGCCATACGATGCATAGTATAGTAGGAGGAGCATTGTGCATGTTGAATAAATATGTACAGAATTGAAATCAACTGCTAAAATGTAGATCCACGGTGACTGCCGACTTACAAAAAACATGCCTAAAATAAATTTTAAGAAAACCTACCAATAGGAATTATAACAAAGTATTTGGTAGGATTATTTATTGAGACATTAATTTTCTTTATAATTTGTTTCAGCTGTGGTAGGTCTTTTTTCCTCCCCCAAATCAAAACATGGCCAAGTCTTTCCTTCCCTTGCCTTGGGAGCTTTTGTTTTATAAGGTCAAAAGCAGAAGTTGCTAGTCGCCTAGAAGATCATCTGAATCCGGAGCTTTTGATTTCAAAAGGCTCACTGAGAGAAATGATGCTGGCTTGTCCCAGAAGGTTAAGAGGTGAGCACTTCTGAGTAGAGGTGGCAGAAGCTATCTGCCCTAGATGTTAAAGTCCAAGACTAGAGAGGAGGTGGGAGTGATGACAGGTTTCCTTGAGCAGCAAGGACTAGCCTTGCTCCCTTTGAGTGCCCCAAAGAAGATACAAGATCTCAAAGGAGAATGGCTGCATGGTGCACTTAAGAGAGGCTGGATGACTAGGCCATGAGACTGCCAACCTCAGCAAAGACACCCCCTCACCAGTGTCCAAAGGGGGCACAGAAGCAGCTGACACCTCTTACAACAGGAGGCCTGTGCATTTGCATGATAAACGTATCAGTATGGACAAAAGGCGGAGGGCCCGCCCTGAACGTTCTGCTCTGCATGATTTGCTAGGGCTTTCAACAACCTTGGCAGAGGGAGGGCCTCTAAAAACCATGAGTGAGAGTGAAATTTTAGCCAGCTGGAAAAGTGGAAGGCTCAGAGCAGATTCCATTTGTTGTAAGGATATTTAAAAAATGTGACACATTTGCACCGGGGCGATGTGGACCAAATTTCGCTGCTTCAATTCTAATTGGGTGTTCTTGGTAACTTACTTGTCCGCTTTGTGCCTTGAATTTATACTTTTATAAAACTAAGATAATGCCTTCCCTCCTCTACCTTGTAAGGTCTTTATGAGACCAAAACACAATAAGGTAAGACAAATTGCTTTGAACAGGTGCTAAACAAATGAACGTATTTCAGTAAAATGCAGAATCAGTGTAAAACCAAAACCTATTTTAAAGCTTTTAGTTCTATATTGAACCTACAGGATAGATGATGATAAAACTGATGGCAGAAGTTTATTTATTATCTTAATCTGAGTTGCCTATATTGAGATATAGTTTTAATATTTCCTCCACAAATGCACCGGTTGTTTTCCTCAGTTTTTTTTTTAATTGCTCTGTGTTTTATCATTTTCGAATGAAAGAAGTCCAGATATATGCTGTTTTCCTCTTGAACTATATCTTCAATAATTTGATCTTTAATGAGAGTCAATGTTATTCCTGGGGTGTAATGAATCATAGCAATGGCTTCATTACATATATCCACCAGTTCATGTTCTGAACCACACAGGCAGATCTGGAAACATTTCTACCTAGCTCACTGCCAGCACCTCAGGCAAACCCTGTGTGCAAGAGTGTCTGGATTGTCGGGATCTCAGAGATAGGTGTCCTAAGTGAAGGGAGGCCATACATCACTCACAAGAGGCACGACTGCACACTCCTGGTTAAGGAGAGTGACTCGGGAGGGTCATTGCATTGCATGCCGTCCAGCTTTGAATCCACTCTACCCCATAACCACTACAGCTCATTGGGCAAGTCCTTCAATCTCAGTGAGCCTTGGTTTCCTCCTCTGTAAACCGGGGGTAATAAGAGTACCTTCTTCGTGGGGTTATGGGAAAGGTTCTATCATAGAATGTATAGCAAGCCCTCAGCACAGTGCCTGACACAAAACGCATACTCAGTAAACGGGTGGTAGCTGTTATAAATATAAGTGGGTCAGGGCGGGTGAATCTAGGACCACTTTGAAAGCAAAGATCTGGTTTTGCTGGAAAGGTAAAGTATCACTAGGAAGTACCGTCTGGGAAAAACTGTATAAAGGTGTGTGCCTGATCTTGATTTGACCTTCTCAAAAGAGCTGGAACTTTGTCCTGCTTACTGCTGTATCTCAGCATAGAATGGTGCTTGACATATAGTAGTCACTCAGTAAACCCGAGTTACATCAGTGGAACTGGGGATTGCCAGTGACATAGACCGCAGAGCTCAATAGTACCCAGTCCGCCGGGGACAGCTTAGCACAGTGCCCTGAACACAGTAAGTGCTCAAGAAGGAATGAGTGTGTAAGCACCTCAAACAGTTTTATGCCTCCTCAGGTCATTGCCTTGTTGGATAAATTATACCCGCCGATGTTTAGCTTTCCTTCCATTGCCTGTTTGATCAGCTCCGAGGCCCTACTCTAACTTTAGAATCCCTACTTCATCACGTGCATTCATTTGACAAATACTCCTTGAACATTTACCATATGCCAGGCACTATGCTAGATGCCGGGGGCCTCCCAGAGCTTACTATGTGGTAGGGAGACTGGCAGCATACAAGCCAATGAACAGACATGATGATTTCAAATAGCGGTAAACGCTAAGAGACAAATAAGGAAGAGTCACGTTATAGGAAGTTACTTCAGATCCGGGGGGTCCGAGAAAGCTTTGCCAAGGATGTGACACCTGATCTGGAGGTTGAAGATCAGTTGTGGAAATAGAAACATCTTGTTCTCTTGGAAGTGCCCCCGTTTCTTTCGCAAAGCTGTGAAAAATCTCTTAGAAAATGGAGGACAGCTAAGGAGAGGTTTCACTATTTTTTGAGGTCAAGTGCTTCACTGGATGTCAAGGTTAGAAGGTCATTTAGGGATCATCCAGATCAATGCTTTCCTATATGTGGTGTATGTTCCTCTGGTGGTACATGAGATGATTTTAGGTGGTGACAGATGAACGTGACTTATTTTGATGTGCCTTTAAAAATGCATCGAACCTCCAACTCATGATTTCATGATTACTATCGCTTAAGATGAGATTAAAGTAGTAGAGTCATGGCAGTTCCCTTTTCCAAGACCAACCTGGCTGGCTAAGAAGGGATCCTGGGTAGGCTTATAGGGATAACGCTAAGGTGGAGAAGGCTGCCACCACAACCCCCATAAAGTGAGAGTGAGCCTGCTTGAAAACCCTGCCTATAATTTCTCTTGTCCTTGGACATGACAAAAATTGCGCAGGTCATACATAGATGGAAATACTTCTTTGGGTCCTACCTTCAAATCACTTCTGCAAAGACATTAGTAAGAGCCTAAACATCCAACACAACAGCAGAGCCCCTTGGTGATTAGGAGAAAGGCTTTTGAGTTAGAACTGGATTTGACTCCCAGACCTGCCATAGAATTGCGATATGATCTTGGGCAAGTAGTCTTAACCCCAGTATGCCTCAGTATCCTCATCTGCAGAGATGGGGATTCTAGGACCTACCTCTTAGGGTTGTTGAAAGGATTAAATGAGATAATATACGTGGGAAGTATTTTTCCCAGTGCCTGGCACATAGTGAGTACTCAAAATACATGATGGCTATACTTATCCAAGTTTTCTGGGGCAGTCCTGATTTCAAATATTCTGTTCCATTTTCAGACTCTGCGCTCCCATTTGAAATTCCAAAATGTGATCACTGTGCATTTCTCCTCAGCCTTTCAAGGAGGCTTTGTTTTTTCAGGCATCAAGACATAAAACTGCCTCCAGTCTCTGCACTTGATTTGAAACGCTCAATCCTCGTTAGAGACATCTTATTAAGACCCAAAGCAGACTGGTGCCCACAAAGAATTGGCAGGGCAGAGGGTGGAGGAAGAGATATGATCTTGAACCCAGAAGTATTCCGTCGATAAAGTTTTTAGTTTTCCACAGAAGTACACACCATGAATGGACAGACTAGAAACCAGGGTGGGGGGAGTCTTTTAACCAGCTGTTACTTTTCATTTCCAGTTCTGTTCAAAGGTTTTGCTTTAATTAACACAAAAGTGAAGTTCAGATTGTAGATGGCCTGACACTGCTCACGATCAGTCATTTTTCTAAATTATCCGCACTTCATTATAACCGTACATACAAAATGCCCTGTAATAAAACTGCATTGTAATTACACAGCTGTCAACATCGGTGCTCAACCTGCAGGCTACAGCTGCCCTCTGACATTCATTATAATCAGGTTTCACCTGTTCACAAACAGCAGGGCGAGGAAACCCACCACATGGGTTTTTCTCTGGAATCTATGTGCCCAGTAGTGTCAGCCAAAACTCGGAAAGTGGTTCTTTTTAGTATTTGAACCAATATGCATGTATCCAAACCATACCCCCCCTCTTCACCAACTCTTGAGTTCTGCATACCGTTGTAAAAACAGGATTTCGGAGACGGAGGAGATTAAGCCATGGGCCAGGCAGGCAACAGCCTGGGCTGCCAATTTAAAAGGGGGTATTTACAAAGCTCTGGGATAAATCATAATATGGTGCCAACTAGCCTTGTGCTTCTGCCAGCGCTCCCCAAAGTAATTGGTGAGATGGAAGTTGGCCACCTCTCTCGTGAAGGAGGCTGGGGCCCTTGAGTGAAAAAGCAAAAGCAAAAAGAAGCCAGTCGTCACTGGTGTGCCAACTACACCATTTTTTGCGAGGCGCACGTGCAGGCTGAAGGATGTGCCACCAACTGTGAGATTAATAAGCTGGGAGTTGCTTCAAGTGAACAACTCTCCGCGAGCAGCTAGGATTATGAAACAAAGTACTGCATGCCACAGGGCTGTTTATCAGGAATGAGGGGTTGATTCTCTTATCTAAATTTTAAATCCTTTCATACACCTCCCTGAAAGTTGCCTGGTTTGGAAAGTTGCAAGAGGAAACTCAAGACAGAATGGGAACTACAGGAAAGGAGGAAATGGCTTCTTATCAAGAAAATTGAAAAAACACAGGGGAAATTCTAAACTCTTTTAAACGTGATTTTATAGCCGTCTCCCTGTAAATTACCTCCATCGTATTCAGTTTTGAGGGACAACACAAAACAAAAGAAATGGAAGAAATCTGTAGGTTAAAATGAGAACTTGGGAGTTTTGCTGTAGTTGAAGGCAATAAAACATCGTGGTCAGGCTCATAGGCTCAGGTGTATGCCTGCTTGGGCTTAAATCCTGGCACCACAATTTACTGTGTGACCTTGGCTAAGTCACTTCACTTCTTTGGGTCGCATATATTAAATAGGGATGATGCTGCTGATGCTGATGCTGATGGTAACCTGCTAGGATTAAATGAGATAATGCACGTAAAGTGGTTAGCACTTACTGAACACTGTAAGTGCTCAACAAATAGCTATTATTGTGATAAATGTATGCGGTAAACATATTTTGAACATAATGAAAAAGGGATATACTTTTACTAATAGAAACTCAGTCTCTCCCTACTCTCATTAAGTAAATGTTGAGCAAATATTTTTAAAGTATTGAAATGAAGAGGCACTAGAACATTGGGGCTGCCTGGGGCATTCACATGTCTCGTCCATTCTTGCTGAGGAGGGCAGTTCAAGGACCATCTCTGCCACTTACTAGCTACTAATATGACCATAAATCACAGATCCTCTCTGAGTTACAATTTCCTTATATGAAAATGGGGATACCTATGTAATAGATCAGTGATGGGGATTGTGAGAAAGATTGTATATAAAAGCACCTGGGCCTATTAAGCACTCGGCAAATACTTATTGACTCTGAATTACAGAAAGAAAAGAATTCTATGGAAACTTTTTTTTTCAGTTTTTTGTTATGTTCTGTTTTAAATCACCAACAAGATTATAGTCCAATCTCTATTGACTACTGAACAATATTGCTTGTGAGACACTCCTGCAATCTGTTTGACTAAGGCATAGCCTGATTTTTTGCACACAGAATTAAATTTAATGCAGAAACAGAAGTTAACAGCATCAAAATGATCGCAGGATACTCACAGAACTCCTAAAAATATTTGACAGCATTAGCTAACTTGAACTCTGACAGTTACTAAGCAAATCTGGCTGTCTCTAGAAGCTCCCCCCCAAAGATAATAATGTCAGATAGATGGTTTGGTGATAGGTAAAGAGTGCTTAGAAATCAATAATAAAAAGGCCAGTAGAAAAGTGGACATATGAGCGGATTATTCAAAAAAGAACTATAAATGGTCATATGGTTAATAGACATATGAAAAAGTGTTAGGTCTCACTAATATTCAAGGAAATGGTAAACTACAGTAATATACTATTTTTTGCTAATATAGTATTGCTGAAGATATTTTAAAATATGCTGTTAGAAGGCCTCAGAAAAACAGGTACTCCTATCCATGGCCGATACAAATTTTCTAATGGGCAACATGTGTACTGGTACCTGGCATACAGCATTGACCTCAATAAATATTTCTTCAATGAATGAATGATTTTGTTGCTGGCATTGGAATGCATTTTCAGACGTTCAGGAAACTTTTAACTACAAAAATTATCCAAAACTTGAAGACACAACTAATGGATTGCTAGTAATGCGAGTGCCCACTTTGGAAACTCATGCACTTGACTACCACTGTTTTAATGATACGATATACCACAGTCATAAAAAACTACCGCTGAATTCACATAATGTACCACTGTTACCATCATTGGCCCCCAACCTTGCGGGAGTTTAAAACACAATGTTATTGTTAGCTTGATTTCAAGGCATCTTCCCCTTTTACTCAAAATGCTGTATGGCATATCCCTTTTTAAAATTAAAGTGCCTCCTATTTAATTTTGTTTTGAGAAGTTTTCAAAGAACTCATGATGATCTTCAGGATAATTGTAGACACCCTACAGGGTGGTGAATTTAGGGCTGGGAATCACTGCTTTTTGCAGCCATCCATATGATACTTTTCAATAGCTTTTCACTAGTCCCGTAATGTACTCTCCTCACAATATGAACAGATCTTTTCTGTCAATAAAGAAAGCATAATTTTGTTAATGATAGGTATGCACCTTGTTATCTCTATTTGGCAGACTTAGACATAGTGCTGTCTTTTGGAGAAAAACAGCTGTTTCCAGATGCCATTAAAGCAGGCATTACCACTGACAAAGCTCTCTCATAAAGTAACTTACAACAGTTCTGTGTGCTGTCAGATCTGCTTATACCAAAAAATTCTGTGGGAGTTAGGGCCCTGTACTTTCTAATTGCTAACTGCTTTGATTGCAGCCTCCTGCTCTGATATTACAGTGAGTGACATTTTCATGATTCCATCTATACACATTCTCTTCTCTTATAACCACATTGCTTCAGTGTTATGACACTTTTGCACTTTGTGAATACTTGCCCAGAATTCTGACACCTCCCTGAGTAGCACATAGACAGTTTGGGGCTGTTGGAAATTGACACGATGTATTTTGCTTATTCTGGAAGCATTAATTTTAATTTCTCCTTCATGTATTTATTTATGTAAATGTAATCATTTTGAATACGTGGCTATCATTTTTTTGGCATTTATCAATTATTTGGGCTGGGTTCTCACCCCAAAGAGTATCTATTATAGTAAGTTTTCAGTAAAAAAGATTATTACAGGTCCTTCAGTGTATTATCTACCAGATCAAGTTATTTTTGTATTTAGTGAACTTCTCAAGATCTTTGTTGAATTTACTGATGTTCCACTCCGGTCTTCTTTTACATTTCGTTTCTTGATATTAGAACCCACCAAGAGGGCCTCTGGGTGACTGAGTTGGTTAAACGTTTGCCTTTGGCTCAGGTCATAATCTCGGGGTCCTGGGATCGAGCCCCACTTCACCTCAGGCTCCCTGCTCAGTGGGGAGTCTGCTTCTCCCTCTTCCTCTGCCTCCCCCCTGCTTGTGCCCTCTCTCTCTCTGTCTCAAATGAATAAATAAAATCTTAAAAAAAAAAAGAACCCAGCAAGAAAAAATATTTGAAAGCTGGTAATAATCTGAGTGACTTGTTTTTCCTTCTGAACTATCTAAAGAAAATTCCTTTCTGCATGAATGCTTAGGCTCTCATTCTGTCCCTACAACTGAGAATTCAATAAAACACAATCCATGCAAACTATGAATTTGCCTTAAACTGCATATTTACATGCTACATTGTTAAATATAGGTTTTGAGCAAAAAAAAAAAAACGCACGTGGCAATTGGAGACTCATGATGCTATCTTGAGAACAATGACTGGAGATTTTAAAAAGTAAGCCATTGGCATATCCAGCCTTTGGATTACTGAACAGCCATTAAGAAGAATGAAGTACAGCTTCATGTACTCAAATGGAAAGATGTCAAAAACACACTGTTGAGTAAAATTAGAAAGTCACAGAATAATATATATAGTAAGGTATAAAATATGTAGAAATATATATGTGTGTATGTGTTCTTATGTATATATTCATATTTATGGATATACATAGATGACGGTCTGGATGGACATACAACAAACTGTTACTGTTATTTCTGGGAAGGAAATGGGAGGGGGAATGGGTATAAAAATAGATTTTTACCTTTCATTATATACTTTGGTAAAATTAAAATTTTTTTAAAATAAGCTCCACATCCAGCGTGGAGCCCAATGCAGGGCTTGAACTCACGACCCCGAGATCAAGAAACAAGCTGATATCAAGAGTCGAATGCTCAACCGACTGAGTCACCCAGGTGCCCAAAATTAGAATTTCTTTACAAGTGTATGTTACTTTTGTAATTTTAGAAGCTTTCTTTTCCTTCCTTTCTTTTCTTCTTCTTCTTTTTAAGTAAACTAAAGCCTCCTGTGAAACTTTCTCATCTCTGAGCCTGAACTATCAACTGAGCAGAAGTTCAGGGATGGGATCTCACTAGCCTTGAAATAAGAAAATATAAGTAAAGCAATGATAATAGTAGTTGCCATTTGTTCAACAATTACTTTGTACTAGGGAGTTCTCAGGAATTCTCTAATTCATTCTCTCCCATAAGCCTGTAAGGTAGGTTCTGGTTCCTATCAGAAGTGAAAAAACTAAATCTTGGTGAAATGAAGTAATCTGACAAAGTCCACATAGCTAGTAAGAGCAGTTGAGCAGGGGTTTCAGCTTGGATTTATCTGGCTCTTCAACCCGTGTTGACATCAGCATTATTCATAATAGCCGAAGAATGGAACCACCCCAATGTCCATCCGCTGATGAATGCATAAACGAATGTGGTATATCCATACAATGGAATATTATTCAGCTCTGAGAATGAATGAGCTACTGACACGTACCAACAGCATAGATGAACCTTGAAGACATTATGCTAAATGAGAGAAGCCAGTCACAAAGGACCACTTATTGTATGAGTCTATTTATAAGAAATGTCCAGAAAAGGCAAATCCATTAAGGCAGGAAGTAGATTGGTGGTGCCCTAGGGCCTGGGGGGAGGGAGTTGTGGGTTAGTGGGGAGTGGCTGTTAATGGGTATGGAGTTTCTTTTTTGGAGTGATGATGATGTCCTAAAATTGATCGTGGTGATGGTTGCACAACTCTGTAAATGTACTAAAAATTAATTGTGCATTTTAAATGGAGGGGATTAAATCTCAATAAAGCTGTTATTGAAAAATTCACCATGAGCTGCTCGTGCAGCTCACAAGTGTGATTAGAAGCATTGGCACAATCAGTAAACAGCTCCCCTAGACCTTCAGATAGCTGTCACATAAATCAATTCACCCAACAAATACTTATTGAGCACTCACTATGGGAATCCAACAGAGAAGATGGGGAAAAAAACCTGCCACCATGAAGCTTACATTCTAGTACAAATAACAACAAAATCTCATGACATTTGTTAAACATCTACCATGTGCCAGTGTTTTAAAAATTTGTGTATGTATTATCTCATTTAATCTTTCCATCAACATTCTGACATAGGGGCTATTATTATCCTTCGTTTGCAGACAAGGAAACTGAAACCCAGAGAAGTAGAGTAGCTTGCCCTAGACCACAGAGTTAGCAAGAGATCGGCAGCAAATCAAAATCAGTTGCACCTGATTTTTGAGTCTATACACCTAACTACACTATAAATTTCTCATCCTTATATTGAAATATTGAATCCAGTAGCTCAATGAATTTATATTTCTTTTTTGTTTTAAAGCTTTATTTATTAATTTGAGAGTGAGAGCCTGCATGAGTAGGTGGAGGGGCAGAGGGAGAGCACAGAGTCCGATGTGGGGCTCTATCTCACGACTCATGAGATCACGAGCTGAGCAGAAACCAAGAGTCAGAGGCTCAACTGAGCCATCCAGGTGCCCCTATCTTTCTTCTTGAGGTATTATTTTTCAGTGGTCTCTATTTCTTTGGCTGTAATTCATTAGTGAGAATCTTCTCACTAAAGAAATGGGAACTGAGTGTTTTGCATTAGTAAAGATCAGCTAATATAGATCACATGTATAAATGAAATTTGACATTCTGTTTATTTTTGAAAGATTTCAATGAAAATTTATTTTAAAATTTTCAGACATATGGGGAAAATCTAAGTTTTTGTTGAACTTCCAAAGCAGGTGCATTTAGCATACATATTACATGTTATATATATATTTATATAAAATATATATTTGTAGATATGCTATATATTTGTAGTTTATACATTTATGCATACATTAATATATACAGTATCTATTTTATGTTATAAATGTATGATATAATGTATATATAATATATAGAACAGTTGCTATGAAACAGATAGTGAACTTAAACTGCCCTATTAAAATATATAACGCCTATTTTTAAAAAATCAACAATATTTCAACTTAAAAATTATAATTTATGAAGTTGTCGATATATACATCAGGGAATAAAAAACCAACAACTTCATAAATTATGATTTTTTTTACACTTTCTTTTTATTTTACACTTTTACTTGAAAAATATTTACGGTGTTACTTGATCTGATTAAAGCCATTTGAGAACCCGATTCCTTGATTTGAAATGCAAGCACACTCATTAATGATCATAATCAAGGCCAAACAGTTTTTGCAGCAAACAATTAGCTTTGAAAACAGATGTGTAAACCCAAAATAATTAAATAATTTGGTAATCATTCTTTCTTGCTTTAGACATTAAATAAGATTTGATCATTAGGCATGACATATATTTATTTAATCAAGTCATTAAATATAGTTGTATTTTTGAAGCATGGGACGAATCTTGTATTCCCACTGAGCCTAATTCTCCAACTGGTTTGTGAAGGATGACGATTGTATAGCCGCAGGAGGGAAGTCCTCCGTGATTTACACGTGGAGGAGAAAACACTACACTGTCCCCACCCCGTGGATGCAGGGCGTGTTTCTCCACACACACTTTGTTTGGGAGGCAGAGTGGTTATACCTACCCTTCTTAGATTTCTTCTCAAAAGGAGGCCCTGACCTTTTCCTCCACACTCATTTTCCAGTCCCTCTTTCCAAGCAGAGGTGCCTACCAGACTCACTTGGGTACCTTTTGCAAAACGTACTCGCCTGGCCACTTGTCTCCCCCTGGAGATTTCTTTCAATCAGAGAACGGTTTCTGGGGTAAATGCAAGTATGAGCGTTTCGAAAAGAAATTACTTGCCATTTTACAAGAAGAATATATTTAATGAAATTAAAAATTAAAATGGTGATTTTGATGTCCATCCGAGGCTGAGAGCACCCCATTATCTTTGAGGCATTCGCAGACACTGATATCTGTGGCATGCTTAGAGTTGCTGGTTCTTGTCTCTGTAATTATTTTGAAGTGGGCATAAACCTCAAGTGGAGTATAAAATGCAGAAAGAGTGTTCTCAATTTTTTTGGCTCGAAGCATTTTTTTCTGCACCATTTTAGTTTGGAAGGGGAGAATTGGGATGATAGAGCGATAGTAGATGGGAGCTATAGTACAATTAAATTACATTCTAGAGCACGGAAAATCAAGACCCACAATCCTAGGAATTATGAATGGGTAGGGTTGACACTTTTTGAGCACTTACCATGTGCCAGGCTCTGTGCTGAATGCTTCATGTCCATTTTCTCATCTGACCCTGGCAGCCACCCGTAACCCTTCATCTGACAGATGAGCAAACTGAGGCTTAGAGGGTTTGCTTTGTCCAAGCTCATCCAGATGGTTATTTGTAGAGCCCCAATTCAAACTCACATTTGCTTGATGGCAAAGCCATTAGTCTTAAAAATGAGGCTATTTTGACTCTATTTGCTTTGGGGAGCTCATGGAATCCACTCCAATCTGTCTTCACAATGAACTCTACTGGGCTTTGAAAAAGGCTGAAGAATGGCGAAGAACCTTTGTAGGCTAGAAATCTAATGAAAGTGGCCAGTGTCCTCTGAATAATGAGACAGACCAAGCTCAGAGGACTGGGCTCTGGAACACAGAAATCAGACATGTCCATTGAGGAGCAACTCCAAGCTTCTGTGGGTTCTACTTCCGACCCAAGGAGGAAGTCCTAGTTGTGGAGGTTGATGTACTGCTCGGCAAGGAAGAGGAAGGCCATTGTTTGACCTAACACACCTTTCTAGAGTGCTCTATGTGCCAGGCACTGGTTCATACTGCTCTAAGCACTTTACAAACATTAACTCATTTAAGTCTGACAATTCCATGGAAATAAGTACTATTATTATTCCCATACGATGAATAAACTGAAGTTCAGAGACATTAAGTAACTTGTCAAAAGGTCACATAGCTGGTAAGTGCCAGAACCAGGTTTTGAACCTAGGCATTCTGGATCTAATGACTATGGTATATTGTTTCTCAAAAGAGAAACTTGATTTTTCTGTGTCTTGTGCTTGGCATCCTTTTCCAACCACTCCTGGGCACGTCTGCTTTGCCAGCAAGTTTCCCCTACCCCACTGGCTTTTCCTCCATTCATGACTTTCTGCAGTGTCCTTAACAATCTCTTTCTTCATGCTCCATACTGCGTCCCTTGGCATCACTCATGAACAACCCTCTCTTTTCACCTGTCAAACAATTTTTCCATAGAGTATCCCTTCTCAACTTGGAAGTGAGGATGGGAAAAATTATTCCTATTTTACAAATGAGAAAACTAAGGTGAGCAACTGGCCTAAAATTTCATCTAACCGTCTAGTGACAAAGTGGACCAGAATCCAGGTTCCCTGGCCTTTAATCCAATGTTATTTTCCCACTGTACCATCTGATTGGTTTCATAAGTCCATTCATTCATGCATCTGTCTGTACATTCATTCATTTTATAGCAATGTATTAAGTGCTTAGTGTATGCTAAGGCAGTGGGTAGGGGAAAAGGCAGGTATAAAAATCTTTGCTCTTAAGGAGCCGAAACACAACTGAGATAAGGTCTCACTATAAAAAGGTGAATACTACAAAGTTACAAATACCAAGTGCCAAATGAGATGTTCAATCAGGTCAGACAGGAATTTTGAAGCTGGGCATGCAGCATCAAAGACTGCTTTATCAAGAAGGTGAGTTTTGAACTTGGCATGGAAGGGCACTTAGAACTTAGAGAAGAGAATGCAGCAGCACTTCCCAGCCTAGGGGGATGGTGTGCACTAATTCAGTACTTCCCAACCCATATCATGTCATGGCACGCAGAGAAAAGCATAGTATTTGTAAAGCACATTTGGGTAAACAGAGGAAGCAGCTTCAGCCTAAATACAAGTGACCTAGGAGCTTCAGCTGCTCTGTCACTGGCTCAGCTGAGGCCAGAGGGGAGGATTCGTAGCCTCAGATCCTTGTAATATGCTTGGGAAGTTCCGCACTAAGGTGTTGGGGCACACTGTGGGTCCAAACACTATTGACAAGACCACAGGGCTGTAACAGAAGGAATATCCAGAAGAATCATGGCAGATACCAGTAGAGAGAATAGTTGAGAGCCAAATTATCAAAGCTCTTTGAATTTTATTCTGTGGACCTACAAAACAGGTAGGCAAAATCCATACAGTGTTGTTTGAGAAAGATCTTAGTGACATCAATATGAAGGATAGATGAGAGGGGAGGCAAGCAGTTAGGAGGCTCTTGTCCGTGTGGGAGATGAGGGCATCTTGGACTGTAGAGGTGGTAACAGAGACTGAGAAAAGTGGGAAGAACTGCCTTGTATTTTGGGGTATCAATGACAGTATGTGGTGATAGATCGCATGTGGAACATAGGAGAGGCACAGGAGGCAAGGATAATTTACAGGTTTCAAACTTGAACAAATAGGTCTGAATGGTGAGGCCGTTCTTGAAGATGGGGAGGCCAGGAGAAGTAGAGAGAATTTCTTGGAGAGGAGGGATGAATGAGAAGACGAGTTTCAAGTTGGCATGTGGAGGTAAGAAAACCAGTTAGGGGGCTATAGCAAACGGCCAAGTAGACAGAATGAGATCCTGGATGAGTACAGTAGCAGTGGGAATGGAAAAAAAATGTTGGGTTGAGAGATGTTATAAAGGAAGAATGGATAGGATTTTGTCATGGACTGACTCTAAAGATGAAAGGTAAAAAAGGCCTGAAGTCCTACATTGCTTCTGTTCTCCATCTTTTTGGTGATGTTCATATCTTAAAATACTTTCTATATGCTGATGAATCCCAGATGTAGATCTCCAGCTTAAACCCCCCCCCATACTTTTATATCCAACTGCCTGCTTGACATAGCATCCTAAATGCAATGCACCTAAAACTGAATTCTTAAATCTCCCCCCCCCCCCCCGCTGCTCCCAGCTCCCCACCAAAGCCTACTCCACTTGTCAAACCTGCTCCTTCCAGTCTTCCCCATCTTGCTAAATGGTAACTCCATTCTTCCAGTTGCTCAGGATGAAGATACTGAAATCATTCTTGATTCTTTTCTTTCTCTTACATCCTACATTTTATTTTATCTGCAAATCTTGTCTGTTTCACCTCCAAAATATTCCTAGAATTCAACTGCTTGTCATCACGTGGTGAAAGTCACAATGATCCATGTCCCGGTATAACTGCACTAGTCCCCCAACTCTTATCGTTGCTTTTGTCCGTGCCATCCGCACCCAAGTCTATTATCCCCTTATTGATTTGAAAGCCAGACTAATCTTATTAACATGGAAGTCAGATCATGTCTCTCCTCTGCTCGAAATTCCTCCAATGACTTCCCATCTCACACACAGTAATCGTAAAACTCCTTACAACGGCCCACGATGTGGTATACCACTCAAACATCAATATAACTCACTCACTGACCTCCTTCAGGTGTTGGATCAAATGTCCCCTATGCACCAAGATCTTCTCTGACTGCCATGTCTAGTGTTGTAAATTCTCACTCCCCATTCCCTATGTGCCCTCCCTGTTTTATTTTTCCTTATACTTTGAACACTACATGACATTATGTATTTATCTATTTTAAAAAATCATCTCCTGCTAGGATAGGGGGGCTGACAAGCTTTTCCTTTCCTTTCCTTTCCTTTCCTTTCCTTTCCTTTCCTTTCCTTTCCTTTCCTTTCCTTTCCTTTCCTTTCCTTTCCTTTCCTTTCCTTTCCTTTCCTTTCCTTTCCTTTCCTTTCCTTTCCTTTCCTTTCCTTTCCTTTCCTTTCCTTTCCTTTCCTTTCCTTTCCTTTCCTTTCCTTTACCAGGGCTCCATCCCAGGACCCTGAGATCATGACCTAAGCCGAAGGCAGACGCTTCACCAACTGAGCCACCCAGGCACCCCAAGCTTTTTCTTTTTTAATAAGGGGCCAGATAATAAATATTTTAGGCTTTGTGGGCCAGAGAGTTTCCGACACAACTACCCAACTCTGTTGTTGTTAAACAAAAGCAGTCATGGAAGACACCTGAATGAACGAACATGGCTGTGTTCCATCAAAGCTGTATCTACCAAAACAGGCAACAGGCCAGATTTTGCCTGTGAGCCATAGTGTGCTAATCCCTAACGGAAGGCAAGTCCCAGGAGGGCAAGGCTTTTTGTTCACTGCTGTATCCCTAACATCTAGAACAGCACCTGGAACGTAAGAGGCAGACGTTATCTTTGCGTTGAAGGAATGAATCAACAGGAGACTGGAGGATGGGGGTGGGAGGGATTGGGGCGGTAGGGGGATGGGAGGGATTGGGGGGGGGGGGCGGGGGGGGGGGGGGTTGGGGGGTGGGAACAGGAGCACTAGCACACAGCCTCGCTGGTGCAGCATCTGGAGCAGGAGCTGCTACCAGCTAGGTTTGCGGCATATCACTTCTTCCCCCCTTCCCTCACCTGTCTCTGTGCTACAACTTAAAGCATGTCCTTGTGAAGTAGAAGTTGCTTTCGTTGCCTGTGCAACTCTCCTGATGTGTGAAATTTCATCTGACTTCCTTTAGTGTTATCATTTGTCTATGCGATCCTCCTGACTCAGACTCTCTCTAATAACAATAATAACTCAAATACTCTGCACGAAAACCAGGACGCTGCTATCAGTATTTTTTTAATTAATTTAAAACCACTGACAACGAGAGCTTCTATGGATGACTCGACAGGTTTCAACACTTCATCATATTTTGAAGTATTCTCTGAAGTCAGGCAACTGTTACTGTTATGATATGAAACGTTATTTTCCTTCCATGCATTTGACGTGAATGGTTTGTCCTGATAACCTTCAGCGTTCAAGTCCTCCCACCAGGAGGAATCACATGGTGTGAGATACAGTAAATGAAATATTCACCGGCTCTTACTGGCTGTTCTCTCATTCTTCCCTGGATCTCTTCTAGGCACTACAAATTTCCTGGAGTTGTATGCCTTCTCGTTGAAAAGGCATATTCCGCTCATCCATTACTTCATAGAGTCCTTCACACACTGATAATATTGGCTGAGCTCTCACTATGTCTGTGGTACTGGGCTCTGGGCTTAAAATAGATGAACTCATTTTAAGTCTTAGGAAACACCTAAGAGGTGGGTACTCTTATCATCATTTTACAAATGAGGGAACTGAGGTCCCAACAGCTGAAGTAATTTGCTCAAGGCTCCACAGCTAGCAAAAAGGGAAGCTAAGGTCTGAACCCAGGTCTGCCTGACTCCAGGGCCAAGATTTATTCATTGTTTTCTCCTGCCTTAACAAATATTTACCATATGCCATGCAGTATACTAGACAGTAGGTACAAAAGTGAGTAGGGCATGGTCTCCCTGGCCTCCCAGAGCTAACACCAGTTGGGCCTGTGTGGGTGGGAGTAGAGGCTGTCAGACGCATAAACTAAACAACTTTCTGTTTACGAACAGGTTGGTGAGAATGTGGACATGCGTCGATG
>NW_024423319.1:38168527-38184438 GCF_017311325.1 Ursus maritimus | reverse complement strand
TTTCCTTTCCTTTCCTTTCCTTTCCTTTCCTTTCCTTTCCTTTCCTTTTCTTTTCTTTTCTTTTTTAAAAAAGATTTTGTTTATTTATTTGAGAGAGAGAATGAGCAGGGGGTGGGGAGAGGGAGGGGGAGAGGCAGAGGGAGAGGCAGACTCCCCGCTGAGCAGGGAGCCCAAACCAGGGCTCCATCCCAGGACCCTGAGATCATGACCTAAGCCGAAGGCAGACGCTTCACCAACTGAGCCACCCAGGCACCCCAAGCTTTTTCTTTTTTAATAAGGGGCCAGATAATAAATATTTTAGGCTTTGTGGGCCAGAGAGTTTCCGACACAACTACCCAACTCTGTTGTTGTTAAACAAAAGCAGTCATGGAAGACACCTGAATGAACGAACATGGCTGTGTTCCATCAAAGCTGTATCTACCAAAACAGGCAACAGGCCAGATTTTGCCTGTGAGCCATAGTGTGCTAATCCCTAACGGAAGGCAAGTCCCAGGAGGGCAAGGCTTTTTGTTCACTGCTGTATCCCTAACATCTAGAACAGCACCTGGAACGTAAGAGGCAGACGTTATCTTTGCGTTGAAGGAATGAATCAACAGGAGACTGGAGGATGGGGGTGGGAGGGATTGGGGCGGTAGGGGGATGGGAGGGATTGGGGGTGGGGGGCGGGGGTGGGAGGGGTTGGGGGTGGGAACAGGAGCACTAGCACACAGCCTCGCTGGTGCAGCATCTGGAGCAGGAGCTGCTACCAGCTAGGTTTGCGGCATATCACTTCTTCCCCCCTTCCCTCACCTGTCTCTGTGCTACAACTTAAAGCATGTCCTTGTGAAGTAGAAGTTGCTTTCGTTGCCTGTGCAACTCTCCTGATGTGTGAAATTTCATCTGACTTCCTTTAGTGTTATCATTTGTCTATGCGATCCTCCTGACTCAGACTCTCTCTAATAACAATAATAACTCAAATACTCTGCACGAAAACCAGGACGCTGCTATCAGTATTTTTTTAATTAATTTAAAACCACTGACAACGAGAGCTTCTATGGATGACTCGACAGGTTTCAACACTTCATCATATTTTGAAGTATTCTCTGAAGTCAGGCAACTGTTACTGTTATGATATGAAACGTTATTTTCCTTCCATGCATTTGACGTGAATGGTTTGTCCTGATAACCTTCAGCGTTCAAGTCCTCCCACCAGGAGGAATCACATGGTGTGAGATACAGTAAATGAAATATTCACCGGCTCTTACTGGCTGTTCTCTCATTCTTCCCTGGATCTCTTCTAGGCACTACAAATTTCCTGGAGTTGTATGCCTTCTCGTTGAAAAGGCATATTCCGCTCATCCATTACTTCATAGAGTCCTTCACACACTGATAATATTGGCTGAGCTCTCACTATGTCTGTGGTACTGGGCTCTGGGCTTAAAATAGATGAACTCATTTTAAGTCTTAGGAAACACCTAAGAGGTGGGTACTCTTATCATCATTTTACAAATGAGGGAACTGAGGTCCCAACAGCTGAAGTAATTTGCTCAAGGCTCCACAGCTAGCAAAAAGGGAAGCTAAGGTCTGAACCCAGGTCTGCCTGACTCCAGGGCCAAGATTTATTCATTGTTTTCTCCTGCCTTAACAAATATTTACCATATGCCATGCAGTATACTAGACAGTAGGTACAAAAGTGAGTAGGGCATGGTCTCCCTGGCCTCCCAGAGCTAACACCAGTTGGGCCTGTGTGGGTGGGAGTAGAGGCTGTCAGACGCATAAACTAAACAACTTTCTGTTTACGAACAGGTTGGTGAGAATGTGGACATGCGTCGATGAATTCATGGAATTCTCCAAAGTAGAGTCAGAGGGCTACAGACTGAAAGGGAAAAGGGCCTCCACATGTAGAGTTTGGGTCAACCAGTAGGACAGAAAAATGCCGCTCTTGGGGACTTAAGCTGACAAGAAATTTTCCTACTGTAGAAATGGAATTGGCTGCTCACCCAAACAGCATTTATTGATAAGAGAAGAGACTTCTCTATATGTCATTAACAAACAATGTTTTAAAAAGTAACCAGTGGAGAACAATACTGCAGCTTTATAAATGCTATGCCCGAGAAAGTCCCACCAAAACTAAAAAAGGGATTCATGATATCACATGTTAACCATCATAGAAATAAAAGTTAAAATAATTAGAAAGAGAAGTTGTTTCTCTCCTTTGGTGCCCTGACCTGCTGATGTATTTATTGGCTTTTGATAGGGTGATGAATGGATACATCGGGCTCCATCTTTTCAGATCATCTCACGCTCTCTACTAACCTCCTTGCTCACTGGACTGAGTAACAAGAGCCACCATATAACAAGTGCTTGCTCTGAACCAAGCAGTTTACATAACTTTTGTTATTTAATCCCCACAGTAGCCCTATGATCTCATAGGGTTTTGTTATTAAGACCCATTTTCAGATGAGGGAACTGAGGCTCAGAGAGGCTATGGGACTGACCCAAGCCCATAAATCTAAATGAGTGTTATTGGTTTCCCGAGGCTGCTGTGACAAACTACCACAATCTTGGTGGCTTAAGACAGCAGAAATTTACTCTCTCACAGTTCAGGAAGCCATAAATCTGAAATCAAGGTGATAGCAGAGCCATGCTCCCATCCAAAGGCTTGAGGGGAGATTCTGTTCTTTGCCCCTTCTTAGCTTCGGATGGCTACAAACTTTGCTTGGCTTTTGGTGGCATTACTCCGATCTTTCTGTCTTCCCATGGCCTTCTCCTCTGTGTCTCAACCTTCTCTCATAAGGACACTCGTTGGACTTAGAGCCTACCCTAATCCAGGACTATCTCATGTAGAGATCCTTACTTTAATTACATCTGCAAAGACCCTTATTCCAACTAGGGTCATATCTTCTGAGGTTTCAGTTGGACACATATTTTGGTAGGACATCGTGCAGAGCACTGCAAGCAAGTAGCCTAGCTGGGATTCTAACCTAGATCTATCTGACTCCAAAATCCTGGCTCTTTTCACTAAACTAGGCTACCTCCATGAAACAGCCTTTTGCCTTTATTTGGTTTCCTAATTAGATTTCCAACTGGAAAGAAGATGCACTGATTGACATAAGTTTGCTTTGTAGTTAATTATCAAGGTGAATTAATAAAATGACATTTTGGCTTCTAAAACATCACCTTATGAGTTTAGATCATGTGAAATTTAGCCCCCAGAGCCTAACCACTTCCTGGTTTAAACTGACAAAATTGAGTTTTGGAGCCTGTGAAACTAAGGATAGGATCTTGGCTATAAGGACCAAGATCCCTTTGGGATATAGGCATCCCACCATCTATAAACCACGTCTGTTTCTTTACTATATAAGTAACCACAATATAATGAAATGCCACCAAATTCTGGGCACATGGAAGAATCTCTGATTGCTTAAGAGTTTACAGAAGGAATTTTGATTCCACCTGAATGTTATGTCCCAGAAAGACTCTTTATAGCACCCACCATGTTTGCTCCTGAGCCTTAGCTCCTGTCATCAAGTCACAGGGAAGGAGATATATCTAAGAGTACATTACCACATTAAGATGAGATTTTGTAGAAAAATGGGGGTCCAGGAACATTAGGGACTTCCTGTGTCTCTACATTGGTCTCTTTGCAGGGCAACTGCCCCAGCCAGCTAGGTGAGATTGGCCTGCTCACACCTTGATTAGGAAGACAGTATCTCTGGAGATGTGTTTCACAGGTTATGGTCAGTCTGTGGACCATCCACAGCAGTGGACCACTCATTGCTGCCCAAGGAGCTTGTTAAAAATGCCAATTTCCTGGCCATAATATCAGGCTTACTGAATTAGTATTTTTTTTTTATTTAAGAGAGGGAGAGAGAGAGAGTGAGCAGGGAGGGAGGGCAGAGGAAGAGAGAGAATCTCAAGCAGACTGAATGCCCAGCACGGAGCCTGATCCAGGGCTTGACCTCAGGACCCTGAGATCATGACCAGAGCTGAAATCAAGAGTCCGATGCTTCATCAAAGCCACCCAGGTGCCCCTGGGATGAGTATTTCTGAAGATGGGGTTTAGGAATCTGCATTTTAAAACAGGTACCTGGAGTAATTGTAATACATGCTCCAGTCCGAGAACCACTGCATTCTGGTGAAATCAGGCCCTGCAGCGTTGAACACAGACTAAACTCCCCAACATTCATTCTCAATTCCAGCCAATAACCAATTACAGTATCACATTCTTGCTGCATGATCTGTAGCTTTAGTTCATGTGACAATATCATTTTCTACAGCTCGATCTAAATCAAAGCAGTTATGGCAAAATTTCTTAATCTACCTCTCCTGAGACAATTTATGTAATAACTTTGGGGAAGATGCAATAAACTCTCCTTCATATCTGAAACTGATCTCTCAGGTCCATTTTAGTTCCAACGTTCTCTTTCTATGAATGTTCCTAGGGTTTCCACTCTGTCACAAACACAGTGCTTGTTACACTCTTAAGCAAACCTATTTCCTTTCTTCCAGGCAACAAGTTTCTAAAGAAGACTGGCTGAAGGGGCGCCTGGGGGGCTCCATCGGTTAAGCTTCCATCTCTTGGCTTTGGCTCAGGTCATGATCTCATGGGTCGTGAGATAGAGCCCACATTGGGCTCTGTGCTGGGCATGGAGGCTGCCTAAGATTCACTCTCTCTCTCTCTCTCTGTCCTTCACCTACTCCTCCCCACCCCCTCCCATCTCATGCTCTTAAAAAAGAAAAAAAAAAAAGAAAGAAAAGAAAAGATCCTGGGAAAAGAGATCACTGGACTGAGGCAGGGATCATAGATCACAGCTTCAATCTTCAATTCCTGGGGTGGCCTCAGTCTAGATGAACAGCTCACTTATTGTTGAGCAGGTCACATAACCTTTTCTTGCTTTGTGTGTTTGCTACTGAAGGATTACTACTATCAGGCCATCTGAAAGCACACATACCTAACATTAGCCAAGTCTGTTTTTGTGTCCTGAGTCAGGTATGTGAAAAGAACAAGCACAAATAAAAAACACAGCCTGCTTAACATTCTCTCTCTCCCTCTCCCTCACCCTCTGCCCCTCCCCCCTGCAAGCTCTCTGTCTCTCTCTCTCTCTCTCTCTCTCTCTCTAATAAATAAACAAATCTTTAAAAAAAAGGAGAAGACTGGTTGCCAGTGATTTTCCTGGATGGTTTTTATTTATTTATTTATTTATTTAGAGAGGGAGGGGGAGGGGCCAAAGGAGAGAGGGAGAGAGAGAGAGCGCATCTTAAGCAGGCTCCATGCCCCATGCGGAGCCCCACAAGGGGCTCCATCTCAAGATCGTGACCTGAGCCAAAATCAAGAGTCAGACATTCAATCAACTGAACCAGCCAGGTGCCCCTCCTGGATGTTTTTGAAATAACATCCACTTCCTTACTGTGTTGTTGCGAAGAGTGAACGAGAAAATATATGTAAAATGCCAAGCATAGTGCCAGTTGAAAGGAAGCAGTTAATAAATGTTCATGCTGCTTCCAGCGCATTGTCACAATAATATCTCTTGAATTATTGAAGATACGACACTGAGAACGGCAGCTGAATAAAAACTAGGGAATCAGCTGTGTTGACAATATCAGGTTTATTTGGCTGAAGGGGAACGGGATAAAATCCAAGTCTCTGGGGGGCCAGCTCAGCTGCAACAAAGTGAGATGGCTTGAGGAGGGCATGGGTTCCTGCCGTGCTCACACTGCCTTGGAGAAAGGCTGCGGTAAGGTTCCAATCCCTGGCATGCTTCCTAAGTTCGTATTTCTCAAAGTGTGCTCTGTGGAGTATTAGTCCCTGGGAATGGACGTTTGATAGCATTACAGAAGAAAGAACAAGAAAAGTTGTCAACCATTGTGTTAATCCAATGTGGTTTCCTGACAGCCAGAATATTCAGAGTCCTTAATATGGTAAGAGGCAAGGTGGATCTCCAAGAGAGGGGTGAGGGACAGGGGCTGTTCTAAGTTTCCTGACCTTCCTCACAGCAATGGTTGTGAGGGGCTAGTGGCTTTGAGAAACACAAGCATGAGAACACTGCTCCAAGGTCCCTGGTGCCCTCCTACTTGCTAACATGAATGGATACTTTTTAGCCCTTATGTGACAAAAGTTGCAAGAGAACAAGTACATGATGAACCATAGAGTACTATTCCTCCACCCCCTAGTGTCCTGGGTTTCTGCTTTGCACAGCTTACATTCTGTGTCCACCATTATATTCGCTCTGTCACACACAACCTGGCCTCTCCTGCCTCTCTGCCCTTATCACATTTGCATGACAGACACCTAATCTTGGTTAAATCCAACTCTGTCTATTCTAAACCTGCCCCAGCAGTTGAACAAGATTGGATAAAAACTTAAAGCCATGCTGACTAGTCTCCTGAATCTAAAGATTCACGACCACTAACTTCAGGTGGGCCCTTCGAGCTACTGTCCAGTTTCACTACATTTCCTCCCTCTCGTCATTCTCGAACTCTCCTGGATGGCCACTTGACACCCTCTTTCTTCTCAACCTTCCAGCACCCCTTCCCCCATCCTTCCTCTGAGCTACTGACCTTGTTTCCTATTTCACTGAGAAAATAGAAGCTGTCAGAAGAGAACAACCACAGACTCCTACAAATCTACTTGTATCTGTATCCACATACCCTGTGTTCCCTCTTGTCATTCTAAATGAACTGCCTGTGATTCCACTGAAGGCTGACCACTTGTGTACTAGAACCCATCCTTCCTGGCCTAATCAAGGTCATTGCTCTAATCATTTTCCCCTCCTTTGGTGACATCAGCAATTTTTCTTTCACCAAACTGACATCTCCAGTGTTAAAAAGAAAAACTCTTCACTTTACTTCAGCTACAGCCCCATTCCTCTTTCTTTCCCCTCTCAGCAAATATTCTAGAAAGAGTTGTCTCTGCTCATGAGCTCCAGATTTTCTCCTCCCATTTTCTCTTGAACCCTCTCCCATCAGGCGTTTCCCCCTTCACTCCACCAAAATGATTCATGTCCCTGTCAGCACTATCTCCTCAATGTTAAATCCAATGATCGCTTTTCTATCCTTTTGGTATTTGACCCAATGGTAGCATTTGACACAGCTGATCATCTTTTATGAAACACTTTTTTCACTTGGCTTCCAGAACGTCACACCTCCTTGGTTCTCCTCCGACTTCACTGGCAACTCCTCCTCAGTCTTCTGCTCAAGATTTCCCTCATCTGTCTGACCCTTAGGCTCTCTGGCAACTCAACTTGAAACTCTCCAAAACCAAAGTGACTTAACTTCCTTATATCCTCTTCTCCCCCAGTCTTCTTTCTCCATTCTTCTAGATGTTCTGGGCGAGCTCGGAGTCTTCCTGAACTCCCCCTTTTCTTTCGCACCCCACATCCAATCTATCAGCAATACTGTGCACAGCATCTTTCAAAATTCAGAATCTGACTACTTTTCACCATCTCCTCTGCTGTCACTTTCATTCAAGTCAGCATGCTTAAAACCATCCCAGGCTTTTTACATTGCTCACAGTGAAAGCCAAAGTCCTTAGAATGATCTGTGAGATTCCATTTGAGGCATCTTCTTCCCTGTTACCTTTCTGACCTGAACTCCTACCACTCATCCCCTTGATGACTCAGGTCCAGTCATATGCCCTCGTTGCTGTTTCTCAGACATGCCAAGATAACTCCCAACAGGCATTGGCTGTTCTTTCTAACTAGAATGTTCTTTCCCCATAGAGCCACAGGCTTACTCACTTGCTTCCTTCAGATCTCTGCAAATGACACCTTAACGGAGATATTTCTTTGGCCACCTTATTTAAAAATTGCCACTCTCTGCATGCCTCCATTGCACTTTACACTGCTCTGTTTTTCTCCATAGTACTTACGAACTTGCCATTTTCTGATATAATAATATTTGCTTGCTCGTTCCTTATCTGCCTTCACTGCTAGAATGGAAGCTTCGGGAATGCAGGAACTTATTTTGTCATTGTCATCTCCTCAGAACCTAGCACAGTGCCTAGCACATAACAGGTGTTCCACAAATATCTGTCAAATAAACCAAGGATGATTATTTAGTGCAATACTAGTTCTTAGACTCCTGGCATCTTCCAGTGAGGACAGAGCACTCCCATGACCTAAAGCAACCCTCCCCCTCCAAGTGCAAGACTTCTCGATACCACATTCCTGGTGATGAATTTAATGTTTACATGAGGACTGCCAGAAAGCTCCATATAGCCTGGAGCAAAATGCTCTGTAGCTAGAGGAATTTAATTCCTAGAAAGATCTTTGCCAAGAGCCCTTTTTTGATACATAATATTTTTGAATAGGTATTAAATATACATGATACAAAATGCCAAATGTTCAGTGAGCAAGGAGTGAAAAGTATATTCCACCACCTCCTACTGCTACCACCCTATTCTAAGCCGCCCTCATTCTGTAAACCAGGATTATTGCACAAATCCTTTAGAAACATAGGTCAGATCATGTCGCTCATCTCCCTCAAAGTACAAGTTAAAGTTTCCCTCTGTTTCAGCCACCTAGTTCCCTCCAGGAGGCAAATCACTTGTACCAGTGTACTGTCTTTTTCTAGAGGTAACCTGTACATTATACATCACATATTTGTGTGCGTAGAATCCTTTTATGGAAAACTATGCACACTGTTTTGTACCTTTCTTTTTTCTCACTCGATGCCTACATCTTTCTTTGCAATGGCTGCATAGTTATCCATCGTGTGGCTGTTTTGTTTTGCTCTCTGTCGGGTCTATGAGTTTCCGGAAATTGCATGTGGATATTTGCGTTCATGGGTATAGGTACATCTTTCAGCAGCAATGGCTCATACCTCTTATCAGATTCAAAGGGCACCAAGACCTAAAATGGTTAGGAATTATTATCCTGAGTTTAAATCTGCCTTCCTGAAATTTATAACTCCTTGGTCCTAATTCTGCTACTTGGAGCAGTTCTGTCAGAGCCTGGTGCATAGCGGGCATATAACAAATATTTATCGAATGAATGAAGGGATGACACAAAATGAATCTACTCCCTCTTCTCTACTTTAGCTTTTAGTTGGCTTGAAGAAAGACATGTTCTGGGTGCCTGGGTGGCTCAGTCAGTTAAGCGTCTGCCTTCGGCTTAGGTCATGATCTTGGAATCCCAGGATGGAGTCCCACATGGGGGTTCCATGCTCAGCAGGTAGTTTGCTTTTCCCTCTGCCATTCTCCCTGCTGTGCGTGCACGCTCTCTCTCTCTGTCAAATAAATAAATAAAATCTTAAAAAAAAGAAAAACATGTTTTCCCTAAGTTATCTCTTTTTTGAGGCTTAATGGCTTAGTTCCCTGAACCCTTAATTTGACATGGTTTCCCTACCCATCTGCTTTGTCCTCCCCTGAACAAGACCTAATGTGAATTTTTTCCCCCCTGAAATGTCTTCAGGTGCAAGTAGATAATTTTAAAAAAGGTGAGGTAGATCAGGTGTGAGACAAAAGACATTTCCAGACCAATTTTGTCCCATGGGCTGGTAGTTGGCAAGTCTGAAAATTTGGAACCCATACAGTTTGTCAGTACTCTTTTCACACCTTCTGCATTCTGTTGCTTGGTGAACTCTACATTGTTCAGGCCCCAGCTCCTCTGTGAAGCTTCTCTGAGTGCCCTTCCCTCTGACAAAGTCGGGTATTCCCCCACCTACTTACCAAGGTTTCTTACAGCACTCTGTGCTTATTAATGGATAGCTCTCTCATTAGATCGTGAGCTTCATATGGAAGGAAATGAAGTTTATTCATCAGTATTGTCTCAGCTCCTGGACAAGCAGATGCTCAGTAAGTGTTGGCTATCTTTCTTTGGGAGGGGTTGAAATGGGAGAGGGAGTAATTTTTTAGATTTCTTTCAAATCACATGATTTTTAAAAGAGATGTCTGCACATTATTTAAAAAATATATATAACAAAAAGAAAACGATAGTGAAGTAACAGTAAAAGTCTATCCTTCACATCTATGCTAGCAGTAACCAGGGTAAAAGGTTGTGGTGGGCATCCCTTCAGTACCGTTTTTATGCACAAAAATGCATAAATGTATATATACACACATGTTTCTTGGCTCCTTGCTTTTTCACTTAACAGTGTAACACAGCTGTTTACTTTGCCAGTTCATATAACTATACAGACATACTTACATTATTTTTTATGGCTGCATTGTATTCTATTTGAAGGATGTACCATAATTTATTTAACAAATGCCCTATTATTGAACAGTTAACTTATCCACTATCGTTCACCATTAACAATGCAAGTCAAAACACAGAGACACACTGATAAAATGTGACCACAAAAGTATGCACTGAACTCAAGAGGCAAGAAAGGAAAAACCCCAGATTCCAGAAACAAAAATAGAACTCAGAATCACAGCAATGAGCATGAATTGAAGTTTCACAACTCATGGAAATAGTGGGACTAGATATGTACTTTAGAAACTGAGGTTTCTGGGCGCCTGGGTGGCTCAGTCATTAAGTGTCTGCCTTCGGCTCAGGGCGTGATCCCAGGGTCCTGGGATCGAGCCCGACATCGGGCTCCATGCTCCACTGGGAGCCTGCTTCTTCCTCTCCCACTTCCCCTGCTTGTGTTCCCTCTCTTGCTGGCTGTCTCTCTCTCTCTGTCAAATAAATAAATAAAATCTTTTAAAAAAAAAAGAAACTGAGGTTTCGAGTTCTTTGAAGAGACTGGCACTGAATTAGAGTTGTGCTTCCTGCACAAAACAAGGAGCAGAAGAGATCTGCCTCATCTGTGAATTGAAACCAGATTTGCCAAATAGCCAGGGACTCAATAATAACAGATCTTATTTAGTACGTACCGTGTGCCAGGTACTTTTCTACTACATGCTTTGCATATAATAATTTACTAAATCCTCACAAAACCCCCAGGAAGTGGGTACTATTATAACCCCATTTTACAACCAAGGAATAAAGTGTTTAAGTAATGTGCTTAAGGTCACACAGCCAGGACGTGGCTGATAGAAGATTCAGATCCAGGGGTCATGCTCTTAACTATTATGCTATACTGCATTTCCACAAACAAGATGTAGGCCATCTTCTCTAGAATGGGGTAGAAATAGACTCACCCATAAGAAGTTTAAAAATCTAAGCCTGAGCTACACACAGGGATGAGACCGAAATCCATAGTACCCACAGAGTTCAGAAACCCTGAGCTGAGAAATTCGCATAAAAGCTGGTCCAGAACTGGGAGCGCCATAGAGCTCTGGTAGAAGCAAATGGAAAACTGCTGAGAGGGCCACCTCTACAACTCAGAGGCATATTCTCACAGAATATAGCTCCTACAGAAGAGAAGCTCAAATGGAAAATTATAAAGCAACATGAAGAAACTCACAGTGAGAGTTAGTCAATATGCACAACAAATGGGAGAATTCAGTTCTAAGGAACTACAGCAATCTAAACTGACTTTAACATATTGTATGTTTAAAGGTTTTAGGAGATCAAAAGAAACAGAATATATAAAGCAAGAATACACACACACACATGTATATACACACACATCAAAGAAAAGTTCTAGAAATGAAGAATATAGAAAATATGGGATAAGCATTGGAAGACCTTAGTTCTAGTCCCATTGAAATGTAAAAAAGTCAATTGACAGGTTAAACTACAAATAAGAGAAGGGGAGATTAGTGAACTAACGAATACATCTGTGATACTCATAGAATATAGAGCAACACTATAAAAATGCTAAGTGTGAAAGAGAAATTAGAAGATACAGATGATAGACTAAGACCCTCCACATACACCTAATAGAAATTCCAGAAGGAAAGCAAATAGGAAGAGATAATGTTTGAAGAGACATGGCTGAGGATTTTCCAGAATTGATAAGACACGAGTCCTCAGGTTAAAATCCTATAAACCTAATCCTAATCAGAATAAATGAAGACAAATTGATAGCTCCTGGATGCGTCATGGTGGGACTTCAGGACATCAAGGATAAAGGGAGAATCCCAAAACTTACCAGAGACAAATAATGCTGCAAAGTATTTCTGGAACAAGGGGTCTGCACATTGAAAAGAAATGACTTTTTCCAATGAATGAGTGAATTAGTGAGTCCAGTAGAGTAATTATTTCTTTCAATCTGGGCATGATATTTCTTCTAGTATAGTCTGAGATTGCATCCTCCAGCTATCTATTTTTTTAAAAATATATATTTATTGATTGATTGATTGATTGATCGATTGATTGATTTTATTGATTTAGGGAGGAGGGGCAGAGGGAGAGAGAAAATCTTAAGCAGACTCCATGCTGAGCGTGGAGACCAATGATCTCTTGACCCTGAGATCATGACATGAGCCAAAAGCACAAGCTGGATGCTTAACCAACTGCCCCACCCCCCAGCTATCAATTTATTTATGTATTTGCAACTGCATCACTGTGATCGATTCATATTGAGCATGAAGCCAATTAAAATCCCCAGGACTTTTTTCAAATGAGGGCTGGCCCCTTTGGTGTGCACTTAAGCAATTAATTTTTAAAACTCAATGTAGGACTACTCAATTATTGGTGAGATCCTTGGGAGCTGGAGCCATTTATGGAAGGCTTCAAAAAGGAAGTAGGATTTAGGCTAAGTAGGACTTATTCTAGATGGAGGGGACATAGGTGAGTTTCTAGTTTCATGGGATGAAGGTAACTAGAGTGATGAGCTGCGTGAATAGGCCATAGGCTCAGAAATGAGCTTGGGGTTGATGTGTGAAAGGTGGGCGAACAAAGAGATAACGTTCGAAGGCAGTTTGGGACCAGATAATGGAGGTCCTAAGAAGCTGGGCACAGTGTTTGAACTTGATAGCATATGTAGGCAATTGGGAGCCACTTTAGGCTTTTTAAATAGGAAATTCTATATTACCTAGCCAGTCAAACAAAGGGGAACTAACCCAGGAATGAACAGGGAGACTCACTGAAGCAATCCAGGCCCCTAGTTCTCCTGCTTTGGGGTTACTGACAGGTTATCCAGACAAGTAATCAAGATCAGCAAACACCTCAGGGACACTAGGGCTACTTGACATTGAACCACTGGACTAGTGGGAACCATGTGTAATAACAGTGCCATAGCAAGGCAAAAAAGCAATGTTTAGAAAGAATAGTCTAACAGCAAACTCCAGAGGCTCTTGAGCTAAGGGGGAGGTATAAGAAAAGAAGGCAATGGAAGGAGGGGAGCAAGAGACAGACTGGGAGAGAGGAATACATGGTGAAGTGAGTGCTAGAAAACCTTAGGTTTGGTCCCAGATCTACCCGCTAGGAAGCACGTGACCTGGCGCAGGTTCTACATAAACATCTGCGAATCTAGTAGAATGTGAGCTCTAGAGGGTGGTCACCAGAAGTGCTTTGTTCACCATGGTAACCCTAGCCCCGAGTACCAGGCCTAGCATGTAGTAGAGCCTCAGGAAATAATGGCTGAATCGATGAATGAACCAACAGATGGAATGAAACAAAGTCTACCCTGCCTGCCTCATAGAGCTTTTGCGAGATCCAGATAAGATCAGGGATGAAAAATTATTCTGTGAAATTAAAACACCAAGCAATCCCCTGGTAAAATACTACAGCTGGTATTGAGAAGAATATTCTTTGTTGAATTAGGTTGCATTGAATCGTAGTACTTTCAAGTTGAAATGATAAGTGGGCTGATGACATCAAGTTTTCTTGTATGAAAAGTAAGAAGAATCATGAAAATACAAGCCTTTTTAAGTGATTTGCCCCATTTAGGCAAGGAACACATCGAGATCTGTGTTCTGTACCATGTTCTGTCCTTGGCACTCAATGTGTTTATGGTAGAGGTCATGAATGATGCTAATTACAGTTACCATTCATTGACTACCTACAATGTGCTATGTCCTATCTGTCCTTAAAACAAAACAAAACAAAACAAAACAAAACAAAACAAAACAAAACAAAACAAAACTGGGGCACCTGGCTGGCTCAGTCAGTTAAGCCTCTGCCTTTGACTCACGTCATGATCCCAGGGTTCTGGGATCAAGCCCTGCATCGTCGGGCTCCTTGGTCAGTGGGGAGCCTGCTTTTCCCTCTGCCTGCTGCTCCCCCCTGCTCGTGCTCTCTCTCTCTCTCTGACAAATAAATAAAATCTTTAAAAAAAAAAACCTGCAAAGAAGGTAACGGTATTGCTATTTTAGAGACAAGAGAACTGAAGTTCGGAGAGGTCACAGTCATCACTTGCTTGCAGACATGGCGAGGCCGTTACCGAGCTAGAAAGTGTATCTCAGGTCTGTCCCCAAAGCCAGGGGGAAGAAACTGCAGCTACACAGATTTCTTCACACTGTAAGGACGCCTTTGCTAAGAGACAGTGCAGTCCAAAGCTGGAAGGGGTTACCTCCCGAGCTAATGAGGATTTTTTCACTGGAAGCAGGATCACTGCATGATTTGTGGGGCCCGGGGCAAAATGCGCACAAAGCTAGTTCCCAATGGAAGTTTTTTTTTTTTTTTAGCTTTCTTTTTTTTTTTTTAATTTTTTTTAAATATTATGTTAGTCACCATACAGTACATCCCTGGTTTTTTATGTAAAGTTCCATGATTCATTAGTTGTGTATAACACACAGTGCACCATGCAATATGTGCCCTCCCTACCACCCATCACCAGCCTATCCCATTCCCCCACCCCCCTCCCCTCTGAAGCCCTCAGTTTGTTTCTCAGAGTCCATAGTCTCTCAATGGAAGTTTTCAAGCAGACATGAGTCGGCCTCTAGACAGGATTGGGAGAAAGAGTAGTCAACATGAGCGGAACCTGAGGTTCTATGAGGCCAGATTGGGTTACAGTAGCTCCCCGAGGTGGTTGACATGACACCTCAGAGGCCATCAGATGAGGGGGAACTCTACAAGGTGACTTGCAGGGGTCCACGGTGCTCCGATCATGAAAACCTAAAGCAGCACAAGCACTCAGGAGAAAACAGGAAAGGAAATCTTTTCGTCGTGGTGAGGCATGATAGAAAAAGTCAGAAGGTGTGGGCTCCAATTCTGCCTCTGCCACCTCCTGGCTAGTGTGTGCCTTTGAGCAAGTCACTTGAAACTCTCTGAGACTGGGGCCTCTGTCTGGTTCCATCAGGAGAGCACGTGACTCTGGATCTTGGAGTTGTGAGTTCAAGCCCCACATTAGGTGTAGAGCTTACTTAAAAAGAATAATAATAAAAAAAGAACACCTCTCTGAGACTGCTGTCTCCCCTACAATATGATCACGGTGCCTGCCTTGCAGAGTGGTGGGGAGGGTTCAGTGAGAGGATTCAAGGCAAGTGTCCCTGGCACTGGGAAAGGCCTCCGTAAATAATGTCAGCCAGTGCGTTCTTTCTGTTACCAAGGTGGGAGGTACATATCTGGTCATTTGCTTGCTCATCACTTAATAGCCTGGTAGACAAGTAGGTCAGACCCACCCATGGACACCAAAACCCACTGCCACTGTGGTCTTCCTAATCAGCACGACGCTGGCGGTGGGCTGCGGGTGAAGGTGGCATAGAGCCACTAGTAGGTGATAATAATGAGGAACGTTCAAGAAGAATGGGACTCGCCAGGGTTTCCCCTAGCCGTGAAGACACTTCCTCACAGAAGAGGACTGTTTAGGTCCAGTCTGGCAATCCAGCCAGGAAAATGGTTTGCCAATGCTGACTTTTCACGCTATCAGAGCTAAGACTAAATTTTCCTAAGTTTCCTCCTGCCCAGCAAAACAATACATGTTAGCCACTCGGGATTGCAAGAACCACCTCTCTGTCTGCAAGAGCCCTGTCCCACCCCTTCACAATTCTATGAAACAGCCTGCGTAGCATAGTACAGATGCCCGTAGCTTTCCAGGAACTTGATTGTTTCTTACACAGTACAGAGAGAATGGTATGGGAACTGAGGGAACATTGCAGTAAATCACCGAACAGCTTGGCTCCTTTTTTTTTTTTTTTTTGACAACACCCAAAC
>NW_024423319.1:38160330-38168522 GCF_017311325.1 Ursus maritimus | reverse complement strand
CATTAATTAACTGGGCAAAAGGCTGAAGCCATTATACAGGAATCCCCAATCCCCCTCCCCATGCCCATGTGCATCACAGCAGTTTCTCACTCGGGATGGGAGGAATATTTCTTTTGCTTTTGTTTGCAAAAATACTTTTCATTTGGCCTTGGGCTCAACTCATAACTTCTCTTTCCACTAGATTGCATAAGCCATATATCTGCTCCCGTTTTAATTTGTACAGGGAGTGTGGATTTTAATATCTACCCTCACCTCTGATACCTCTCCACTTCCGTCCTTTTCTTCAGTTCTCTGATTTCCTGTGGACATTCATTTTGAAATCTGACATACTTGCTCTGCCCAATTTCTTTTGCTACCATGGAGCAGAGCTTTGGGGCCGTAAATATGAAATATTTCCATCATGACCTATCTTGGGGGATGGGGAGATCCTTAATGTTGGAGAGAAAACAGAGGAGGTCATGGAAGTTGAAGGAATAATTACTTATTTAATAGATGCTCACATTATTTCATATATTTCCCCTCTCCTCCATCCCTCAGGCCAGTGCTCTAGCTCAGTCTTTAGTCTCCTCTTCCTGGGACTGTCGCAATAGCGTCCTAACTAGTCGCTCTACGTCCAACCTCTCTCTCTTCAAATGACCTTCAACATAGCTGCCAGTCATGTCTCTCAACCTCACATCTTGTCTAAAGATCCTTAGTGGCTCCCCATTATCTTGTGAGTAGCGTATCAACTCCTCATCCTGGCATTCAAGGCTCTCCTCAGTTATATGCTCACCCATCTTCCTTTCCAGCCTTTTCTCCCATTACTTTTCTGCCCCTTTCTTTTGGCTTCAGCCAAACTTGACCACTCCTTGTTTCTTTTTTTTTTTTTTTAAAGATTTTACTTATTTATTTGAGAGAGAGTGAGCGAGAGAGAGAGCACGAGCGGGGAGAGGGGCAGAGTGAGAGGGAGAAGCAGGCTCTGCAGGGAGCCCTACTCGGGGCTCGATCCCCAGACCCTGAGATCATGACCTGAGCTGAAGGCACATACTTCACTGACTGAGACACGCTGGCGCCCAACTACTCCTTGTTTCCAGAGCACCCCTTCAGCTCTCCTGCTTCAGCATACGTCCCCTCCGCAGAGTTCTCTGGTCGCCATCCCCTTCGTTCTCTCATGTCATCTACTTCACAAAGCCATTCCGGGATCTGTTAACTGGATGCAAGTTTTCCTCTTGGTGAACTTCCACAGCATTTAGCATTTCTTTTAAGGCACTCATCATATGATGCTTATCGTGGCTAGAGGTGTAATGACATTAACGACTTACACTTATTGCTTCCTATGTGCCAGACACTGTGCTAAATGCTTTTTGGGTGTCATGTGTATCACAGACTTGCAATGTTTTTGGCTTCAGGATCTTGACGTGCTTAAAAATTATTGAGGACCCCAAAGAATGTGTTTATTTGGCTTATATTTGTCAATATTAAGCTTATTAGATATTAAAACTGAGAAGTTTTCAAAAATATTTACTTATCAGCTTATTAAAATGACAATATTGGGGTGCCTGGGTGGTTCAGTCAGTGAAGCGTCTGCCTTTGGCTCAGGTCATGATCCTGGGGTCCTGAAATCGAGCTCCACGTCCGGCTCCCCGCTCAGTAGGGAGTCTGCTTCTCCCTTTGCCCCTCCACCTGCTCGTGCTCCCTCTCCTTTTCTCTCTCTTTCTCTCTCTGAAGTAAACAAAATCTTTAAAAAATAAAAAATTTTAAAAATGACAAGATTAAACCCATTGCATACGTTAATACAAATAACATTTTTAATGAGAAAGAACTATGTTTTCCAACCCCCCCAAAACAATGTAGTGAGAAGAATAGCATTGTTTTATATTTCTGCAAATCTTTCTTTCTTTTTTTTTAAAGATTTTATTTATTTATTTGACAGAGATAGAGACAGCCAGCGAGAGAGGGAACACAGCAGGGGGAGTGGGAGAGGAAGAAGCAGGCTCATAGCGGAGGAACCTGATGTGGGGCTCGATCCCAGAACGCTGGGATCACGCCCTGAGCCGAAGGCAGACGTTTAACCGCTGTGCCACCCAGGCGCCCCTCTGCAAATCTTTCTAATATCTGGATGAACAGAGGATAGCTGGATTGAAATGAGACAGACGTGGCTGACTTCCAATGTCAGTCTGCCACTACCTGGCTGTGGAAGCTTGGTCTGGCTTTCAATCTGAGCCTTTGTCTCCTCTTTTGTAAAATGGTGCCATCAACTTTTTCATAGATTCATCCAGATCAAATGTATGTAAAGCACCTGATGTATCAGAGATGCTCATAGCGGTCAGATTGCTTTATTCTTCTTTGACCTCATTATGGAAACTCTGGGAGGGGTGTTTGTTTGGTTTTGTTTAGTTTTGGTCTGTTTTGGTCTGTTTTGGTCACTGCTCTATCCCCAGAGCCCATAAGAGTGCCCAGAACACAGTACGATGCTCAATAAATGAATGATCCTGGATGAGCTAACACAGCACAAATACACATTGGGTGGCTCAGTACTGTGTTGAATTTATTGAATTGAAGAGTTGTACCGATTAGAGCAATTATAGTGCCCTCAGATAACTCTATTTCCATGAATAATAACTATTTATGAAGACCCCATGGTGGGTATGATTATGTACACATCTACCAATCTGCTGCCACCCAGTTCCCTTCTGTGACTTGTCCTCTGGGAAGATACGTTTCAGTGGCCCTTAGAGACACCGAAATGACAATTGCTGCCCCCCACCCCTGGCTCTGCCAATCTGCTGGGATGTGGACTTTTTCTTTTTTGGGGCAGGGGTGGGGAGGAGCAGAGGGAGAGGGGCAGAGAGAATCTTAAGCAGGTTCCATGCCCAGAGCAAAGCCTGACTGCAGGGCTCGACCTCAAAACCCTGGAGATTGTGACCTGAGCCGAAATCACGAGGCAGACACTTAACCATTGAGCCACCCAGGCACCTGGGATGTGGACTTTTTTTTTTTCCAAAGATTTTACTTATTTAGTTGAGAGAGAGAGAGAGAGTGAGAGAGAGAGAGAGAGAACACAAGAGGGGCGGGAGGGTCAGAGGGAGAAATAGACTCCCCACTGAGCAGGGAGCCCGATGCGGGACTCGATCCTGAAACTCCGGGATTATGACCTGAGCCAAAGGCAGACGCTTAACCGACTGAGCCACCCAGGTGCCCCTGGGATATGGACTTCTAACAGCAAGCACAGCTTCTTCTCCATGCTCCTCACTTGCTCTCACTCTCTGTCCCCATCACTGTGCTCACCCTTCCCATGATGTTTTGAGGCCCCTCCCCAGTTTTCTTTTTAACAACAGGCTTGCTCTGTCATGATATTTGGTACCATCCCATCCCCGTCCCCTTTTCACTGCACCTTTGAATTACTCTTTAGTGTTCCATTCTTGATTGCTTTCCATTTCTGTGATAGCTTTTAAGAAGAGCCTTCTAGTGGCCTACTTCGTAAATGGTTTGGTAAGATTCTGATTTCCATCTGATATTAATTCTCTATGAGACACAAAAAAGAAAAGGATCTGCTTTCAGCAGTTCTTTTAGTGTTATTTTAAATTGTAAGCCACAGAAGTGTTCTGTCAGGCTGTCCCCTTCATTTCAAGAGACTTCATTTTCCCTCAGTGACAAGTTGTAACTTCAGAGTGGGAGAACAGTGCAGCCCCTCCTGGTTTTCTGCTAAATCCTACTTTTCTCCTCTGGATCCACTCCTGGCCTTCCTTAGGGGGACTTAACTTCCCTGGCATCTGATTTTTACCTATTTTGAAAACAAGTCTTGTTTCTTCAGCTCCCTCTGAAGTGTAGTTGCTGAGGTAAATACCCATCCCCCACACACATTCTGTCACACACATACTCGTGCACATATTCATTTGTATCACATACAAATGTACTTTTGAGCAATGAGGCAAGTAGTGGGAAATGGGGGATATATTACTTTTTATTTGGACAGACTTCCCAATACTGATGAATAAAACTCCAGGGATTCTTTATTTGAAACACATGGATGGCCTTTGGGTGGTCTGTAAATCCCCCCCTGAAATTTATTCATTTGATACTTTATTGAGCATCTACTATGTGATGGGCACTTTGGTAGATGTGTCTCTATGTGTCAGATAATTTATTCTTTACCACACCTCTAAGAATAGATTACTATGATCTGCATTTACAGATGAGGAAACCAAGTCTCAGTGAGGGGAAATGACTTGCCCAAGATCACTCAGTCAGGAAGCAGGAAATCTGAATTTGAAAGCCAGTTCTGATTCCTTATCATCATCAGGCCTTCCAGACACAAAGGGACAGCCGGCATTTCAACAGATGGGAATGGGGCAGGGCAAGAAAGCTAGAATGAATAACATGACCGCAGGGACAAGCATGGGAAGAGCAGCAGGAATTAAGGTTGCAAAATTATGTTGGAGGCAGAACCTACAAGGTTCAGAAGCTTGAACTTCTTTCCATCAACCCGAGGGAACAACGAAATAATCTGGAGTCGGACAGTGAACTCATCACAGATGTGCTATAGGAAAATAAATCTGATTCGGCTCTGAATCCCTGACTCCTCTATGGCGTTGATAGTATTTTTAAAAAATTCTTTGCTAAGGATTCTTTATTCACTCCAAGCAGATGCTTTAGTCAGAAATCTCTCTTTGTTTCTAAATACTATAGCGAAAATTCAGAAGGCCATGTGGAAAAAAGAGAGGAAACAAAGCGCACACAAACACAAGATAATTATGTAACAAGTCTCAGAAGAAAGAGCACAGTGGGTCATGATGAACTTGGTGGAACAGAATGTGAGTAAGCAACGTCTCAATCGTAGAGGAAGGGAGACAGCAACCAGAGCTCGACCGTCAACAAGGATCCGGGAGACATGCAGGAGTGCTGTGGGAATGGCACTTTCAGACTTCCTGATTCCTTTTGTTGAAAGAGCAGAGGAGACCTACGAAGGAGGCCAGGGGGAACCGAGGAGTTGAGTGCTAGACTCAATGAGGGAAAAGAGAGAGGAAATAAGAAGGAAGGGTGTAACCCACAGCTGGTTTTGCTGTGTCAACACAGTCAGACAACCAAGGCAAGCAGGCTAGCTTTAGAAGGCCACGCCTGAAGTGGACAAGTGTGACGAACAAACCTCCTACTGGTAATTAGGTTGTCAAATTTGCTTGTCAAAATGGTTGGCTGTCTCCTAGAGTCTTCTCTCCTTCGCCCTTATTCTCTGTAGTCAGTGGGTCACCAAGTGGCTGCGAGGCTACCTCGGAAGCCTATCCGGAGTAAAGGCCCTTCTCCTGACTGCCACCGATGGGGTCATGGTGTTAAATTCCATACCCTCTCTCAGCTAGACCAGGCTTCCTGCTTCTAGTCAGTCCCTTCCTCCCTCTAGTTCAGGCTTCAGTCGGCCTCAAGACTGAGCCTCCTAATACTTTTCCACCTATAAACCTTCTTTGGCAGTCCATTGCCTATAGGACACAGTAGAACTCCCTTAGTTTTGTGCAGTGAAGTGGCAAAGGAACCCCAGGCCCGTGGATGAAGGGGCAACTACAGAGTTATGACTCAGATGAGAAACTCTTGAAACAAGCCAACTAGTAGCTTCTTCCTCCTCATCTCAGAGCCACCCCTTTTCCCAGTTGTGTGTATGTATGGTGGTTGAGTGGGTGTTGAGTAACCTACGCTTGCCCTCAACCTAATGAGAGATTGGAGAAGGGCAAATGGCTCTTTCTCAGTTGTGTCTATGAGACTCTTTCCCCCAGGAGACTTCCCCCATGATAATCTTCTTTCCCACCATGGCCCATCTCCTTTCCAAAGACGACAGCACCCTTTGAACACTCCTCCCTTGAAGCACTCTTTTTTTCTTAATGTTTTTTTTTATTATATTATGTTAGTCACCATACAGTACATCCCTGGTTTCTGATGTAAAGTTCGATGATTCATTAGTTGCGTATAACACCCAGTGCACCATGCAATACGTGCCCTCCTTACTCCCCATCACCAGTCTATCCCATTCCCCCACCCCCTCCCTTCTGAAGCCCTTGAAGCACACTTATCCTTGCTTAGCAAAACTCATTTCCCAGGCTTGGAGAAAGGAAGGGGACCCCTTTGACAAATCAAGAGTGAATGAAAAAAAAAAGGGAGAATCTCACGGTTGACATCCTAGTCCAGCTCACTGTTACTCATTCTTTTGCTGTGCATACCTTTGCTCTGACTGTCCAACCTACTTCTCCAGTCTCATCCTCCACCAGCACTCCTTCTTCCCACTGCTTGGCAGTCCCAACCCACTCTAGCCTCCATCATACTGAACTTTTCAACATTCCTCAGATAAACTAGGTCTTTGCAGAAGTTCGGGAACGTGGTGTTCCCTCTGCTCAGAACACCCTTACTCCTCTTATCTCGCCCGTAAATTCCTACCCTCCTTTAAGAGCCGGCACGACTTTTGCATCCTGTGGGAAACCTTTCCTGACTGCCCCAGATAGATTAATGACCCTCTTCTTTGGGCTCCCCTAGCATTTTCTTTTAAACCTTCGTTATGATGCCACACTTATGGAAATACAGTGTAATGACTAGAAGATGAGGCTTACGTTTGAGTCCTGACTGTTACCTATCAGCTATCTGGTGCCAGGCCAATTCCTTCACCTCCTTTTGCCTGCTTCCTCACCTATAAAGTGGAATAAATGAGATCATAGCTGCAAAGCCATTAGAACAGAGCTTGTCAAATAAATAGTAGGTGTCCCGTCTCTCCTTATGTTGTATTGTCACTATATATATAGCACACTTATACATATATAATAGACTTATATTATTATGAGTGTATTATTAGTAGAACACTATTTAGCTTTTACCTAATTTTTAAAATATATATCTTATCTGCCCAGCTGGTTTAAAAGTGTTTTGAGGACAGGACCCTCATATAACCTTCTCCTCTTTAGTGCCTTGTGTAAGTATGGGCTCATTAAATGTTGGTGGGAGGGAGTATATTATAGTGGGAAAAGCACTAGAGACTGAGAAAGTTGGGTTCGAATCTCAATTCTGCTCCTAGTTGTTGTATCCTCTCCATCGCCCTGAGCCTCAGTTTCTTCATCTGTATAACAGGGTGATAATAATACTCCATAGTGATGTTTTAAGAATTAAGTAAGTCAAAACGTTAAATGCCTAGAACGTGGCCGACATTCGCTAAATGGTTCTTATCATCAACTTTGTGTCTCCCCTGCATTTAGCTCAATAAATACCAGCACTTGAAGGAATGAACCAAGCTATCTTCTGAAACTTGGGGCTCTAGGGGAGTCAGGCAGGCAGGATAACTCCATTCACTCCTAGGAGTCAAGAGGAAAATGTGAGTCATCTCCACTCCATTTCATGGATCACTCTGAACTGCGACACCATCCTCCAGAAAGCAACAGACATACCTGCTGAATCACTGTAAAATATCTATTCTGTAAGGATGACCCTGACACCCCCTGCCCCCCCATATAGCTCATCAGACACAGTCCCCTACATACTAAGTGCAAGGTGCATGCTCTTCCTAGGATGGGCAGAAGAAAGAGTTGCAAAATTACTTGTGGTGTCAACATGTCTATAAATCCATTCCCCTGGCTTCTTCTGCAGCCTCTTCCCTTTTATATGCTAATTAACGTTCCCTGCACTCACTCTCAGCCTAGTCCGAGTCTGTGAAGACTGTCTCCATTCGAGCTCCAGCAAAATAATGGAGAAATGGCAAGCATGGAAGAACATAACACTCTAGATGCGAATGGCTTAGATTAGAATCCCACCTCCACCCGTCACTGCTGTGAGAACTTGGGTTAATCCCTTACTGTGTGTGTAACTCCATTTCCCTACCTGTCAAACAGGAGCAATAAGAGTACCTTCCTCCTAAGTGTTTTGTGAGGATTAAACGACTTACTACCTCTAGAAGGCTTAGAAGACTGTCACACAATAGGTGCTATTTAACCATTAGCTATTATTATTTTAACAACCTTATTGAGACATCATTCGTATAGGATCAAACCACAGAATTCCCATGTGTACAGTTCGGTGGTTTTTAATAGTCACAGAGTTGTGCAGCCATCACCACCATCTAATTTTGACATATTGGCATCACCCCCAGAAGGAACCCTGTAGCCATTACGGCATACAGCCATTCCCATCCCTGACTCACTTCCTCAGCCCCAGGTAACCACCAATCTATTTATCAGAGATTTGCCTCTTCC
>NW_024423319.1:38129813-38160320 GCF_017311325.1 Ursus maritimus | reverse complement strand
TTCCGATCATTTCATATAAATGGACCCATATACAGTATATGGTCTTCTGTGACTAACTCTTCTCACTTAGCATAATGTTTTCAAGGTCTGTCCCTGTTGTAGAATGTCTCCATACTTCATTCCTTCTTAAGGATGAATAATAATATCCCATGGTATCAATAACATCACATTTTGTTTATCTATTCCTCCAGCTGATAGGCACTTGGGCTGGTGTCCACCTTTTGGATCTGATGAATAAGGCTGCTATGAGCTTCCATCTACAAGTTTCTGTGTGAAAATACGGTTTCAGTTCTCTCGGGTACATACCTAGGGTTGGAACTGCCAGATCATACAGTAACACTGTGTTTCACTGTCTGAGGAACAGCTAAACTAGTTTTCATAGCAGCTGGACTATTTGACACTCCTGCCGGTAGTGGCAACGAGAGTTCCAATGTCTCCACATCTTCATCAACACTTGCTATCTCTCTGTTTTATTACAGCCATCCTAGAGGGTGTGAGACACTATCTCATTGTGATTTTGATTGGCCGTTCCCTGATGGCTGATAATATGGAGCATCTTTTCATGCCCTTGTTAGCCATGATCCTTGTTAGCCTTGATCTTTGGAGGAGTGTCTACTCGAATCTTTTACCTGTTTTTAAATTATGTTGTCTTTCCAGGAGTGGGTTGTAATAGTTCTTTATGTATTCTGGATACAAGTTCCCTGTCCGATACGTGTTTGCAAATATTGCCTCTCATTCCCTGTGTTATCTTTGCCACTGGTTTGAAGCTATGTTTATTAAATAGAAATGAACAAGTTCGCCTATGATAAAGAGCACAGACTGTATCGGAGAAAGCACGATCTAAAAACCAGCCGAGAGATCCCTTAGGTATACTGCCCTTCTTTACTACTCTCTTTTGAAATTAAATCCAAAACAAACTAATCTTCTACTCTCTGCCAGGCACTGTAAGGAATAAGATCTGGCCTCCATCCGCAAAGAGCATACTAACTTAGAAGGGAGTAAAGATGCGAACATGTGGACCCTCAAATAATTATAACATGTTTAAATAGCAGTTCAAGACCACAGTAGAAAAGATGCCGCAAGCCCCTGTGTGATTAATTGCCAAATGAATTGCATGAAAAATAATTGCTGTGGGAACTCAAAGAATGGAGAGAGTGAACTCCGGGCGGGCTGGTCAGGGAGAGCTTTAAGGAGGAGCGATTTAAGTGGTCTGTAATTGACTGCAGCCGTGCCTTTGTAATACCAAATGAAGACATGGAGAGCAAAAAATATTGATTCAGTTTGAAGTGAGGCATCTTCACGATTACACGGCTCACGCTGTTTCATTTCAACCTCCACAACCATCCCCACAGGTCCGCCTTCCCTGTGTCCCCTGTCTAGCCCTGAGGTTACCACCGGCCACATCTGGCTCACAGAGACATTTTGTTTGGCCCAATTACAAAACTTGAGAATTAGCTGCAAAAAAAAAAAAAAAACTGTCATGGGCAAATGTCACACAAAACATGTATTTCTGTTTCTCTAGAAAAATCGGAAGCCCTGGCAACCCCGGACACATCTGGGGGCTCCTGAGTGGCTCAGTTGGTTAAGCATCTGCCTTTGGCTCAGGTCATGATCCCAGGGTCCTGGGATCGAGCCCCGCGTCGGGCTCCCTTCTCAGCGGGAAGCCTGCTCCTCCCTCTCCCTCTGCCTCTCCCCGCACCCGTGCACTTGCTCCCATGCTCTCTCTCTCAAATAAATAAATAAATAAAATATATTTTTAAAAAGGAACACATCTGTTTCTATTCCCTGCTTTGGGGTATGTATAGTATTATTACCCTTCATTGACAGAATATTAATTACAACCCATAGAGTTTATCACTTGCCCAAGGTCACAGAGCTATTAAGCAGAACAGGGAGAACTCCAACCCACATGTTCTGTTTCTCAACTCAATGTTCTTTCAACAGTGTATCTTTCCAGTCTAGATATTGCTTAGTTGCATTCTTTGGGCACTTTCTGGACCCTGCTCGGTGTGCTTGGACAGTTTTTGATATGATAGCCATCTCTCTGAAACTGCATTGTAACATCCCAGAGGACAGAGGGTCCACATCATGTTCTGTGAAAGCCTGGAGCATGGAGCACGGTGCTTTGCACCGCATAGGTGCTCAGTAGATATTCTTTGGCTTATTGAGCAGTAGGATTGCTAACCTCCCTTCAAAACTCGTGTGTGTGGAAATGGGCTTATTGCTTAGAGACAACTCTGTCTGGGGCCTTTAAGAAGTTTCAGCACTGCAATGACTTGGTGAGGCAAGCTGCTTGGTGTGGATAGGCTGGCTTAAGGGATAATCTCTACATATTTCATGCAAAGCTTTTTATCCTAAACTGAGTATGTCAAAAGAGGGAATGAGTGATTCGTTCACCAAAGGAACCGTCTTTTGATCTAAGGGAGGGATATGGAAGGGACTATTATGTAGGCACATGTCATAGTATGTAGACACTATTATGTAGGCACCTTACTTTATCTTGGCTGTTTTCTGAGTGATAAGAGGCAAAAGGAAATAATAGCAGATGTAGGGAAAGTGGTTTAAAGTCTTGCCATAGAAGATCAGGGATTTTCAAATCGGAGGGTGCATCAGAATCCCCTGGAGGACTTGTTAAAACGCAGATTATGGTGCCCTGCCCCAGAGTTTCTGATTCGGTAGGCCTGAAATGAGTGGGGCCCAAGAATCTGCATTTCTGACAAGTTTCCAGGTGATGCCGACGCCACTGATCCAGGGAATCACACTTTAAGAACCACTGCTTTAGATTAACAAGGTAGTTGTCTCAAGAGTCATTAATTTGAGAGATCTCAGCAAAAGTTAGCAACGGGAAGAACAAAGACCATGGGGAAAACATGCCATGTATGCAGAGGGGAAAGCATAAACTGGGGGCACCTGGGTGGCTCAGGCAGTGAAGCATCTGCCTTCGGCTCAGGTCATGATCTCGGGGGCCTGGGATTGAGCCCCACGTTGGGCTCCCTGAACAACAGGGAGCCTGCTTCTCCCCCTCCCTCTGCCCTTCCCCCGCCCTCCCACAGTTCTCTCTCTCTTGCTCATACTCTCTCTCAAATAAATAAATAAAATCTTTAAAAAAAAAAAAGAAAGAAGGAAAGCATGAACTGGCCAGGAAACCAGAAGGGCTGGAACCTAGTACCAGTGGTATTTTCTTAAGCAGTGTCCAAAGCATAGTAAGTACAGTTTAATTCACATGTTCCCAACTTAGTTTACTAGCATTTTCCAAATCACACACTATGGAACGCTACAAGATATTAATAGGCATTATTAATAGGATTCATAGCTAATAGGATCCATGGTCTGATAAGGTTGGAAAATTTTGAGTTAAATAAAATTAAGCAGAGTTGTTACTTCAAGTCTTCTCGGGGCCTTTAAAATGCTAACATGCATGGCGAATCTCCCAAGTGTAGAAAGAATCCACAGCATTTCTCAGACTCAGTTGACTAAGGATCCTTTATTAATGCCTGGCTAGTTTTCTGTAGAATATGGCTTGAGAAATATTTGTTGGTGTGTACCCAAGTGCCAAAACATTTTATCAATGGGTGAGGCTGCTTATGACAATGGAAATAGCGCTGGACAGGGAGTTGAAACGTCTGGTACTTTGTCCTGTTTCTGCCATTTTGTTCTGCCACAGGTTGACTTCTTGCTCCCATGAATATGGGTGTGGCTGAAATTTATCATTCTTTTGCAAATGTTGGTAGCCAGTAACCCCAGCCAATACACACACATACACACAAACACACACACACACACACACACCACACCCTTTTTAAATCTGGAATTCACTATACCCTCAGCAGTATTCAATCTTCAGAGCCAGAAGGGTGAGAAGCTCTATGCTGAGAGTTTGATAGGAAGGAAGGGAGGAAGAAAAGGAAGGAAGGGAGGAAGGGAGGAAGGGAGGGACAGTCAAGAGTCAAGTCGTTGCAGACCATGATTGCAACTGCAATGAACAGGCCGAGAGGCATAGACACATCCTGTGTTTATTTGAAAAAGTTTTGTTTCACCAAGGACACTGAGTCAGCCTGTTTGTTCACCACAAAGCACTGGAAGTGCGTCTGTCCCCCATTTAATCATTAGCGTTGGTTTTTTTTTTCTTCTACTTGAACAAAATACAACATTTCCCCAATAAAGAAACATTGCGAATTGAATGTGGCAGAGTGCCACAACATATCCACATTGATATATAGTTAAAATACATGCCCACATTGAACAATGGTTTGAAAAGAAGCTGATGGGATTTCAGATGAAATTAGTACTTGCTAAATTTCTCCACCACACACAGATACATGCAACATGGGGTCCCCACTAGTTCTGCATGAAAGCTCTCTTTAAAAATACAAGGGTAACTTTAGCTTACAAAAAGTAAAATGTTTACAAGCTCTCTGTCTTTTTTTTCATTTCAAAGTGAAAATAATATTTAATCACATGGAAAAATATATATGCTAATAAATCTGATCACTGATTTGCCTTGAAGAATCACAATGAGAATATCAGCACTGCTTTTAACTAAAGTGTTTAGAAGTTACAACTCAGAAACAGCTTTATAATCTTATATCTTGAAATCAGACCTCCTGTATATCTTGAAGCTAAGTGAATTGAATATGCCCAAAGGGTCTCAGGCGACTCCTCACTGCCATAGAGCCCCAAAGCCCAGGGCTAAGTAGAAATCGCATGTGCTGTCATACAGCCTGATAGGGACGGTTCTGGTGAGTTCTCGGGTCGTGGCTAGCTTCAGGAGGGGTTGAGCTGTATTGTCTAAATTGTCTGCTCACTACAGTCCATCTGCTGATTCATCCAGCCAACCTTATCAGTGATGTCAAGAAGGTGAAATTGGTTTTTCATCTAGATTTTGACCATCGGGGCTTCCAAGAAAGAATTTTCCTGAGTTTCTCTTCTGAAACCCTTCCTGCAATTTGCCTCTATTTCCTGTGGTTTTTAAAAGTTATTTACTCTTGAGCCGGCCTCAGTTGGTTGCTACTCTCTCCTACCTACTTTTTGTCAACCGGAACATGGTTATTCAGAGTAATCTCAACTTCAAAAGGAGGCTGGCTCACTCCGGAGTGGGAAGTGGCGAGAATGCCATGGAGCTCATTCGCTTTGCCTATTTCCTTCTACAATTTCAAGTGACTTTCTATTGATCTGTAGTTTTAAACTGTGTGCCAAAAGCTCTGCTCTTCTTGTGTTGCTTTGCAGTGTTTCTACTGAGTTTTTCTGGGTTTACTTTTATATAATGCATTCCCCTTGTTTGGTTTTCCGCACATTCACACCGAGGCTGTGAATGTCCATGAACTCAATTCAGAGTTACAATTGAACAGTGTATGAGGAGTGCATGTGACTGCCACACGGGTCCTGGACTGCTGAATTCATGGGCAAGCCATTGTTTCCCCAACCATCGTGCTCAGGGACATTGCATCACTCTATGATGAATGTGGATTAATAAGCACTGGCTTAGACTAGTTTTCTGATAAAGTGGTATAATATTAATGATTTCTCTTCCCTCTTTTTGAAAATAGTAACCACAATTTTCTTTTTCCCAGATTTATTTATTATTTGAGAGAGAGAGAGCAAGGCGAGGGCAGAGGGAGAGGGAGAGAATCTCAAGCAAGACTCCCTGCTGAGCATGGATCCTGACTTGGGCCTCCATCCCACGCCCCTGAGATCATGACCTAAGCCGAAATCAAGAGTTGGTCGCTTAACTGACTGAGCCCCCCAGGCCTCCCCACCGCTCCGTAACCACAATTTTCTACATCATGATTGCAGCCTTCCCATACTGCTTTAATGTAGAAAATTTGCAAATTCCTTTGCTGGGGCTACAACTCCGTGGCAGTGACGGAACCATTTGAGGAATGTCTTCTGCCACAATTTCCCTTTTGTCTATGCCTTCCATTTTTAACTTCTCATTGCTTCCATATATTGTCTCATTAAGGAGGCATCCGAGTTGTTCAGTGAGAAGCCGTTGATATACACAAAGCCATCATATGTGGATGAAAAGCATACACTGTCAGTCCTCTCCCACCAAACCCCCAGATGTTGGCAAGCAGTGCACAAACCAAACAGCCTAGTCATTGAACAATATCACCTTCTCCTTCTTATTCATCCGGATCTTGCGGCATCATGCAGACATGGCCAGCTTTTACCCGTGATTTTGTCAAAGACTGAAAAGAATATGAAAAATATTATGCTTCTCCTCTGATGAACAATTATCAATGAACTCTTTGTTCAGAAGAGCAAGCGGATAATGTTTCACTTAGAAAGACCAGTAATACTGAATTAAGGTAAAATTCCCATGGGACATTTTTTTTTTACATTCTCATGAATCACAGATGAGTTTATTATGATCCATGCTTGTAGGAAAGAATGACACATGAATTCATATTGATTAGACATTTAAAATAATGTGTCCAAAATGTACTGTGTCACATTAAATATCAGGCAATTATTCATCTACCAGCTTTGAATGTAAGTGGAAGGAAAATGGGGTCCAAAGCCCAAAATGGAGTGAAAGACTTAAATGCTCAATTTTCCGCCAATTTTTAAGTCTGTATTTGAATGGGAATTTATCTAGTTAGCTTATTATGCCTAGAGCGTTTGGAAGGTAGCTGCAGCTTACAGCAAAGTGATTCAGTTGATGTCCTAAGTTACAGATTGCTTCAGTCCTCAGAGGGACTGGGAGGAGGGGCCTGGGGCAACAAGGGTCTCTGGGCCTTGAAATCATGTTTCTCTGTCTTCTACACAATTAAAATGCCTAAGAAGCACTGAGGAGGCATCAATCAAAATATTTGATGGTATGAGTGTACATCAGTGTGATTGGATAAGCTGGGGTGGGGGGCTGCGGGTGGATTTGAGAGCATAAGGCTAGAGATGAGAGCTTCACTTGGAAGGGCCCTGGACTTGGCCTCCCCTCGGAAACTACTTGACAGGGGCATGTGTTTGCAGGATACATGCTTCCTGGATTAAGAGCACATTTGCACAATTTGCACATTGCCCTTCCACTCCCAGGCCTGCCTCCCACCAGAGACCACATCTCCAAGGAGAACAGGGAGGAAGTGGAAATTTAGCCAGGGTTCAAATACTGGTGGCATCGCTAATTAGCTGGATCATCTTGGGCTAGTTAACTGCCCTGAGCCTCACTTTCCTCTCCGATAAAAGGGGCTAATAACAGTACCTACCTCATAGCCATTGTAAGGAATAAATAAGTGAAGGCATGGAAATTGCTTATCTCACTGTTTGACTTAGAGCGGGCACCCATTCAGTGTTGGCTATTATGATTATTGACCAATGACTACATATCGGGTTCTTTATCTTCATCCTTGAGCCCCATAACAACCACATGAGGCAGATGCTATCCTTCCTTATTTCCATTTTACAAGTGAGGAGGTGGAAACTCAGTGAGATAAAGTACCTTGCCCAAGGCCACACCCTTAAGAAGAGCAGAAACCAAGCTTTGAGCCCTTCACCCCTTTCACTCCCAAGGCCCATGCTCTTTCCACTGTTAACCTCCCATCTATGCTTCTAAAAATTCTTCTGCCTCATTACAAGCAATGGACAGGTCGAGAACCCCCAGTGGCTCTGCAGTTTCCAGGTGTGGGGAAAATTGTAGAAGATTTTGAAATGAGCAAAAGAAGTGACTGGATTGCCTCCTCTCACTGTGATTTTGGAGAAAGAAATGACTGGATAGCCTCTCAGTGTAATTCTGGAGGCTCTGGGGTTGGTATAGGTCCGATCTCTGATGGAATAGAATTGATTATTGCTGTGAATATTGACCAACTTTTTTTTAGGGGGGGTCTGACATCCGTTGGCAAATTCGGTTTAGCACTCCCCAACTGAGTACAAATGTCTCTTGTTCTGAGTTCTGCCTTGCACCAGTCATGATATCTTACTGGTTTTCTCACTCATGAATTAAATAAAGCCTTCAACGTGTTTATTTAAAGCAAACCATGGCCAAGTCACCCTCCTTTGAAAAGGGGAATTCTTCTTCCAGGAATCTTGCCTCTTCTCTCGTCGCCCCCCGCCCCCCACCTACCCTGGCCTGAGAGCCGCTTGCCACCAAGATATACTGAGAGCCAGCCAGGAAGCCAAGGGCAAGAGTGCTGGCTGGAGGATACTTGTTGGACCATGGTGAATGATCCACTTACCCTCTCCAAGCTTCTGTTCCTTCACCTAGAAAATGGAATCTGTAAACTGTACCACAAGGCTGCTTCTGCGACATTTTACTTGGCCTTCAGGGAGAGCAGACCATCCTTCTGTATGTCCAATCAGCACACGCAGGGCTGTGTCTGATTCGTTCCGCTGGTACTGGCCTGCCACTTGCACTCCCAGGCTCCTACTCCCAGATCCTGAGCTAGTGGCTGGGTCTTCTCATCTAGAACAGCACAGGACCAAAGATCCTGCTCAATTCAAGGGCGACTTCCAGATAACTCTTGGGATCCAGGCAAAGCATTTGACCCGGAAGGCAGGGAATGTATATAGATTGCTTCCGGGGTACCTTGTGGGAATCAGCCTGAAACCCTTTGGTGTGGGCTCAGAACTGGGTTCCCTTCTTGGGTCTCCTCTAAAATCCTCTGGTGTCCCCAGGCCGGAGGGTGTCCACCTCATCCAGGGCCTCTGTGCTATCCCTGGCTTAGTGGGAATGTACATTGGGTCTTCTGCTCCAGATCCCATGTTCAAGAGGGGCTTTGCAGCTAGGTCATCAGACCGTGACTCAGAGAGACCTCAACTCCTGTCTCCCCAGCTCACCAGAGCACAAGGTGGACCCTTTCTTCACCTCTCCCTCCGGAGCGGCAGTGCCCACGTTTGGGAGGGTTTACCTTGCATCTGGCGCTTACGCCCTTTGCATGCATTTCCCCAGTACCCTTCACATGACCTCGTGAGGGAGGTGCCGTGTTGCCGTGATTTTACAGAAGAGAGAATGGAAGCTCGGAGCATGGAGGTGTTGCACGCAGGGTCATACCGATAGTAAGTTGGGAGAACCAGGATTCCAACGCAGGTCTCACCTTTGAGAGGCCTCATTTCCCCACCTGATTGTAATGATAAAATCCTGTGCGGGGTTGAGGGTGAGAAATAGGTGAGGGAGGGAGAGGGCAATTTGCGTGTGCCTCCCGAGGGTCCCACAGAGTCTCTGGAATCTCCCAGGAATCAGACTGGGGTGAGCCTGTAGAGTGGCTCCGGGCCCTGGAAATGTAGCCCACGGCGGACTGAAGGGATCCTCCCCGTGGACAGCTTCCTACTTGCCGAGCCCCTGGCTTCAGTAGCGCAGGTGGCATGAAGAGAGCTCCAGTGTCCTTCTAGGCTGGAGTGGCTCCTGCCACCAGAGATCAGAGAATTCATTAAAGAGCACTTTGGCTCTCTCAAGTGGAAAGTTGCGTTAGAATGGGCATAGATTAGAAAGAGCATAGACAGACAAAGCAGATATTTGTCATTTTTTTCCCTGACCACCTGAAATCTAAATGCCTTTCCGGCATTTGAAAATCCTGACCTGGTCTGTTTTGTGCTCCTTCTGCCCACCCGTGCTGATCGCTGGCATCCAGTATCACTCTGCACATACCTGTTGCCTGAGTGAATGGGGTTGAGCCCAAGTTTGGCTCTAAAACCTACGCTTTAAAATGTTTATTACGAAACATTTTGCACACACACACAAGTAGAACAGTGTAACAACCCCTCTGAACCCATTATCCTGATTCAATAGCTGTTAAGATTTCTCATGCTTGTTCTCTTCATCTCCCCTTCTCTTTTTTCATGCTTTGCCTTAATATTTTGGAAAAAAAATCCCAGACATTGTTACCTCTACGTACATCATTATGCATTTGCAAAACTGAGGGCTATTTTCATAGACAATGACAATACTATCACTGTCCCCGATAATCAAACTGACAGTCATTTCTTTAAAACCACGCTCTTGAGTGGGGTAAAGGGTCCGTCCGTTCCATTGTCTCCCTCAGCCCCCCCCCCCCCGGTGGGAAGCATTTCTCAGGCATCTGCTCTTGTGTCTCCACTGAGCTGAAATTACAGCTTGATGTGTATTGGGCACTCACAATGTGTCCTTTTAGGTAAGTAGGGGGCCAGACTGCCTTCTCCCTGTTTCACAAGGTCACACAGTCAATTAGTGGCTGATGAATGAGACTCCAGCGCCGTGGCTGGGTCTCTACAGCCCCAAACACAGTTTGCAAGCAAATGAAGTGAAAGCGATTCCTATCCTGGGGACAGTCCTACCTGGTTTCTGTTGCTGTCCAAGTCCTCGCCACTCAGCCTCAAGCAAATCCTGTCCCTGGGACAGTTCGATTATGGCCCATTGGGACCGGCTGCTGGATGGGGCCAGAGGGACACCTGGGTTTGCGCTCCTCCCTCTGGCCAGAACGCAGCCCCTGCCTACAGGCAGGCCAGCCACACCCCAGAGCTTTTCTCCTCTTCTTGCCATGTCTCTGGAGCCAATTCAGGGGGCCCTCAGCTCTCCTCTCTTTCTAGGTTTCGACTTGCTCTCTGCCAAAGCAGAAGACTCCTCGGCACCCACAGGCCAGGACAGGGCAAACATGAGAAGTGACAAAACTAGCCCTGCTGCTTTTTCTGTTCTCGCTTCCTTCTTGTCTCCAGGACTTCTTAGGAGCCCAGGCTCTCCTGAACGTGACTCCATTTCTAATTCCCTAGACATCTTTCGTGCTCTCATCTCCCACCCCGATCTTCCAGATAGGTTCTTCTGGGGCCTTGCGTTCCACGATAAAAACTGGCTCAGCCAGTGGAGGGTTGATCAGTCTGGTCCAACCGGGACAACAGGAATCACCGAGTATTTAGGGGAGAAGCAATTCAGGGTGCGGAACTGGTTGCACAGCTGAGGAAGGAGCTTTGATGCCAAGCAGAGGACAATGAGGCAACTGAGAGATGAGCCACACAGCAGGGAGCTCCTACGCTGGAAGCTAAGGGCTGGGTCACTCCGTGGAAGCCGGAGCCACAGTCAACCTGGTCAGCAATGCCGGAGCCACAAGGGAGATGTCCTCCCTGCTGGGGACATCACACAAAGCAGAAAGGGAGGGGAAGAAAGAGCTCTTTCTCCTGCTTCCCAGTGGTCCGTCGGTGCCTTCCACTGGCCAAACCCACCAGAAGCTGGGGAGCAACCTGCAAGGGTCCACTCGTGTCCCCCACCTGCGTCCATCCCCCTTCTACTGCAATAAAGAGCAAAGAGGGGAAAAGGAAAGCATGGGCTTGGAAGAAAATAGGCCTGGGATCAAGCATGGACCTGACCTAATGGCTGAAGATACACTCCTCACGTCCGCCCATCACCCACTAACTTATCTGGCTCTATGGGACCTGCATGTCTTACTTAGGTTCCACCCAGTTCTTCACCAGGTCTCTCATTTTCCCTTCCCCTGCACCCGCCCCCGCCACCCTGCCCCAAATGCCGAGTCCGGCAAAGATAGGCGGGCCATTTTCCTTTCTGGCAATGTGTGACCCATTCATTGGCTCCCAGGACTGTGTAAACCCAGCCTTCTTGCCTGCAGGGCTTCGGCTTGGCAGGGAGGCTCTGAACTGCCGTGTTGTCGGGCAGGTGAACCTGCTGGCGTCACAGTCCAGAAAGCATACCTACTGATTTTTCCAGGTGTTTGACAAGTTCATATGTGTAGGTGAAGGGAAATGCCTGGGAGGGGAGAAAGAAAAGCACCAAATGATGTGCTTCCCCCACACCTTATCTCATTGGATCTTCACAGCCCTTCAAGGTAGTTGCCCTGCTGCCCATTTGTAAAAAAATTAATAAATATAATAATAATAATAACCTTTTTAACTTTGGAATCATTTTAGATCTATGGAACAGTTGCAAAGACAGTACAGAGTTTCTCTATATTCCCCCAGTTTTCCCTTCTATCAACATCTTACCTAACGGTCTTAGATCTGTTTTTACAAATGAGGAGACCAAGGCTCAGAGAGGTTAAGTGACTCGCCCAAGGTCACAGAGCTGGCACACGGCAGAAGAAAGACATAAACCCAGGTTGCTCTTATTGCCTTACACCGGTGAGTTAAGTGAGCTGTTTCCATCTCATTAGGTAGGAAGTCACTCTCTAAACCTGGCACCCTTTCCTTCTTGGAGTGGGCTCACAGACCTGCTCAGAGAGCACGTCTTCCCCCAGCACCATAGACTGTTCGCACTCAAAAGTCCATCTGAGGCCATTTAATTCGGGGAAGGCCAACAAGCTTCATTTCATTGGCCAACTTTAATTGAGCAACAGAGGTTATTTGGGACCTGGCATTAGGAATGATCCTAAGTCTGTGTGTTTGCTCATTAGAAAAGAATGCTGTAATCGATTACTGACGCCTGTCTTGCACGTTGAAGAGGAGAGTGGTGTGGCCCACGTGACCCATTAGCCATCCCTCAGCAAAGCTCCCCATTGCACCAAATGTCTGAAGTCCAGAGAGGCAACAACGTGTTTGCTTCATTAGTGGGTAGGGCTAAGAACAGGAGATGGGCTCCTGTCAAGCCCTGGGCTTCTCTCTGCTTTACAATAAACTCGGAGTTAGGGTACCAGGCGCTGCCACTTAATGAGGGGTCTGCGTGCTGCCAGGCACTGCGCTAAGCACGTTCTGCTTTCCATGTGCACACTTACTACCTTACAGTTCGATAGATCAGAAAGAAGTCCCTCCCAGGTCTCACTGGGTGAAAATCAAGGTGTCACCAGGGCTGCGTTTCCTCCTGGAGACTATACCGAGGTATACCTGGAGGTAATACCGAGTTTCCTCCCTGTTCGGGCGGTTGACAGCATCCGGTTCCCGGTGGTTATGGGACCCACCCTTTCTCCTCCTCAAAGCTGGTGATGGTGGGTTGAGTTGCCCTCACGCTTCGAGTCTCTGCTGTTTTCTCTTTCATAGTCAACTCTCTCTCACTGACCCATCTGCCTTCTTCTTGCACTTTGAAGGGCCAGTGTGATGACAGTGGGCCCACCTGGGTAATCCAGAATAATCTCCCGATATTTAAGGCCTAGTAAGCCTTCTTCTGTCTGCAGAGTAAGTACCCTTTGCCATGTACTGTCAATTAATACTCACAGGTTCAAGAAATTAGGATGTGGAAATCCTTGGTGGGGGGGCAGATTATTTCGCTCAACTACGGTTCTTTACTGTGCACCTCTTTCTATGAAGTCTATAACGTCCATATTAAATTCCCATCATTCATACGTAGTTAATGTAGCTGTGCACACAGATACGAGTTTGAGGCGGGTCTGTCTACTTAGGCACCTTTGGTAGAGAATTAAGTCTGTTCCTTACTTTTCATCCTCACAACAACCCCGCAAGGTAGGCATTTTTATCCCCAATTTACCTAGACTTGGTGAAGTAACAAAAGTGGCCTAAGGCCCCCAGCAAGCAAAGGGTAAAGCTGGAATTTAAAAAGAGGCTGGTCCGGCTCCAAAGCCTAAACCCTGGGCTCTTCCCTCCTACAAACATAATGTCAAATTTGCCCTTCCTGGCCTACGGTAGGTGGAGAGATGACCCTGGTCCCACCAATTTGGTTAGGATTAAACTGTGATGAAAAAAAGAAATCTTTTGGGGCGCCTGGGTGGCACAGCGGTTAAGCGTCTGCCTTCGGCTCAGGGTGTGATCCCGGCGTTATGGGATCGAGCCCCACATCAGGCTCCTCCGCTATGAGCCTGCTTCTTCCTCTCCCACTCCCCCTGCTTGTGTTCCCTCTCTCACTGGCTGTCTCTATCTCTATCGAATAAATAAATAAAATCTTAAAAAAAAAGAAATCTTTTTTGTTCTTCAGCATTTTCTAAAAAAGATTTGGTTGCAGGCCGTTACCTAGATGGAAGTGATTTCTTTGGGCTGTTTCATGTTCGATGTGTTAAAAATTGACATGTTAGAAGAGCTGATGTGAAAGGTGACCTGTTTCACTTACAAATAAATGATTAATATAACCTCATTGTGCGTTACTGATTCTCTCACTTGGCAGGCTCAGTAAAACAACAAGTCAGACAATAAAGTCCATGCTAGCAGAAGACTACCATGTGGGACGACCACTGATGAGTCAGGGAGAATTGGAAGATAATTAACTAAGAGGAAGCTCTATGGAGTCCAAAGATAATTTAAAAATGTTCCTTCTCTAACCTAAGAATATCTGACATTATTAGCAAAAGCGATGAATGGACTAAGGGGAAGAGGTGAGTTAATTAGAATTATTAGATAAAATGTTTTAAAGAAATTGACAGGGATCAAATTTCAATGGGAAGACATTCTATGCCACAGACTTCATTACAGCAATTCAACGTTGATTAGGGGCCTATTACAGATGTGGCCGTGACCTACGTGCTCAGGGGAGCTCCAAAGGTCATACACTCCTCCTTCCTGACCATCTATGGAATAGATCCCCAAGTTTGGGCAGGATCGTAAAGAATCTCTGACCTACAGATATGGGTGCAATTTATAAAATTGCTTCTGTAAACTAGTGTCATGGGTTACATACACATAACTTGTATGCAGATATTACGGTGGCCATCAGGCTAAATGGCCAAGCAGCATGGAAACCTCAATACTAGCAAATGCACTGATTTTCCATCTATATTCACTTCAGTTGCCGAAACTATTCTCAATATGAGGAATCCCTTCCTTGAAGGTCCCAATGTGGCCTTATTGTTTATGGCCACTGGATCCTTTTGAAGGGCTTAATGCCCATGCCACCCCGGTTATTATAAATTTTGAGTATCATCTCTCTCTGCTCAGAGGTGTCACTGGGTAACCCCCTTACCCCTTCTGGCCCCTCCTCCAGCATCGTCTCTCCCCAGTCCTCACCGTTCCGGCTCCTCCTCAACCTGCCATGTTTTGTTTCTTAACATAGGCTCTTCCCTTTGCCTAGAATACACTGTCTTTCCTTGGCTGCTTGAGGATTGCTGCTTGTCCTTCGAGGTCTTTCTCAAATATCTTTTTCTGTGAAGCTTTCCCAATGCCCTCAGGTGCCCCACTAGCCCTCCCCGATCTGCCTCTATTATAATGTATTCCACTGTATGGGAGTTGTGGGTTGGATCTGTGCCCACTAGAGTGTGAGCTCCTTGAGAAGAAGGACTGATTTATTCATGGCTGACTCTCCGGGGCATAAAGGAGGGATTCAGGGCTTATATGTTGAAGGAAGCAATGGATGTCCTAGTCCTTACTTGTCTTCAGAGGCTATTTCCAGGGCTTTAAAATTTGGTCTCCCTTTTTCTGCCAAGAGGTGGTGAAAGCCAGACAGATGTACCTGATATTTAATGAGTTTCTACTAAGCACCGGGCACATTGCTGAACATCTCACACACGTGATCTCATGTCTGAAATAGATGTTTTGACACCCTTCTGAATTTTCCTGATGAGGAAATGGAAATTCAGAGCAGTGACTTGCCCAAGGTCACGTAGCTGGGAGGTCGCAAAGCCAAGATTTGAACCAAGGTTTTTGGTCTCCAGCGCCTTCTCCCCTTTGTGTGTATGGAAGGCAGGGCCAGCGTTGGGTACAACGGAGAAGTAAGTCGCGTTTGCCTTCAGTGTCTTCAGAATCCCAGTTTATCTCAGAGACACAGCGTCACCCACCCGTGTAGTGCCCGTTATGCTTCCTACAGCCGGTCCATCCTTGCAGGCAGCTTCATTCTTCTCAGCTCCTCAAACACCTGGAGACAGGGCAGGCTTTTCCCTGGACTTCTGGGCTGCACTAACCTTTGCCAGAGCACATGGCAATCTTGACCCCAGAAGCCAGTGGTCCTCGTGGGAGCTGTGTGGGCCCTTCCGTGCTGTGGTGAGGGGGCCAGGCTGTCTGCAGTCCTCTTTCAACATACATCAGGAGGCTCCTCCTACAGCCCAAAGGGGCTTGGCCTCTTCCTCAGACAGCTGAAGGCTCTGGTGTCAGACCAACAAGTGTTGGAATCCTGCACGACCATTTGCTGAGTGTGTGACTTGCTATAAGTCACAAAAGCTCTTTAAGCATCTGTTTCCTCTACTGTAAAATGGCTCTAATCATAGTTCTCACCTCCTAGGGTTGTTGTGAGGATGACACGAGGTACTGCTTTTTCCCTTACTTCTCTTTTCCCTCTTTTTTACCCATGTGTCTTTTTCAAAATCTCCCCTTCCTCTCCCGACCCCCTCCCTTCAGCACCCTCAACCTTTGGCAAAACTCCATCTCAAGATTTTCTAAGTCAATCCCCACCCCAGATAGTCCCTCCTGATGTCTGACTGCATGACCTGACTGAAATTCAGAAAACAGGGTGCATTCCTCTGAAGAATGTTGCCACAGATCAATCTTCATTAAGGAAGGGGAGGACTTGGTGGCCCCACATCAGAATCTGATGGCTGCTGGTCCCCCAGCCCCCATATTGCTCCCTCTTGCCTAGGATTGCATGATTCCTATGAGTCCAATTGCAGGGGTGCCTGGGTGAGGCAGGGTTATTATTTATATCTGAGTGCAAATTCCTTTATCAGAGCCTTTCCTGTCAGGGAGAGGGGAGGGAAGGGTTATAGGGAGCGGACTCCCCAGGGAAGACGAAGGCTGGCGAGCAGGGGCGGGGCGTGGGGGTGTGGGAAATCAGCCCACTGAAGGCTGTGTCCCCGGCTCGGTTTTGCTTAGGGTGGGCCCCATGTGTTGCAACAGTTGTGTGGTTTGGAATCACCAAGGTTGGGAAGCCAGGCCTCAGAGGGAGTGGTTGTAGGCTGAGCTCATCCTGAAATGATGTGGGCTGGGATTCCCACAGGGCATAGAGGAGGACCCGGGTGGAGGACACAATTTTGTGGGGGTCTGAGGACCGAAAGAGGGCCTTCATTTCTTTGAGCTTAAAGTGTAGGTGGTGGGTGTGGGTAGGTGGTAGCAGAAAATGGCCCTGGAAAGGTATCTCCTTTTTCTGACTGGAAACAGAAGGAGAATGAGCTCAAGGACTGGCCCCTTTACTTCAGGAAGTGAACAACTTCTGAGGGTGTGACAGAGTTCACTGGATGTTTCTCCTTGAGGGAGATTAGTCCCTAAGTGAAGCTTTTCGGCCGGTAGAGGGTAATTGGGTGTTTCTCAGTCAACATAACCAGACCCTCAGGTGCCCCTTCCTGTAGGCTTTTCAACTTTCCTCATCCGTTGCTGAGCTCTGCCATCCCCTGGAATAGGTGTGAGAAAGAAAAGATGGCCGGTCTCTCTCTGCCCCTGCTCTTCACAGAACACACCTTTAAGGGGGGGGGCAGAGACATGACCCCCCCACAGTGATTCTACCACACCCTGCAAACCCCACACGAGGATGCTTATTCTGAAAATCCGTGGGCATGTTCATAGGAGCTATGGGGCCAAATATTTGACATCATTGTAACAATAACAAAAACCAGTTCTTGACCATTTGGTTAATTCCTTCGAGATGCATTGCCAGGGCCCACTTTACATACAGGTCTTGAAAGTGGGCCTAAGCTGAGGTGCAATGGGGAGGTTCCCCCTGCTACACACACACACACACGCACACGCACACGCACATGCACACGCACACACACAGCTCTCTTCCTCAAAATGTGTCCATGGTAACGAGGCAGCAGAGTTGGGGTACATTAGAGACACAAGCTCCGTCCACAGCCAGACGTTCCCTGTCATTCCCAAGTCCTCCTGCTAAACCAGTCCCCTTAAACAGATCCATAGTCCCATATTTATCATTCCCAAACCCCAAAAGCTCGGAAAACTGAGAGCTTTTTGCAAGGGTATGGCTAACTCATTTGGCAGCAATTCTTGAATCGGTGTGAGGCCATTTACAGTCTTTATCACACCCTGTATGAATATTCATGGGTTTGTGCTCGAGAAATATCCATGTAGCTGATTACTGGGTGCTCTCTCAGACCCCTCTGGAGGTAAGATATACTGTCATGCTGTAAGCACCCGCTTGCCTTTTTAAAATCCAAAGCATTCCCAGTTCCTTCTGTTACAGGAACACAGAGCCCCCTTCACGAACCTGCGAACTTCTCCAGTGCCCAGCATACAGTCCGGCGTGTGGTTGGGGTTCTACCAATGTTTTAGGAATGAAGAATGAATGAACTTCGACAGTTAAGGAGACTCATTGTTACAAAGTTCTTTCTCATGTCTAACCTAAAGTGCCTCATGCTGCCATTCCTGTAGTCTATGCCATCCATAGCGAGCCAGAACAGCTGGCTAGCTTCCTTCATTTTCTTTGTCTTCTTGGGGCTAAATCGTCCTTACAATCCTAATACCTTTAACCTTTCCCCCTAGATCCTCTTTTCCAATCCCTTAATCGTCTGCACTGCTGTCTTCTGAAGCCTTTACAGGTTCTTTCATGCCAAAATTGTGGCCATGTACTTAGGATGGGGCTGCAAAGAGCTTGGCTATTACACATAATAGACCTTCCGTTTCTATGGTGAACTTTCCAATCAGTTTCATTTGGCTGGGTTAAGAGGCTTTGCCTTTTAAAATACACTTGCAGGGCAAACTCGAGGGGCCACAAATGACTTTCTCCAAGCGCACTGGTGGGTAAAAGGGAGGGAAAACAGCACAATCTGACCATAAGAAACGGTAATTACAGAAAGTTGAAAACAACAGGTATTACATGTACTAGGAACCTCCATGCAAAAAGCACTATTGATAATTACGGTGACCTCAGCCTGTCATTTCTACTTCGGGTAAGCAGCCTTATCATCATGTGCCCTTTCTCTAACAAGATTGCTAAGGGCCATTTCTGACCACTTACTTTCCATTAAATGTAGGGAGTGAGATGGACTTGGTCTGGGTTATTGCAAAAACACTGGATTAAGTTAAACCCCTCACTAATTAAGCCTGTTGACTTCCTGTAACTCACAATTTTTTTTTTGGCATACGTAAAAGCATTTGATTCAGAGGCAAAATGTATTGTATGAATAACCAGGAAACAACAAAATATGCGTGGTTGCATTTTCCAAAGCAAATACGTTCATCCACATTCTGTTGGAATTGCCATAATGATGTCTCATAATAACCTATGGTGTTTTATTTTGGGGTGGAAACTAGACATACTGTGAAGGAGATTCAGAGAGCAGCTTTTTGCCCGTTAAATTAGAAAAAAAAAATCTATTCAGGTGCGCGTGTTGCTACTCTTAATCAGGAATCAGAGCTTTTTGTGGGGTCTTGTGTACGCGCATTTTCTAAGAGGCACCTTTGGGTTTTTAAAGTACTGGTCATTCTTTTTTAAAAGGTCACATTACAATTTTCCTATCCTTTCTTGTGTTGTTAAATACCTCAAGGAAAGAGATGTAGGAAGCCTAATTGCAAGGGCAGGTTGTAAGGAAAGGAATATGGAAATCAGATGACCGACAGCTCCCAGGGAGGGGTTTCAGTAGTGGAAGGGAGCCCCTCTGGGCAAGTAGGTGGGAGCATAAAAGCCAGATTAACCTGGAGGGGAAAAGTTGCTATTGTATGAGTTACTTTCTTTTTTCCCCCAGATTTTATTTATTTGTTTGAGAGCAAGAGCAACAGACCAAGAGAGCAAGAGCAAGGAAGCATGAGTCGGGGAGGGGAAGGGCAGGGGGCAAGGGAGAAGCAGACAACCCGCAGAGCAGGGAGCCCTATACGGGGCTTGATCTCAGGACCCTGGGATCATGACCTGAGCTGAAGGCAGACGCTTAACGGACTGAACCACCAGGCACCCCTGCATGAGCACTTTCTTTACCTCAGCATCTAGATGTCTTTGGCCAATGCTAGTCATGGTCATTTTCTCTCTTTTATTTCGAAAAATCATTTTTTTTCTAATCTGAGTATAGTTGACATGCAATGTTACATTAGTTTCAGGTATACAGCATAGTGATTCAACATCTCTCTGCATCATGTTGTGCTCACCACAGGTGTCGCTCCCATCTGTCACCGCACACCGCTATTACAATACCACTAACTATATTCCCTACGCTGTACCTTTTAGTCCCATGATTTGTATTCATTCCATGATAAAGGCCATTTGTGAAAAGGCTGCAGCTAAAATCATACTCAATGGTGAAAAACAGAACTTCTCCCCTAAGATCAGGAGCAAGACAGGGATGGTCACTCCTGCCACTTTTATTCAGTGTAGTATTGGAAGTCCTGGCCACAGCGGTCAGACAAGAAAAAGAAATAAGAGACATCCACATGGGTAAGGAAGGAGTTAAACTGTCACTATTTGCAGATGACATGATACTATACATAGAAAACCCTAAAGACTCTACCGAAGAACTGCTAGAAGTAATAAATAAATTCAGTAAAGTCTCAGGATACAAAACCAATACCCAGAAATGCATAGCATTTCTATACTCTAACAACAAAGTAGCAGAAAGAGAAATTGAGAAAATAATTCCGTTTACTATTGCAACAAAATGAATAAAATCTGTAGGCATAAACTTAACCAAGGAGGTGAAAGACCTGTATTCTGAAAACTACAAAACATTGATGAAAGAAATTGCAGGTGACACAGACAAATGGAAAGACATTCCATGGATTGGAAGAATTAATGTTGTGAGGGTGTCCCTACTACCCAAAGCAAGCTACAGAGTCAATGCAATCCCTATCAAAATACCAATGGCGTTTTTCACAGAACCAGAATAAATAATACTAAAATGTGTATGGAGCCGCAAAAGACCCTGAATAGCCAAAGCAATCTTGAGGAAGAAGAACAAAGCCGGAGGCATTCCAAGTCCAGATTTCAAGATATACTACAAAGCCGTAGCAGTCAAAACATTTTCTCTCTTTTAAAGATCACAGTAAGCTACCCTGCCACCTTTTTAAGGGAACATTAGCTATGTGATAGGTTCTATGCTGTGTGCTTTACATCCCATGTCTCTTTTAATCCCCACAACCATCCTTCAAACAAGGTGCTGTTATTACCTTCAATTTCCACAGGGCGAGACTGGCTCAGAGAGGTTAGGCAAACCAAGCAAGGTCACACAGCTAAGAAGATAGCAGAGGCACAATGAAACCCAGATCTGCCCGACACCAAAACCTTACAGAATCACTTTGTAAGTCCTTGTCAAGTCAAACAGCCACCCTGAGAAGCTTGACTGTATTTTTTTTTTTTACCAAATAGCAGAACATCTGGTCTGGTTGATTTTGTAGACTTTAATTACAGCAACTGAAAGGAGGTTGGCCTCTTCTGAGAGTTTTAGCTGAAGGGCTTTCTATTGCTTTGTCAAGGGACTTGTTCTTCTCCCCCCCCCCCATCACCTCCCTTGCCACACCTTCGCTCATCCCCAGCTGAAAAGCAAGTTCTTCCAGGGAAGGTTCTAGACCGATTCTTATACTCCTCTGCTTTCAATTGCCTGCGTAGTGTCACACACATAGTAGGTGCTCAGTAAATAGGGACTTACTGATGAGTGAATGGAGGTCCCTGTCAATGGTTCCTGCGTTGTTCAACACCCTTTCTTAGTGTGAAGTAAAGAGGTGAGAACATTCAAGATGTCTGTTACCTTAACTTAGCTGCTTGCACTGAGATGACTCTTTAATATTGTCTCTGCCTGGGAGCTGAATGCTCTCCTTGGCACCTGGATGATAGATTGTGTTTTCCCCCTCTCCTCCAAAAGCTCTGACACTGCTTGAGGTGATTAAACATGCAGCCCACTTCACCGGACATCTTTCTGGACAGTTCTTGAATTTTCTAAGGAAGTGGGCACCATATTTAAATATAGTTCCTAGTTAATTCTGCTTCCCCGTCCTTGTCTGCTCCATGACTGCATCTTGGATTTCTACTGTGGAATGAGACAAGGGCAGGAAAAATCAAAACACATTCTGGTCAGCCCCACAAAACCTTCTAATTTGGTCCTAGAAGATAAAGTGGAAACATGCAGGATGGGACAAGTAAAGTTTGCAGAAGCCAGTTTTCAGCGCACACCACGTGATTCCCAGACTAGCAACAGTAACTATCCTTTTCTGGTGGATTAGTATGTACCAGGCCCACTGCTAAGCATCTTGTTGGCATTCAGTCCATTTCATCCTTAGAAGGACGCTACGTAGGTAGGTACCGCTATTTTCATTAATCCTATCTTCTGGGTGAGCCAACTGCAGCTCGGGGAGTCATAGGGACAACTCCAAAAGTCCCTCAGTAGGATGAGGTATAGACCCTGGATTGAAACCCGGAGCTGTCTGATTCCAGAGCACATACTCTTGCCGATAATGCTCTGCAAGGGAACTGGGCCGGCTTCTCAAATGGTTTGGGGCTAACTGTGTGATGCTGACGGAGAAAGAGTTTTAAAGGCTGGTGGAAGAAAGCCCTGGGGCTGATGCTCGTTATCTTCTTATTTGCAGAAGAGAATTCTTTCCTTTTTCAACATCCTAGGGGAAGCTAGCTGCAGGCAAAAGGCTGCGGGGATCTGGGACCCAGGTTCCAACCTGGCTGTATTGGGACCTGTTTCTACTGTTTCTTAAGCGGTCCAGGGCTGTCATGGAGGATGGGCTGGGGGCCGGCGTGCAGAGAGGAAGGTATGATATCTGTAGCCTGGGGTAGTGGCCCACTGGGGATGGGGTAGGAGACTCAGCTGCAGGAGCTGAGCTCAGTGGGGGGGGGGGTGCCCAAAGAAAGTGGCAGCAACAGGTTACAATTTAGGCAAGCAGTTGGCTTTGGTAGAAGCAGCAGTCCTACCCGGCCTAGCTAGCTGAGCTGATCAAGAAGAGGTGAGGCTTATGAGTCCCAGCAAGGCACTGGTAGCAAGGATTGGACTTGATTCTGATTCTCGGGGCAGGAGTGAAGGGGATGAGGGACCAGGGAGAACTAGACAAAGCCCCAATTCTGCTGGATCTGAAAGACTAGATCGGTGACTGGCAACTGAGGCAATACTGCCCCCTAGGGGAATTTTGGAAAATTTGTGAGGTCTTTCAGTGGACTGAAAACGGGGAAGCTAGATGTCCGCGATGCCCAGGACCGTCTTGCAAAATGAAGAATCGTCCGGCACCCCGCATGATTTATACTATAAATATTTTACACATAGGCACAAAGTGTTTTGTTCCTCCCAGCACCCCACAGTTGCAATGGAACTATTGTGTAAAGAGATAGAAAATCAGCTTTTTTTTTTTTTCCAGAGGTTTACCCAGAGTTGTTATCCATTTCAGAAAATCACGTCGATAATTGTGATGCTGCTTTTGGAATTAGAGTCATCGATGCAATAGTCCTTTATTGGTTTGTAGCTGTTGCATTGATGGGGATTCTAGATGAAGGCACATGCCTCTGCCGCCTTCACTTCGTCTTTCAGTGCAGGTCCTGTGTGGGCATTTACATATTTAAATACACGGTAGTTTATTATGGATTACTTTCATTTCCTCTTGATGTGGCAGAACGTTTACTGATCTTTTTGAATTTATGTGTGTAGACAGATTACAGCATCTATGAATTTCATTTCAGGGTAGTAGAGGGGTGCAACAAAGAAGATGTATTGTAAGAAGGAGATGTTGATTCTGATAAGGTTGAAAATGATCGTGCTAGCTTGTCGGCTTCCTAAGGGCCAGGACCATGTCTGTTTTGCTTCCATTTGGCCTAATTAACCCAGTGCCAGGTCAGAGTAGGTGCTTGGTAAATTACGGGCGAGTGGAGAATGAATAATGAACGTGGATTGAAGCATAGAGTGAGAGAGCCAGGGATCTAGGTCAGCAGAGTTGGGGGGATGAAGCCGGCAGGAGACGGGGCTCTTGATTGCCAAAAGAAGGCAGGATCCCAGTTATGAGAAGAGGGCCCCGTGCTTCTCATAGGCTTCTCATTTCAAGTCATGCTTCAGCCCAAGGACTGAGGTCAGATGGTCCCTGTGGAGGAGAGAGATGTATTCACACCCTCGCTTGCTGGTATCAACCCCAGGAGCCCTAAGACCCCACCAGCTAAAGGGAAGTCTGTTTCCCAGCAGGGCTCTGCCTCTCTGCATTGTGCTCCCCGGGCTGAGGCAGAGGTGATCCCATGGAAAATGAGCCTCGAGTGTGGTCCCTATGATTCGTCAATGTCCTATACATCCTCAGTGGCATCTTAGACGGATGCAGCCCCCAATTTTCCTGCTGTTGCTGCTGTTGTGTTTCACTTTCCTGACCCTCATCCCCATCAGCGATGTGTGAACCCCTGCTTTCTGGGTCCTGGCCTCAAAGGTGATTGCTCACTCGCTGATAAATGAATGGCTAAAGCTTTCAGTGCTCCTGATGAGATAATGGGCTCCCTTCTTGTGTGTGTGTGTGTGTGTGTGTGTGTGTGTGTGTGTGTGTTGCGAGGGGGATGGGATGGGTGAAGGGAAGCATCTCTCTTAGAGAGGAAATACAGAAATGGGAAAGGAGGATCGAGCCTCCTAATGTCAAAGGCGGAAGTGACCCTGAGGTCACCTGGATCATGGCACAATGGAATAACAGAAGCGTTTGGTTGAAATCCAGATACAGTGGCTCCCAACACTCAGATAGTCTGATTCAGTGAGTCTGACTTGGGGCCTGGAATCTGCATCCGGATAAGTAGCACTGGGGATCTTGACAAGGAGCCTGGTTTGGGAATCCACTCAGACTGACCTTCTTCTTGTACTGGAAGCCAGCTGAGTCCCAGAGAGGGTCAGTGACTTGCCCGAGGGTGCACAGCTAGTCACCAGACAGTCAGAGCCGGATGGAACTCAGGTTTCTTTCCACTGTGTTGGTTGTGTGAACATTCGACACTGTGGCTGGTTAGTGAGATCCTTGGCATGGAAAGAAAGACCTTAAATCTCACAGCAGAGACCAGCTTCCCCTTCTGCCTGTAGGCCGGGGCCAGAGGAGATGCTAAAAAGTTGTTTCACCCTATTTCCAGCTGTAAATTTACGGCAGGGATTTAGGAGAGAAGCAAGAAAAAACACACCAAGGGTAGCAGGACAATAAGAACTCGCCGGCGCCTTTGACTGTGTCTGTCCATAAAAAGCCAAGTGAAATGATGCAGGCAATTATCCACCTATTTTGTTCGAACGCTTTGACCGAAAATCTCCCCGTAACTGACGGAAAATATCATCTTAAAAAATAAAAATGTCACTTCAAGTCGCCCAAATGACTTCGACTCCCACTTCCCCTTTCTTTCTTTTCCCTGGAGACACCCCACTGCTTGCCTGTCACTTGGGGAGACGGGGTAAAAATGTCCATAGCCGCAGGAAATGTAGCGGGAGAAGGGCAAGCCAGGATAGGAAACACCAAATGAAATGCACTATGAGGCCAAGCTGCATTGGAGGTGGTGTAAACACTCGTCCTTGCATGATAACCCTGTGCATTCTAGGTCTGTTCTAGCTGGAGCCACAGAATACATCGTATCCCTTTGGCATAATTTGAGGCAGCCCCCTCGGAAGGCTCCATCAGCAACAGAACAAAACACAATGCCAGATTTCTTTACTTAGAAGAAACAGTTCCTAAATGGCGAATCTGTCTGCCCTCTGCCCCCCAGCCCTCTGCAGCCAAAGCTGCCCTGATGCGAGGTTATCTCAGCAGAGATCAGCAGGTGTTTGCCTATTTATAAGTACCAGAGCTGCTACGGGTCACCCCACTCCTATCCGTGAGCAAGAGGTCAAGGGGCTTATTGGAAAGGGGAGGTACCCGTGGTGTGGACAGCAAATCTTGGCATGGGTCAGGGGGGCGGTAGTTCAAGAGCACCAGCGGATGGACCCAGAACAAGCTTGGTTGCATATTGTTGCCATGAAAGCCAGCGCCCCTGGGACCTTACATTTCTGCCCAGCTCTGTCACCACTGATTTGTTACGTGACTCGGAGAAAGGCTCTTCCTGTCTGTGGGCCTTGCTTTATCATCTCTGGGGACACAGACTCACCACTTAATACATGGTACCATTGATTGTGACAACTGGCCTGCCATCAGAAAAAAAAATAAATAAAGCTGAATCTCTCTCTCACTTCTTATTCCAAAATATATTCCACCTTTGTCCAAGGTTTAGATTTTAAACAGAGAGATCATGGAAACATTGGAAGAACGCAGAGGAGAATATTTTTTAACTCCTAAGGTGGAAAGTCTTTGCAAGGCAAGAAGAAACCCTAGGAGCTATAAAAACAAAACAGCGACAAATTTCACTCTGCAAAAATTGAACAACTTCAGCTCGGCAAGAGATCTCATGCAAAGCTGAAAGACAAAGGACAAACCAGGATAAAGTCACACACAGAAGGCAGACAGCAGGTTATTATTCATAAGGTTTTAAGAGCTCCATTATAGGAAGTGCATTATTTTCCTTATAGCACTCACCCTGATCTGCAATCACATTATTTAGTTATTTGCCGATTACCCGTTTCCCCGACTCACATGTTGGCTCAAGGAGAGCCGAGGCTTTGCCTGTTCGCCAGCGTCTTCCTAGAGCTAGGACAATGTCTGGCACACAGTAGGCGTTCGGTAGATACTTGTTGAAGGCATGTAGGTAAGCATGAGCTTCTAGAGATCAGCGAGAACCTGATGAACAGTCCGCTGGTAAAATGGTCCAATTAAAGAATAAGCAATTCACACGGGAGACACAAAGGGCTTCTGCCGAATGAAAACGTTCACAGCCTCAGTAATAAGTGAGTAAGAATAATGCAAATCAAAACAGCATTTAGATCATTGAAATGTCACGTCTCACCTTGCGGGGTGGCCAGAATTTCAAAGGTTGCTACAAACCCCGCGTTTGTGAGGATATGGTGAAAGAGGAGCACACATTCACTCTTGGAGCACATTGATCTAACTGAGCACAACTTCCAGAGAGTGACTCGAAATAATCATCTGGCCCAGCAAGGTCTTTTTTAGGGGTTTCGTCCATTGGAAATGGTCTATGTCTGAGGACGTTCCTTTAGAAGTCATTGGTAAAGAGCAAGAAGTTGGAATCAGTTACAGAGCCTCTAAATAACGGCACACTAAATTTCACAATGCTCATGATTAAGGATGTGGGTTCTGTGCTCGGACTGACTAGGTTTGACTTCTTCCTCTTGCCTTTTCTGGCTGTGGGACCTCGCTCAGGTTCCTAAACCTCGTTGTGCCTCGATTCTCTCACCTGTAAAATGGGAACAATACTAAACCTTTTTTCATGAAGTTGTGAGGAGTACGGAAGCTAATCCAAATGAAATACTTAGCACCTGGCACAGAGCTTTCACTAAGTGCCACCCATTCCTACCCCTACTATGTACTCTAATGATGGCAATAGCGACAGAACCACAGATTAGGACAAACTAGATCTTTACATGCTGATACGCAACGAGGTTTCCAATATAGTATTGCGACAAAAGCCAGCTGCAGAAGAACTGGTAGAGTAGGATCTGATTTTTGTTAAGGGTATTATATGTTATACATAGGAAAAAAAAGTCTGGAAAAATAGACCGTCAACAGTGGTTACCTCTGGGGAACGGTATGGGGGAGGCGGATTTTCACTTCAGCAATGATTAGAATTGTTTGAAACAAGCATGTGTTACTTTTATAATAAACAAAAGACGTAAAGGGAAAAAAGCTCCATTTGGAAGTCTGAGGACAGTTAATCCCACCAAGCCTCACATCCCCCAGTCATTGGCTACAACCCAAACGTGAGTCTCCCTGCCTGTCATCTGTCCTCTCCCATACCATCCCCATTCTGCTCTTTGCTTACACTCCCCACTACCCCTGACTCATCTGTGTCCCTCCTACTGCCCTCTCTTATTCTTCTTTGCACTGTCTGGAATCCCCCCCCCGCTCCCCCCACCCCTGCCTCGCGGGAAACAATCCCCAGAACACTGTTCTCTACCTTGGCGCCTGCAAGTGCTGAAACCTGTCTCCACGGAGGGGCTCACGGCTTTGCCTGCTGCGCCCTCTAGTGGACACTGCTCACACCACAGGCACCCTAGGGCTAGGAGGTGGGGTCTGTGCTCCAGCTTCTCCTGTTTGCTTCCAGACCGTTACTTCTCCGCCTGCGGCCAAGAAATCCTCCTTCTCATGTCATCTGGCTACAGCACCCTCTTCTCTCCTTTCCTCATCGACCCTTCTTTTTAACCACCCCTTCCTGGCCAAACCACCCCCACTCATCCACTCAACGAAGAGTTCGACATCTGGCTCACTGTCTTCTTCTCCACCCCAAGTCCTGGCATCATTCTGGGTGAGTTCAACATCCATGATCCATGTGCAGGACACATCCCCGTTCTAGCCATATCATACTCCATCACTGGTCGGACCTGCTCCATCTCAGCACCCCCCGCCATCCACATCCCATTCACTGAGCCCCAAAGCTCATCCCCCCCCTTTTTTTTAAGCCCAGGAGGATCTCCGGGCTCTTGAGACCCCTTCATTCTCCCAGCCAGTCAGCCCTCCCACCTTCCTCCCTTCCCTATTCATCTTCGAAATTGATGATGATGATGATAATGATGATGATGATGATAAAATAATAATGAGTATATGTGTGCCAGGCACATCCTACACCATCATTTCAATAATCTCGCGTAATTCTCACAGTAACTTAATGAGACAGATACTGTTGTCTTTTTTAAAAAATCGTTTTACTGAGTTGACTGGGGCTCAGAGAGGTTGAGTGACTTACCCAAGTCCCACGGCTAGTACTAGACAGAGAGGAGACTGGAAGCCAGGTCTGTTTGCCTGGCTCCTGGAATGTAGACCTCAGGATCCTGCCTATATCCTAAACTCCCTTTGCCCCATGTCTTTCTGACACATCCACTAGGCAAAAACCCAAGCCCGGATAAATTTAACTGACAGCCTCCTCCTCTGTGCTTACACCCAGATGGAGGAACACTGCTGGAGAAAATCCCATCACTTTGTTGATTAGTCCCACTCAAAAGTCATAGTTTCCAACCTCAGCTGGGCCCTCGACTCAGCTAAACAATCCTTCTAAGTAACTGTCCTGACAACAGCACTTTCAAACTTTCTCCACTGCCCTCTGGAGTCAGACTGTCTGGGTTAGAATCCTGCCTCGGCCACTTCCATGCTCCATACCGTGCGTGCCTTTAAGGAAGGGTGAGGTAGAGGAGAAGGGAACGAGGGGGAAGGGGCAGTAACGTGCGTGGAGTGGCTTCCGGGGAGCAGCCAGTATGCCAGGAGCTTTGCATGCAATATCTCATCTAATCCTCCCTCCCCACGGCTCCACCAGGGACAGGCTCTGGTTATTCTCGTGTACTAAGGTGGCACAGAGTGTAAGTGGAGAGTGTAAGCCATCTGATTCATTCAGACCCTCCTCAGTCTGGAGCGATTGCCGTGACAGCCTGCAGGCGCCCTGTTACCTAGCTCACGTCCTCCCATCTACCCTCCATCCTGTTGCCGGGGCAATCTCCCTAAAATGTACATCTGACTGTGCTCCTGCCCTGCTTAAAATCTTTCCCAAGTTCCCCCACAGAGTCTTCAGAATGAAACCGAAACCTTTCATCTTGATGATTTGCTGCCCCCCCCACCTCCTTCTCTTCTTGCCGTGGCCACTGCCGTCTGCCTACGAGCCAGCCATTCTGCACGATTTGTGGCTACCCGATGATACCTCATTTTCCTCTAACTTCATGCCTTCGTGTAGGTTCTGCCTGGTATCCCCCCACCTTCCCCTCTCCGGTCGCCCACACCCCTTTCCTGCCCACCTGTAGTGGTCTTTCCCCTTCTGTGCTCTCCATTGCCTTTATGCATTTTTCCTAGTGTGCTGGCATTTCCTGCTGACTTGTCTGTTTCCCCCACTAAACTGCGAGCTGCTTGAGGGCGGGGACCGTGACTTAGTTATCCCCATCCCCGTGCTCCCCAGGGCATCGCACCAGAGCCTGGCTAAATCCATGTTTGTAGAATGACTGACTGATTGAATGAATGGAGTGAATGAGGGAGGAAAAAGCCCTCACTTGGAAAGTTTAGTGACATGAGCTGTATGGTATCTGGTTCTTGGCTGAAGCTGCTACAGTTTTTCCCTATGACTACAGTGCTGTAAAAATATGTCTGCACGTGGATAAAGACTGGAAGAGAACTTTCCACACAAAATTAAGAGTTGTGTTAGAGTGGTGAGTTGATGGATGCTTTTTTTTCCCCCCTGTTTTCAAAATGTTCTTTGGTGCTGCTTTCCGAGTGCTTTGGCAATGTAGCAGACATTGCAGAAATAGAATCTGGGGCTCCCACGGAGGATTCGACAACCAATGTGTATTGATGCCCAGTGTACCCTGCTGGGTTCTGGGTGCTGTGGGGAGGTTGATGGGTAGAGGCAACTCATTCTGACTCAGGTTCACATGGCCAGGAGTCTTGCCAATTCGGTTGGACTTGCTGGAATCAAATGAGAACTTTCAAGAATTTTCCAAGCTCCTGGGTTGAGGTATTTTTTCTCCCAAAGCTGGGCAGCAAACAAAGATGGCTTTTGTTTGCAAGGAAAATACTCATTCCTTCGATTTTGTCCTGCAAAGTGCCTTCTGCAGCTTTTTTTGTGTGTGGGGGGGGTCAGAACTGCTGACTGGGGAAACTGATTGCCCATGCTTGCGTGGTTTAGAAATGACCAAAAATGTTTCTCTTTTTCTGGCTTTCGGATACAATGTTTAGGAATTTCATTGGCAAAACGATGAAATCGTTCCTTTACTGCGGTAGGATTTCCAAACCAAAACTACATGTCGTGTGTTAACCCAGAAGAGGCAAAAAAAAAAAAAAAAAAAAAAAAAA
>NW_024423319.1:38122747-38129803 GCF_017311325.1 Ursus maritimus | reverse complement strand
AAAAAAAAAAAAAAAAAAAAAAAAAGGCAAGCAGCACTCTCCCAGATTCAAATGATGAGTCCTCTTGCCTTTGTGGGGTGCTAAGTCACTCGGCAGCGTCAGGCGCTATGTTCACGACCTCATTCAAACCTTGCCACGGGCTTGGGAGGGAGGACTGGTGCTGTCCCCACATTAGAGATGGTAAGATTGAGGCTCAGAGAGCCGCGGCTCTGAAGTCACGTGACTGGGGTGGGAAGCAGAGCTCGGCCAGCGCCACAGGCAAGCTCTAACCATTTGGCTACCCTGACCCCCAGGCTCGTCTTGCCAACAGGGGGCCAGAGGTATAATTTATTTTTATTTAACCAACGGGCACACGGTACGTGCTTTACAAACACTGGCTCGTTTAATTCTCATAGACAACCACGCGAGCAGGTACCGTCGGGGCGCTTTGTGTCAGAGGGGAAAACACGGAGGCACAGGGAGGTTAAGGCACTCGCTCGGAGTCGGGCAGGTTAGTATGTGACAGAGCCAGAGTCCCAGTCCAGGCAGCCGTGTTCTGCCGCCTGGCTCTTAGCCTTGACCCTGTGCAGGACAGCATACTACTCCTTCTGCCCCGTCTGCACAGCCCTGGCTCAGACACGCTGAAGACAAGGGCCTCTTTTTACAGTCTTAAAAAACGGTTTTGTACCTTTACCATCTCTTCTGAAGGAGAAGGGAGCTTTCTCCTGACACCTTCATTTGCTCCTGCCCGTTCTGGGTGTTTCGGGGAGCGGTGGGTTTCCTCAACAGCTGGGCCCCGGCTGGGTGAAGGACTTTTGGAGTCAAACCCACCTCTCTGCATTCAGCACAGACTTCAGGATAACACCCTCCCAAGGCAGTGCGCTCAGAGTAAGCCAGAAGCGGCCAGAGCCTTCCTCCCTACCTTGCCTTCCCAGCTTGTCCCGCCTCCCCCTCCCCACCTCCGCATATCTCTCCTCACCACCCAGCCTCATTCCCAGAGCCACTGAGACAATGGCGGCAGCTAGGCTGGAAGCGAGGGGGAGTCGAAGGGGCAGCAGCAGGCCCAACCCACCAGTCTGAAAGCTTCGTTTGACAGGGGAGGAGGCACATCTGGTTTGGGTTTTCAATTCAATTCAACAATGATTTATTGTGGGCCTGCCAGCTGCTGAGGTTCTGGGCTAGGCTAGGCAGGGAGAGATGCACAGATAAGTAAAATACCGTCAGTGCCCTGAAAGGAGTTTTATAGGTTGTAGGGCTGTGTAGACGTGAATGAGCAACTTTGATGCAACGAGCCCTGTCCTGAGTGGTTTACCTTGCCTACTTGACATCTTCGGACCCTCTCAAGGGTTCCGTGATGGGGGTGGGGAAGCTCTAATGACTTCAAGTCACAGGGGCGGAAACTGGGCCTCCCAGAGGAAGTGACTGGCCCAAGGGCACGCTCTTAGGAAGTAACGGAACCACGCCCAGAACCTAGATGCATCTGGGTCCCAAGCCCACATTCTTAGCCATTTACTTCACCCTGCTTCCTAGAGACGGAGAGGATGATGATAAGTAGCACTTACTGAGCTCCATAGGCCAAGTCTTGTGTCGAGTGGCCGGCGGATCGCGTTATGTTATTGGCAACCTTCCAGATCTCACTGAGGCGGGTTGTTATCCCCTTTTCCAGAAGAGAAAACTGAGCTTGCTGGGAGGAGTAATGGCGTTGGAATCTGAACCTAGTTTAAACCAGCCCACTGGCCCGTAGCCTGGAAGGGGCAGATGCAAGGTGCCCTGAGGGGTCGGGGATGATGGCTCAGGGCCATGGCAGAAACGGCATTCGGATTTGACCTTGAAGGGTGAGTGGGGTTTTGCTAGGCGGAGAGGACCTGCCGGTCGGAAGGAACATTATGAGCAAAGAGCCACACTGCACTGTGGGGCATTTTGATGGAGAATCCTGCAGGTCTATCCAGTCTGCGGGCAGGTAACCGCCCCCCCCCACCACCCAGGCTGTAGGGGAGCAATGGAGAGGAAACCGGATGCCACTGAGGGTGTTCACAGTTTCATCAAGTTCAAGTTCTGGTTTTCCAGTGAAGAGCAGGTACCCTACCCAAAAGGCTTTTCAAATGCTCCTCTGGCGCAGCTCCCGAGGAAGAGCCCTTGGGGCTCTCGGTGCGTGCAGGCGACAGTGCCCAGAGCTGTGGGGAATACAAAAGCAAGCGCCGCAATTCCTCAGATGTGAGCTCAGGGCCCCCGTGTGGCTGGGGAGACGAGATACACTCAGGCAGTTTGAGATCAGGGCCAAATGAGTTTTCCCCAACGGTCAGATTTCCAGGAACGCGAAGATGGGGAGGAGTGGGGGGGGGAGGTGTTGAGAGGCACTGCCAGGGGACGCTTCACCAGGAGCCTGGGTCTGGGCTTTGAGGGCTATTTTAATAGGCGTGGATGAAGAGGAGGGCAGGCAAACTTAAGATCAGGTAGAACTACCCGAATGGCTTCCCTTCCCGCCCGAACCTCTGCTGCCCCCATCCATGTCTCAACCTCTGGGAGTTTATCAGGGAAGATGGGACTATATGGGGTCAGAAGCAGCCTCTGGGTGCTGGGAAACGGGGCTGGGTACCCGATATTCCTGATCCTCCAATTTTCTACACTTAGCCTCAATTCCTGGCAGCTCCCCCGGCTGCTGAATTGTATGTGTATGTGTGAGCAGTATTTTAAATTAAGCAGTGAGTGCTTTCAGCTCATCATAAACATGCTAAAAAGCTTCAGCCGCGGCCTGAGCCCACCCCCGCCCCTTACACTCAGTCGGCAGCTGGGGCCACTCGACCCCACACTCTAATGTGCGTTGCCTATGACTCACCAATGAAAAAGACTGTATGTTTCAGTCTTCCTGGGTAGCTGATCCCTAGTTGTGGTGGGAAATCTCAGTCCGAATTGGAAGGCAAATGGTCTCAGCCCCGCCCTACTGACTGGGAATTCTGCAACATATGGAGCGCCTACTATGTGCAAGGCATTGTGGGTAAGTCCATTAACCTCTCTGGGCTTTCCGTTCCTCATCTTCAAAACGCATGTAATCATCCTGCTTGCTTTTCCTCCCTGCCAGGGCTGTATGTCCCAGCCACGCTGTCCTTTTGACTTCTGGAGCATCCCAAAGTCTCTTCCTGCCCCAGGGCCTTTGCACATGCTGTTCCTTCTGCCTGGACTACCTTTGCTCTTGCTTTTGATGTGGGAGGCTTCTTGACCTTTCAATCTCAGCTTAAATGTTACCTCCTGAGATTAGCCTTCTCTGACCACCTTAGTTACCTTCTGACCCTCCCTAATGTTCCTTTTATTGGCAATCCTTCCTTAATCACACTTCCTCTCTGGGTGATTATGTCTGTTTATATTTGTCTGTGTGTAGTCCGTCTTTTCTATTGGAATGTAAACTCCAAGAGGACAGGGACCTTGTCTTTATTGCTCAGCAATGTGTCCCTTTCACCTGGAGGAGGACTGCTTGGCACATAGTAGGCTGACATAAACAAAACCATCTGGGAAATATTTTCTCCCTGAGGTTCTTGCCAGACATATGGTTGCTGAGGGAAAAATCATGACAGAACTGTGTCATTCCAAATGAGAAAAAAAAAGCAGGCTAAAGGGAGGAGTTTGTTGAGAGCAGTTCTGTTTTAGAAACCAGTCCTTAGAATCCCATCACCAAACAGAGTCTTACGAAAATCAAACAAAAGGAACAGAAAGCATAAAAAGCTTTTCACTGGGTGCTTACTATGTGCCAGGGACTGTTCTAAGTGTTCTACACAATTTATCTCATTTAATTCTTGTGATAACCCAATGACGCCAATTCTATAATTAGCCCCATTTTACAGATGAGGGAATCGAGGCTCTGAGATGTTAAGTGCCCAAGGTCACACAGCTGGTGAGAGACAGAACCAAAAGTTGAACCCAAAGCAGCCTGAGCCCGAGTCCATGCACTAAGTCACCTGTTCCCCTGGCGGCACCCACGATACCCTGCGGTCCCTGAGCATACCTTTCCTAAAGCACTAATCACGCTGCAGTGCCGGGGCTTGTTTATTTGTCTAGCCTTCTCACTAGACTGGGAGCGTCTCAAATGCAAGGACTGAGCCTTCACATTTGCTTCCCCTGTGCCTGGCATAGAGCTCGTTCCAGAATTAGGTACCAATCGATATTTGTGGTTGAATGAATGAGGGAGGGAGGGAGAGAGAGAGTGAATCCCTGTTCCTTTATTTTGTCAGGCTTCAGGCTTCTGGGCTCATGTTTATTTCCCTGGTTTACATGAAAACGTAGCCGCAGAGACCAGGTCCCTCTCACCACAGGCTACAAGGAGGACCAGCTCTGGGAAAACCGGGGCAGTGTCTCTAGAGCAAGGCACTCGATTTGGAGGGTTTCATTTTTGTCGTCAATGTAAAAAAAAAAATAAAAAGTAGCTGGACCTGTTTAGGACTTAAACAAACTTGCAGTGTTCAAATCCCATCTCAAATCCTTTGCAGAAGGAGGCAGGGTGTGGCGGAGGAGGAGGGGGGAGTTATAAATAAACAAATACCCACAAACCGGCTGGTTTTTTAAACAGAATTTGCTTCAATCAGCACTGCGCCACATTTTCCCAACTGGCCCCCATCATGAGAACAAGTGGGAACTTTCATACTGAATGGCTTTATTTTTTTTTTCCGACCAGATGAATGGCAGGAGTTTTGGCCCGGGAGGCAGGTTTCAAATCCTCGGCACACAGTTTGCTGCCCTACTGTGCCCCGTCTATCACACACACAGCGCCCTGCACAGCATACCCAGTCATCACATCTGCTGCTTCGGCCCTCCGAAATAATTGGGTCATTGTTTTATTACACCAGTGAGGGAGCTGCAAGCCTGTTAGGATTATGTCATTGACATTTGCGTGAAAAGGCAATCATGATATGCTGGTCATTTCACACAGCTGGGAATGCAACTGTGTTGTCATTGTTGGAGGTGCTTACCCGACCCCTCTGACTTCATTTTGAAGCCCAATCAGTGTAAATGGATCGCTCTTGATGTATGCCACATTTCAACTGTTTTCTAGCCCTTCAAACAGCCGGGCGGGACCTAACTCTTTTCATGCGCTTGGGCTGTGCTGTTTGTAGGCACAGTGGTTGGAAGGTGAGAGATGCTTGCTTTTCTTGCGTGTGGGAGTTGTACACTCTAGTGGCAGGATGCTGTAATACAGTGGCATTTGTTCGCTCACTGCTAATCAGAGCCAAGGACAGTTTTGGCTCAAGAACAAACAAGGGCTAATGTTGTCTGTGGGGGAAGACAATTTAGACAATTCCTGAATCAGAGTTCTGTTGCGACATCTATTGTGTGCTAGTTTCCGTGGGGCCTGTGCTTCGATTGAAGCTGTCAGTGTGCTTAAGCTTGGGTCTCTGCTAATGAAACTCAAGCATGTTTGCATTTATCAACAGGTATTAATGATGGCAGAACATCTTACTTCCAAACAGGGACATGATTGGCATTGATTATAGAAGTATAAACAGAGCTCAAGTTCATGGGCCAATTTTTCTATTGCAACTCATCAATCCTCTTCTCCTACGGGTATTCGAGCTGCAGTTGGATGGCATGTGGCCACTGATATATTCTTTGAAGGAATCTGCTGCAGACACCTGTCTACCTGTCTCTCTTTTTTTAAAGATTGTATTTATTTATTTTGAGAGAGCGAGAGAGAGCGAGCAGGGGGAGGGCCTGAGGCAGAAGGAGAGAGAGAATCCCAAGCAGACTCCATGCCGAGCATGGAGCTGAATGTGAGGCTGGATCCCATGACCCTGAGACCATGATCTGAGCCAAAATCAAGAGTCGGATGTTCAACCGACTGAGCCATCCAGGTGCCCCATCCCTCTTTTTTAAAAATATTTTTAATTTTTTTTAAGTAATCTCTACACCCAATTTGGGGCTTGAACTCACAACCCTGAGATCAAGAGTTGCATGTTCCACTGACCAAGCCAGCCAGGCGCCCCCTGTCTATCCGTCTTCTGGTCTCAGTCCCTACCAAACCAGTCCTTACCAGCCACCTCGGGGCGGGACAGGCAGAGCCAAGCTGAAAAGGGAATCAGCCAAAGACATGGAGTGGCTTAGATGCAAATCTCCCCGTCCCCACCACCATGACTACAAAGAACTTGGGTTCCGCAATGTTTCTTGGCAATGGATTCCAAGTCCTTTGCCTTCTGGACGCTTTGGTATTTATGCTCTGCCTGGTCCCTGCTTTTGATCTGTCTTTTCCTTAGGGAAAAGAAACAGAAAAAACAGAAAAAACCCTTTCTGTTAAATGGGGTTCTTGCTGGGACAAAATGAGAGAGCATACCCTGACCTGGCATGGTGCCTGGCTTACAGCAAGTGCTTAATAAATGCTGGTTGTCATCTTCTTTTCCCTGTCCGACTTTCTCTTGCTTCTGCTCTCTACACATCCAACAACGGCCCTGGACCAGGACCTGTTCCCCTCCTCTGACTGGCAAGCCAGGTCACCTGCCCCTTCACCGAGCTTGGCTCCCTTCTTTGGCAGCCTTCTCTTCTCTGTTGCCATGTGACACTCAGTAGAACCATGAGCGGACCTCTGCCGGTTGCTGACATTAACCGATTGAATTCTGGCAGAGAAGGATAAGTTTGCAGACAGGAATTTGCATGTCTGGGCCAGATACAAGACCGGGAGGAGGCAAAGCCGTATTTACCTGCCCTCCCCAACTGTGAGCAAATCACCCACATCCATTCACATGGATGTTTCACACCCCTGGCTGTGATGCCACACATTGCACAGTTGCTTACAGGGAGCCCAGAGTGGTTTCCGCATCAGAAATGTAACCAGCATGTCACTTCTCAAATTTTGGAAAAGCAGCTACCGTACCTGGGGACTTTTTCCTTGAAAATGACCACTTTGTTGGGTGTCCCGTAGGGACTTTAAATCGGAAGCCCCAGGAGGACTTCTGTGACCTTTGACTGCTTTAATTTGCAGGGAGGTAAAATATTGGAGAAGATAAGAGATCTTCCCCAAACTCACCTGCTCTTTGAAAATGCTCTTCAGTTGCCTTGGCAAGTGGCCAATCCAAACAGTAAAAAAAAAAAAAAAAAAAA
>NW_024423319.1:38115049-38122737 GCF_017311325.1 Ursus maritimus | reverse complement strand
AAAAAAAAAAAAAAAAAAAAGTCAGAGAATGTAGGAATCCTGAATGCTATTTTCAGTGCGTGTCTAAACAAGAATGGGAGCGGCGGAGGGGGGGCGCGGGGGGGCACCAGAAAATGGAAAAAAAAGGCCGCTTTTGCATCCTATTCCATCGTGTTGGGTCTCCCCTCTCCTCATAAAGAAGAAAGAGGACAAGGGACATCGTGACACCAGACTCCTCTGCCAGGGTCACCTGCTCCCCTTGAGAGGTTCTCCAGTGTGGCAGGCCACACCAGGACTGAGAGTGAAGGGTCTGTCCCCGATTAGTTCGCAACTGCTTTGACCTGGGTTCTCTGTTTGGGCTTCCTTAGTCACTGGCACAGCTGCTCTGACCCACTCGGGAGGAGGTGATGAGATCGGCTATACTGTATGTGTTGGAGTCGCCCTCTTCCACCCTGAGTCCCATCCTGGGGCATTCCCTGAGCTCCAGCTACTGGGCGGGGGGGGCTTCGAAGCAGCGGCTCCTTTCTCTGCATCTGTACGGAATGCTTTGTTCTGATAGTGTTCCTTTCCCAGTGTTTCCGACCTCAGATATGGCAGGGTCAGAAACGGGGTTGCGCGTTTAACCAGCTCTCGTGAGGAGTTGTGGCTTCCTTTTCCAGACCTGGGAGGCATGCTTCACATACCATATCTCACTTCGTCCTCGCCGTTTTGCGAGTCAGGTACCTGTCATTATCTTAATTTTACTGACGAGGAGACTAGGACTCAGGGCGCATAATACATGATCGCTCAACGGATAGGTGGGCGGCTGGGATTCACACCCAGGCCGACCTAATTCAACTGCACTGTACTTGCCCCTCGTAGCATATTTTGGGCCCTGCGTTGCCCTTAAGACCAAAGGGCATCCTTAGAGAAATTTTCCTACTTTCCCTTTTGCTGATAGTTATTATTACGACTGCGGTTTATTACTGTGATTACTGATGCTGCTATGATTCTCATGAATACTGTTGCCCGTGTATCCAGCCGTGCATTTTCCCCCCAGCACTGGTAGGTGCTTTATACCCAGCCACCAACTGTAGGGTGCGAACCTAGGCCCGGAGGAGTCTGGTTCTCCTGCTTCACTTTTTTGTATGGCGTGCAGTGCAACATGGGAGGGTGTAAGGCATGCACCATTCAGGTAGGTTATTAACTGTGGCTCAGCTCCCAACATTCACTCGGTGTTTATTGAGCACATATTAGATGAACAACCTGTAGCTCCAGCCCCGGAGCTGCTCATCAGACTGTCCAGGTGGATAGATATGAAAAGCGTACCTTTCATTTACAGGCTGTAAAAACCAAGCATGACCTGTAATGAATCTATCAGACTTCGTCTAAACGGGGCTCTGTGAGGGGGTTGAAAGAGGCAGGCCTTTTTCAGTGGTGAGGACAGTAAAGTGCTCAATAAACGGGGGCCACGACTCCTAGTTTGGGGTCGCGGAGGTACAAGAAACAGAAGCCCAGAGAGTGGAAGGGGACAACCATATTATCACTTTCCCTTTCCGGACAGCCGAGGCTCAGAGACGTTAGGTAGCATGCCCTAGGTCACACAGCTCTTTGGCGGCTGGTTGTTTTGTATGCCCAGAGCCCTCTCATAGCCTCTAAGTTGTACAGCCTCCCTTACCTTCTGACTGAACGCCCAAGTCAAGTATTCGCTACTGTGTTTGCCTGAAAATTAAAATTAAAAATCAAGGACAATCTTGTTCAACTGAGCCACGAGGATAAACATTAGAAATAGCAATTAGTAGGTAGAAACATTGCCAGGAAGAGCTATACAAAAGCGCAGAAAGACATCCAAGGAAGTTCATGACGATGGGGTGCGGGGAAGGGTTGCACGTTTGTGGTTAATTGGATGTCTGCCAGCCCTCACCTTCCTCCTGCACCTTCCTGCTCCACAACTAGAACATAGCCCACCTAGGGACAGCCAGGGCTGCCACAGGAGGGCACCAGGCCAGAAACGGCAGGCCTCGGGCAGCAGGGCTGTGGGCTGGGAACCATAAATAACCACGTTAATGAAAAGCAGCTTTGGCCAACAGCCTTGCCATTTCTTGAGAGATTCTGTGCCTCTTATATGGCCCTAGTTACGCGACAAAGGCCTAGCCTCATACCTCCAACGTGATGATAATTACGATAATTATAGTTGCCCTTTGGTGAGCCCTTCCTAGGGGCCAGGCCCTGTGCTGAACACCTACATCCATTCACTCAATTGCCCCCTTGCGCAGCCGTCTGAGAGTGAGAGCTATTGTTTCTCCCCATTTTTACACAGGAGGCCATCAGGCTCACAGAGGCTAAGTAACGTGCCCAAGTTCATACAGCTGGTTGGAACTGGAATTTGAAGCCTGAAGCATCTGGTTCCCAGGCCAGAGCTCTTAATTCCTGTATTTAATGAATGTCTGTTGAAGGAATAAACAGATGAATGAATGGACAAATGTATTAATTCATTTCACTTTACTTTAACAAACATTTATTGAGTGCTCCCTATGTATCAGCCCCTGTGCTAGGCATTGAGGATTCAAATGTTAAACATTTAAACACAGGCACGCCCCCTACGTGGTTGCTGCCCATGAGCTCACAAAAGCACTCTCTAATGTGGCATGATTTCTTCTGGGGAAGAGTGATTTGAGTTTTTTGAACAGCGGTTTTTAATGACACTATTAAATTTAACCCAAAGCGGGGGGTTGTGCACCGGTGAGCCAAGAGTTTCAAATGAGAATGTGCCTTTGATTAATCGTTGATTCAGCCAGGGAATGGTTACTCCCAGAAATAGAGCTGCAACTCCTATCACTCTAGCTAACTGTTTTTCCATCTATCATGTCTGTCTCCTGTCGAACCCTCCCACGGTACAAAAGTTATCTGTACTCTAATGGACAATTATCCCATCTATCATCCTGCTGGTCCTGCTGATTGCTGGCAGTCTACTTGCCCACAGAGGAGACTTACAAGCAGTCACGACTGATGATGCACTGGGAAATTGCTCATCTTTACACATTTTAAATCCATGCAGAAGGAATGTCTTTGCAGGTTCCCTTTTTAGCTGCATTTGTTTTCCTGGTTATATAAGAACAGGTTATACATTCTTCACCTGCACCTGAAACGTGGCCTCCGAATATTTCACAAACCCTCCAAGCAGCAGCGCCGCAAATGTTCCGACGACAAATGAATGAAATAAACCCACCTGGGGTTGGAGCAGAAGCGTAGGCCCTGGACCCGGGGCTCGGGTGGCTGGTCATTGCATTAAGGCGATCCCCATCTGCCTCTTCCTTTCCGGGTATTTTGAAGAGAATCCCAAGTTGATTAGAGTCGAGGTGAGGACGCATGGTGCTGAAAGTAAGGGGTTGAGTGGATAGTGAGAGATTCCTGTTGGCCTCCCCGAGGCAACAGCTATGAGATTTGAGGACAGGAATGGCCCCCTCACACCTCCCACCCCAAATCTGGGAACGCATTTAACTTTTGATTATGGTAACCAGCATGGCCGGCACAACCAGTCACCGGCTGCCCTGGGCGAAAACCCAGGAGCTGTCCTTCCTGCATCCTTGTTCCTCACCTTTACATTCAGCTGGTCACTAAGCCCTGCTGGGCTTACTTCCTAAGCAGTCCTCAAATTTGAGCCATTTTCTCCAGCCCTTCTGCCACCGCTTTGGTTCAGGACTCCCTCACTGTCTTCTCTTGCCTTCATTCCTTTGATAGCTTCCTACTTTTTTACCTCTCATACCCTCTTCTGTGGCCATTCTCCCCAAAGTGGCCTAAATGATCTTTCTAAGATGCAAATTGGATCCTTTCACACACACACACACACACACACACACACACACACACACAGTTAAGTGTAACCAGATTCATAGTAGAGGCCAGAGGCTCTCAGAGTGTGGTCCTGGGGCCGGCGGCAACAGCATCTGTGAGAACTCGAGCAGGTACTTATTAGAGACCTACCAAGTCAGAAACTCTAGGGGGCGCTTCCCCCAGTTTGTGTTTAACAAGGCTTCCAGGTGATTCTCATAGCACTCAAATGTGAGCACTCCCACCCTAGAGTCATGGTCTAGAATAAACTGGAGGAGATTCTAAAAATTCCAATGCCTCCCCCACAGACTTATTAAATCTGAATCCCTGGAGGTGGGATCTAGTCATCGGTGGTTTTTAAAGCTCCCCCAAGTGATTCCAATGTGCAGTAAAGGCTGAGAACTACTGCTCTGTAGGATGAAGTCCCGATTCCTTAGCTTGGCATTTCTGACCTCTTTGGTCCCATCTTCCCATGCTCCCATTGGGAGCTCACGCTGAGATTGAATCAGAGGACATCACTTACAACTCTCTGAGACCAGAGACAGTCTCTTACCAGTGTCCATTTGCACCATGTCTCCCACTAGCTGGTCCTCCCCTCTCTCCCTCTCTTCACCTAGCTGCAGTCTTCTCATCAACCACACGTAGCTCACAAGACACCTCTGGGGAAAAGACTTCCCTGACCTTTCCCATCTGGGTGGAGATGCTTCTCCCTACTCCCACAGTGTCGATAGCATGGCACCTGCCACATCACCCTGTTACTCTCCGATTAGTTGTCTGCCTCTGCACCCGTAACTTAATCTGATCCTAGCCCTCAGCACGTGGGGCTGTCATGGTCTGTTTACTTAACTGCCTCCATCACTGCAAGCAGCTTGAGGTCAGGGGTGGAAATCTTGGGCATCCCCGAATCTCAGCCCCTAGCACAATGACCAGCACGAGTCTGGTGCTCAGTAAACACCTGTAGAATGGACAACTAAATAACGTGAAGCCTCTTTTCTTTTCTGTGTCTCCCATCACTATTCCTGTCTGGGCCCCCATTGCTTTATTGCAACAGTCTTCCAATTAAGCCCCGCCTCTCCTTTCTCCCATCTCCCTGTACCACATCCACCATGTGGTTTCCGAAAACCACACTCACGATATCCCTCCTGTACTCAAACACGATCAGTGAGTCCTCACTGTCTGCAGAGCAAATATCAAAGTCACGTTCAAGGTCCTTCCCAAGAGTGCCCCTGCTTTCCCAGCTATACACTGCTCCTCCCTGCCCCCCGCTCCCCAAATAGGACTGGCTACAACATTTGTGGGCCCTGGTGCAAAGTGGGAATGTGGAGCCCTGTGTTCAAAAGTTACTGAGACTTTCAAAAACAGTGACAGCAGCGCATTAAACCAAGCATGGGGCCCTTGCAAGTGCCAGGTCCTGTGTGGCGGCCCAGGCCTGTCCCCGCGTGTATCCAGCGTGGTAGCCAAATGACCTCACTGTTCCCTGAACAGCTCTGCAAGGTCCTGTTCTCCGTGATGTTGGTCAGGCTGTGCCCAGTCTCCCTTACCCCCCTCACCAAACCAAAGCTCCTTTTCCCCACAGATCCACCTGTCTGTCCTTCAAGGATCTGTCCCCGTCTCACCTCCTATCCTTCCAGACCACAGCACTTCCTACCACACAGACCGATCTCAGTGGTTATTTTTATATGTGCATAGCCATGGCCCTCCACTGGATCTTAATCTACTTGAGGGCAGGGACCCTCTCGTGTTCCTCTTTGTCGTTCGCACAGATCTAGCATAGCACTTCATACTGATCTCACTCTTTGACTGACTTAAGGGGGAAAAATGCCTCAGCTCCGGTAACCGAGTCTGCCAGAAGGATACCAGACACCCAGAGCCTGACTCGAATCCCTCGTTACTAGCTGTGGAACGTTGAAGGAGTCCCCTTGTTCTCTGAGCCCCAGCCTTGCCATCTATAAAAAGACGATACTTTTTCTAATTATTTTCTGCCGGTATCTTGTTCTTTGTTAATGTTTCAAAAATCTTTTACTTTTTGTGTTTTTTTTAAATACATCGAAAACTTTAAAAAAAAGTTCTATCACAAAATTGCAATATCTGAATCTGTGAGGATCTAATATGGCTTTTGTTGTTTCTGGCTTCGTTGGGTGCTTTGTGGTTTTAGATTGTGAGTTCATGTTCAGCCACATTTGATCCATGGTAATCTGATGAAAACTGATGGAGGGTGTGTTCCTCTAGGGAGGATTTGTGCTTGCTTCTTCTAGGTGCCGCAGGGCACTATTTAGTCCCAAAGGCAAGAGCCATGTGTTGTTGGTCTATACGAACTGGGCTTAGCTCAGGGTCTTGTAGATGCTCAACATGTATTTGTTGATTACATAGATGAATGAATAAAACATTGACGAGCTTCCTTTGGAAGCCCAATAAGAATTGTGACCTCTGGGGGTAACAAAGGACGGTAGGTATATCAGGTATATCATAACTGCTAACATTTATTCAGTTCTTTTTTTCTTAAAGATTTTATTTATTTGTTTGAGAGAGAGTGAGTGAGCACAAGTGGGGGGGAGGGGCAGAGGGAGAAGGAGAAGCAGGCTCCCCGCTGAGCACTGAACCCGACTCGGGGCTCGATCCCAGGACCCTGAGATCATGACCTGAGCCAAAAGCAGGTGCTTCACTGACTCAGCCACCCAGGGGCTCCATTTATTTGAGTTCTTATAACGTGCCCGGGTATTGGTCTAAGTGCGCCATGTGTATTAACTCATTTAATTCTCTCCACAGTTCTGTAGAGGGGCACTATTGTTGTCTTCATTCTACAGAGGAGGCATCAGGCTCAGAGGGGCTGAGTAACTTGGCCAAGGTCACGTAGCTAGGGAATGGCAGAACTCAGATATGAACCCAGGCACCCTAGAGACATAGCCACAGCCATCCTATATTGGAGAAGAGAGCAACAGCAGTGACAGTAGCAGGAGGGCGGAAAATTTAAGTACTGCCAAAGGGCTGTGAGAGCCGCGCGTCCTTGGGACTTGGCATGGTCTTGGATTATCAGTTAACCCTTGCCTGTAGCGTTTCTCCCCCCAACTAGAAAAGGGGCTGTGTCTGAAGGCAGAAACCGTGGATTACATCTCTTTGAGATACTTGATATATATGTGCTGACCAAACAAATGAATGTTTTGAAGTTCTACTTGAGTGCTTTAAATAAATCACTTCACATCTTGTGTGTCAGACTGAAATTGGTGATAAAGCTTTCACTTTGCTTTAAAGACCTGAAAATGCCTAGATGTGGCCATAACACAGCAGTATAATGACACCTTGCATTTATCCTCGTGTATGGTACTTGGGACCCCCTGGGAATGAAGGAAGGCATTTGGATCCTGCCTTCACAGGCCCCGAGGCTGTTAGGCACCAAAGGCCACTGTGTTTGTAACCCATTCCCTTGGCTGCTGTCCAAATGCAGGAGGGCCTGCAGGAAAGGGGGGCTTTATTTGCTCTTATCCTTGCCAAGGTGAGGAAAGAATTCTAGTGTGGACTCTCGGTAAACATTCTAGGTCTTCCTTGCTGTGCTGCTCTGAGGGAATGGAATCCCCAGTTTCCACCAATCTTGGTTCAATATTTACCTGGTGGGGGGGACGGGGGTTGGGGTGGGGTGGCAGGGTTATAGTGAGCCTAGGGACAGGTTTCCAGAATGAAGAGGAGTGGTAACCAGGATCTTAGAAGCCCAGATTGGTCAGTTAGCCACCCGAGTTCCCAATTTCGTTTTCCTTATGGGTGGGAGGTGACTATTATAAGGGTGAAGGGAAGGACTTTCGTATCCTGGCATGAAGACAGGCCCTGGGATCGGGAGTCTGTCCCATGACTGTGCTAACATGCTCATTGTCCCTCGCCTGCTAAGGAACATACAGCAAGTCCTTCCC
>NW_024423319.1:38103781-38115039 GCF_017311325.1 Ursus maritimus | reverse complement strand
CCCCCCCCCCCCCGCCAGCAGACCAGAACTCACTGCTAGAAACCTCCCCTGGGATGTCGTTGCTGACGAATTTAATGTGGGTCACGTTGGGTTTAAGGAGTATGAGGGACATTCGGGCAGCTGGCGAGGTCTGGGCTAGAAAGAGAGAGATGAAGATCAGGAGCATGTAGGGGAGAGTTGAAACTGTCCAAGGGGAGTGGATGGGAATAAAAACAGAGGAAAGGGCTTTCAGAGTTATTATGGTCTGTAAGGTAGGAACGGGGCTTGGGACGATTCTGGGTTTGAGGAAGGTTCATGTATTCATCCATCTGTCCAGTCAACATTTATTGAGCTTTCTGCCAGATACAGAGTTTGAAGAGGAAGTTGAGGATTTAAGAGGGAGAAGGGTTAAGAGGGGATCCCTGGGTGGATTCAGATGAAGGAGAAGGGAGGAGCTGAGTGCCTGGGCCCTCTCTTGCCAGGACAGCACATCTGTTAACACAAAGCTGCATCTGTATCCAAGCCAGCTCTCCGCCCCCCCATCCCCGTCTTCCCACCCACCCCCACAAGATGGGGAGCCACGTGGTGGCTTCCTAAACCCCTTTATCCCCCCATGTTCTTTCTAGGCAGTTAACGGTAGTGCCAGTGACACCCCTTCTTAGAGCTCAGGCAATCCCCAGGGGCGGGTGCTGGGGGTGGGGGGTTGGTTGAGAGTTTCGAGAAAAAGAGCTGGGGAAGGAGCTGTCTGTCTGTAATTAGCTCCAGCTGCTGTTGCGCAGAAGCGTTGGGGGCCTTCAGGAGTGTGAATGCAGGCGTACGAACCTGTGTGCATGGTGTCCCATCCCTATCACTCTATTTTTCAAAGTATTGTGCGCTGGCTTCAGCCTCCCTGCTCTGCAATCTCTCCTGTCCCTGAGGATCCCGAAGGACAGAGTGTTCCGCAGGCAGCACCAGCTTGAATCACTAATGCTGCTAAGCAGGAGGACAACAAATATAGGCCCCCATATGTCCTGGATACGCAAGCCCCTGCTCTCTCCCTCCACCCCCACTTCCTGAATGTTTCCTACTGAGTGAAGCCCCAGCACTTGAAATTAGCAACACCGCACTTCTGCACAGCCTTCTGGCAGAGAGCGTTCACAGCTGTCACATTGTGCACCCTCAGGTGGCCCCGAGGGGCAGCGTTTTACAGGTGAGGACCTGTGGGGTGCAGACAAGCAGAGCGATTTGCGCAGGGTCATCAGGCTGGTTGGTGGCAGAGCTGTGTCTGGTACCCCATGCGCTCCCCTGGTCCCCCTTGGCTGCAGCTGCTGCTCTCTTCTGTGCTCCTGAGAACCTGCCAGCCGTGGCTTCAAGACCTGCGTCAGCGCTCGCTAAGAACTGGGACCTCCGCAGCGGAGCCCAGCCTATGAGCTCATTGAGAGCCTGCCACGTGTGTCCATGACCATGCCAGCGCTTATGGGGGGGCCTCCAGCAGGGTACAGCATGGCCCCTGTCCTCAAAGAGAATGACAACTTCTGTATTCACCTCTCTTCTACCCCAGCCCTGGGGGAGGGTGATGGGTAGCGAGGGCTAATGATGAAGGATGGAAAGATGGGGAAAGAAAGGAAAAACCGGCGTCCCCGCTAAGTGTCGGGCACAGTATGGAGTACATGGGTTATGATATATGTCATCTGTATGATGTTTGTAATACCTATGGATCCACACACATACACACAATCAATCCATCAGTTTCCATGGACCAACTCATCTACTTAGCTGACTCATCCATGCAAAGAGTTTAGGACGGTGTCTAGCCCATAGGTGTTGCTGAATGGATGCTAACTATTCTTCCTTCATACCAGCATCTTCATTATAATTATCTGCACAAATATTAAATACATTATCTCATTTAATCATTCCAGCACCGGGAAGTAGCAACTATTATTTTCATCTGCAACTTACAAATGAGGAAACCAACAGCTTATGGTATCCAAGCCTGGGGAATACTGAGAATCCAAAAGGGAACCCAATATGGTCCCAGGCAGCCTTTGGGGATCTTTCCATATAGTAGGAGGGACAGAGACACACAGTACTCATAGTCCAATGGGTGCTGTCATTGAGAAACATTGCATGGGGGCACTATGAGCGGTATCTGGGGAAGTGAGAGAGGTGTCCCAGATGAAGGACGTTGGAGCTGGATCCAGAGGGATGGACGGTTTTTCCAGGAGGAGCAGTGGAGGGTGGGGGAAAACATTCCAGGCAGAGGGAACAGTATTTGTGGGCAAGTTCATGTTCTGGAGGGTGGGGCACGGGTGTGGGGTGTGCAGTTGGCAGCCGTGGCTGTGGAGTGGGAAATGTGGCTGGGATCAGCCTATCCAGGGCTTTGTTGGCCAAGCTGAGAGTTTTGCACTTTGTTCTGTGAGCAATAGGGAGCTAGCAAAGGTTTTTATGAAGGCAGAGGAATGACAGCCCTGGAAGACAACCCTTTTGGGTGCCAGAGTGTGGAAGGACTGGAAGGGAGAGAAGCCAAATTCAGGTAGACCCATTGGGAGGCCATCTCAAGGGTCCCGGCAAGAGGTGCCAAGTGCTCTGGACCAGGAGAGCAGTGAGAGCAGAGAAGAGGGGCCATTCCAGGGACGTGTTCGCATGGAGAAACCACAGGGCTGGGTGTCATGGAAGGCCAAGGAGACAGAGAAGGTGACAACGACCCTGAGGTGGCGACTTGGGTCCGTGGTGATATTGTTAACCAAGACGGGGAACACAGACTATTAGTTGGCAGAATGACGCGTGGAGACAGGTGACGAGTTCAGCTGGGACACGGATGCCAGCGGGACTTGCGCATGGACATGTCAGCAGGAAGAGGGGTGGGAGATGGAGGCAGAGATGCCACCAGGATCCAAGTGGCATTGGTTGATGCCATAGGACCAAATGGAGTGTCTCTTCTCCCATTTACTGCTCCAGGGCAAGGGCTGGGGACAGAGCAGGGGAAAGGTGAACCTTTGGTGGGGGACACCAGCCCGGGGTGAGAAGATGCTTTTCTTTCCAGCTCCTCCCAGAAACCTCGTCCCTTCCCCTCAGGAGCAGCAGCCACTTTCCAGGGCAAGGGGAGGCGTTCCGCGTGCAGAACTCATGTTCGCACAGGGGCCACGAGCCAAGGAAAGGACAGTCATTTCAGCTTCTGAATTCTTGATGGGGGTAGGTGGGGGGTTGGGGACATTTGGGACCACTGGGCATTTGGGACAGAACAGGCAAATTGCACAGCTATACAATGACTTCTGGAATGTTCAGTGCTAAGGAGCCGGGAGTACATTCATGAGGCATTTTTAAAGATCCAGTCTGCGCGAACCACAGCCGGTCTCCTAGGAGTCCTAAAACTTTAATTAGACCAGGCAGGCCCCATAACCAAATCCCATAATCCCATAAATCTATAACAACAAGTTAGGCATGAGAGTTTTAGTCACACTCTGAATTTGTAAGAGACCCCAAACTGCCATCTCCTTTCTGAGCCTCTGCATGACCCCTGAGCAACCCTTCCCCCAGACTGATGTCTCCAGAATGGCCTCGGTCTCCCCTGAAACCCTGAAGACATCTACAGATTTCTTTGTGAAATCCCTGGGACCACACCAATAATGGTTCTAAACACTTTACACCCATGAACTCATTTATTCCTCATGAGTGTTATAGACCCCGTTTAGGCATATATATAATATTTATAGTAACAATAATAGTGGATGTTTGCATGGTTCTGAATTTGTTGTATGAGATAACTTCTAATTCCACATGAACAACAACAGGAGGTAGGTGTTATTACTATCTATAGCCCCAATCAGTTCAAAACGCCTCGAGACAAAGGCTCTCTGTCCATTTGGCACCTCGGGTTGATTGAGGTCTGCAGAGCCCTGTTCGGGGTCTTTGTGGAGCAGCCTAGAAGCTGCTGCCTGGGCCAGAGAAGGTCCAGGACGCAGAAGGCAGTTACGTGTCCTCCAGAGAGAATCATGTAGGCTGGGGCTCATTCTAGGAATCTGAGTCCTGTGACATTGTCCTCCCTGCCTCCTGCCCCCTTCCATAAGAGGGAGCGCACTCTTTCTGCTGGTGTGGTCCACGGAGAGCTTTCTAAATATGTCAGTTCCAGAGATGAGCCCCAAAGCCAGAGACTGTGTATCTCCATGGAGATAGTAGCTTCGTCTTCGAGAGGATGGAGGCCCGCCTTCCGAGGTGCTATAGGCGTGCCTCGGGGTCCGTCCTCCCCTTCCCCCGGCCAAGCGGAGAAGCCGGGAGGACTAGAATGCGGAGGGCACGCTGAGGGCATGCCTGCACAGAAAGCGAAGCTCCTTCTGCCACCACACCCCTTGCAAGAAAGTGGATTCTATATCCTCGGGAGAGGGTGGGGAGGGAGAAGAGGGAGGAAGTGAAGGAAAGCCTCTTGAAGCTGCAGCACCCTGCAGCCCAGACAAGGGAGTGTCCCAAGGGAGGGAGGGAGAGAAGGGGGAGTAGGAGGCGGAGAGCGGCTGTGGGCCAGCAGCCACAGGGTCAGGGAGCCACGGCTGGTGGAAGTGGTGGTGGGCTAGGTATCTCTTCCTGCTCCAGCCATACCGAGCTTCACAGGAACCAGACCAAATTTTAAGTGGGACTCTTCCTTTTTGTTAGTGCTTTGGGACCTGCACCTCCTGGACCACGTCCTCCCAGAAATGAGTCCCTTTCACGGCTAGGGAGTGGGCAGCAAAGCTCAGACTGTGTGGCTGGGGGAAGCCCAGGGCAGGATCTCGTGAATCCTTAGCAGAGACGTCATCTATTTAGTTAGCTGGGGAAGGGAGTGGAGGCAGAACTGGTGGAGGAAAGGCTTGGGGACGCTCTTACCTCGTGGGACTTGGAGGAAAAGGAGCAGAGGGCTACTTTAAGGAAATGGTGAGGCCTCCCCGCCCCCCTCCAAAAAGCTGGCCGTGTTGGTCTGCACTGCGCAGGACCATGTGCTGCTCTAACCCATACTCCGATGATGATGTGTACAGCAGAGAGCGGGAGATCTTAGCCACTGTTCGTTTTGGTTAAGCTCTTGCTCTGTACCAGGCACTGTGCTGCGCTCTATGGGCATCAGCTCATTGAACACTATCTGCTAGATCCTACTATTATTGTGCCCATTTTACAGACGAGGCTCAGATAGTTTACATGACTTGCCCGAGGTGGCGTAGCTAGCGAGTGGCAGAGCCAGGATTTAAAACCAGTTAGTCTTACTCCAAAACCCTGTCCACTAGGCCCTAGGAAGGATGTGGGAATAGGGGGATGCCTTACGGCTTTTGGTGAACAAGGGGAGTCACTGTTATCAATTGTGAATCCCCGGAGATATGAGTTCAGTGCTGGTCCCAGAGGAAGGAAAGGGTGGGAACCGATTCTCAAAGCCTAAGTCCCTGTGTGGCCCCCTCCTTAGACCCACCCTCCTGGGCTGGAAGTGCCAGGGTTGAGGGGTAGCCATCTGGATGGGTATGCAATCTCTTTGATTCTTTGCGCTGAGGTCTTTTAACCATTTCGAGAGTCCTAGTTCAGTGGCTCAGGTAACTTAGCCTGAGGGTGCCCCAGCAGGGAACCCTCCTACCTCCTATCCCACTCTAGTAGGTAGGATTCTTCCTCCTCCCTGTACCCCACTTTCATAAAGTAGGTCTTTGTCTTATTACCCAAGTCCTGAGTCTCTGCCTCACTACGTTGCCTTGTACTCCACTGTAGTGAGAATAGAACCTTCCTTTTTTTTTTTTTTTTTGCCAGCTGAGCTTTTTGGTACTTTTGGCATTGGCCAGGGTCCTGTTTTTAGACCCCTGTGCTGGGGCTCATCTTTGTACCCACAGTGATCTCACGTTCCTTGTCTCTCTTCTTCCTTCTTTCAGAAGCTGCCATCAGGATGGGGTGCATCCAGGTGAAGCTTAACAGGCTGACCCTCCCAAGAGGTTGGCATTTTAACTGATGCCAAAGCCCCGAGTCAAAGGAATTATGTACTTAAGAATTTTCAGGCCCTTGGGAGTGGATAGGGAGAGATTTGGAAGGGCAAGGGAGTGTTCTTAATACTCCTGGAATGCCATAAGGCAGACATAAAATTCAGGCTACTGCTTGAGCCAGAACCTGGATTATTTTGGTTATAATCAGAATCCATCACAGAGTGTGAACTCCCTCCCCCCACCCAGCACTCAAGGCTTTGACAAAAAAAAAAAGTCTTCCAGACCATTAACTTCCACAATCCAAGCATCTTTTTCTCAGAGCTCTTCAGAAAGAGGAGGGCTGAGAAACTCCCTGAGTTATCAAAGACCACACAAACAGGCAGTAGTCAAAGCAAAACCATATTCCTCCTGAGGCCAGTTTCCTTGTAGAGCCTAAGAACTCATTCGGTCTCCACCAGACACAAGGTGAATTTCCTGTTTTAATTCCTCCAGTGCCCAAATTAACAGTCTGAGAAATTGCAGGTAGCCAGCCTTGGTCTAATGAACATCTTACGCTTTTCAGCATCTTATGCTAAAGACGGTGTTCCTTCTACGGTGCCGTGTGGAAATAACAGGGCAAGAACCCCTGGCCTTGTCCCATCCTTCTTCATGGCTGAGGAAGTCATTACAAAAGCCTAGAAGGATGTGTGCTTAGGATGGCTCATGGCCTATTTTCCAAATGACTTCCTCTCAAAGGCACTCCTCACCCTTGCCTCCAAACGAATTCTGTAGCCGACGAATGTTTTGGTTTTGGGGTCGAGGGAGTGGGAGGACGGGTAGGTAATAGGGCCTGGCTCTGTTATCCTGGGCCATTTTGAGGGAACTTCAGTGGTCCCCAAAAGAAGGGCTGAATGTCCCCCCTTTGGAGCTGCTTCAGGACTGACAGGCTGACCAGAGGCAGTCCAGCCTCTCAGGAAAGTGGTAAATAAAAGCGTCAGCAATGCTCCTTTCTTGGGGAGCCTGTAGGCTATTTTGGCCTCTTTCCATTAAAACAGGAAGGCAGCGAAAGGACCATTTCACTGCAGAACATGGAGCCTCCCCATTGTGGCAGCCTTTCTAACTGCGCTGAGCCACACTGCTCCTCCTTTTTACCACGGATGAGTTTCTAAATTCTCATGTACACCCTCCCGCTTACCACATCTTTCACTATTTTAGCAAATTGCTGCATAAAAGATGGAGAAGCCAGCAGGGGCTGTGCCCACAATAGTAGCCGTGGTGGCATTTAAGAAATTCCAGCGCCAGGGGTGTCCTTCTCCCATTAAGTCCAACATGAGAAATTAGGTGGGCACAGCACTGGCCAACATGAGAAATTGGGTGGGCACAGCACTGAAGAACAGGAGACCCTGAAGGACGGGTGAAGTTTCTCGTAGGCTGGGGGCTTGGGAAAGAACAAAAGAGGCATTTTCATTCTCCCAACTAAGAAGCAGTTCGGAAAGGGGGGAGGGATTGTCAGGAATTCTTCCAATGCCATGGGCCTGTCCACACCTGAATCAGATTTTGATGACCTTCCCCAGGCCCTGCCCCCCTCCCCCCTCCCCAAAAGACAGCGTGAGCGGCCATGAGCCCCGGTACTTACAGGTGCGGAGGATTTTAGGGCAGGAAAATGGAGACCACAGGCTCCTGGGTGCCTGCCGAGTCACTTGCATCAGATTAGGAAGTGAGGATTGGAAGATGTTTGGAAAATCTTGTCGCTCTCCACCCCCCTTCCAGCCCTTGTCTTTTCAGTCCACACGCACATTCAGACCACCCCCTAGGACAGCTGTCTCTCCAGGCTGCCTGGTGCCTCTGTGCCCCCTTACCGTGAGGGTGCTGGCAGCCACACTGCCTCTGAGAGCCTGTGGCCGGGCCAGGTAGTCAGGCTCCCGGGATTAGGTTGGCAAGAGCGTCTGTCCTCCAAGCGATCAGCCCACAGAGAAAGAGAGCACGAGCGAGCCCGAAAATGGGTCCAGGACTGCGAGCTCCGGGTCCTTAACATGTTCCTGGCGTATTCCGAAAGTGGCATCCACAGCAGAGAAAGTGTCCCAAAATAGCTCAGGCTGCCAATGCCTCGCTGAAACCTGAAAAAGAATTGCTGAATTCAAAGATCTGGGTCGCTGTGGGTGTGTGATCAAAGTGCGGATTTGTGGGGGGAGGAGGAACTCCAGCCATGAGCTTAGGAGAGGCACGAGGTCACCTGGGGCATGGCCTGCCTTCTCTGTTCCAACTCGCTTGAGTTGGTGGCAGTGTCAGAAGGCTTGCCCGTGCTGAGGCAGGGCGCTGGCAAGAGGTCCCGTGGATGCTGCTTTCATTCCCAGATCTCTGATGCACTAACAATATAAAATAGCCGAGCTCTATTTTCTGCATTTCAAACGAGGGAACTGATAAGTGGGCAAAGGTCTCTTTAAGGTAATGCTTCATAACTGGACGAATTCCCTTTCCAGTAGATTTTTCATTACCTTCGGCCTTTGGCATAAGTCCATGTCGGCTTCTTAAAGATCAACAGAGAAGAGCAAATAGTAGGGGCTCTGCGACTTTCTTGGGATTTGGGAAATCTCCCATCTCTGGCTTTTGAGTGGACGGTGCCTATAAAAATTGTTGCCAGTGGTACTGGCAAGGATGAGGTCCCCACCCAGACATACTTTCTCATTTTAGTGTTTGCTGAGATCTCGGGATGCTCTCCTTTCATCAGGTATGTTGAGAATATTTGGATGACCTGCAGAGAGTGGGGGGGGGGGGTCAGTATGCTGAAAGTTCAGCATATTTCTTTCTTGGACCCACCTCGGATTGAAGAAGATAAAGCACAGAAGTTAGTGTTTAGTACCGGCTTGTCCTGACTTCTGCTGTGTGATTTTGGGCAAGTCACTTCTCTTCTCTGGACCCCCGGCTTCCACCTCTTTAAATGCAAATGATGATAATCCCCATCCTAACCCTAAGGCAACGGTGTGTTGTAAAAATTAACACAAAGGATCAGAAGAATGCCACTATGGGTTGGGCTTGCCACTCTTGGTAAGTGGTGGCATTCTTCGGTTCTTAGGGGGCCCCTCCTAGTAGCCACTAGCGTCCTGCCTCAACGTGCGTATCATGAGCCCGATGGACACCACAGTACTAGGCACTGTAGGCTTCATGCCTAAGGGTCGGTATCATTTCTGCCTCCAAGCTGCGGGACTTTTGGCCAGTTGCTTCAGGCTTAGTAGCTCCATTTTCCCATCTGTCAAGTGGGTATGTGAACTAATAATGACATAGGTGCACAATACCTTATCTGAAACCCTGCAGGTAGGTGTCCGTTAAAGTTCAGGATTTTGGGAGTAAGAAAAGCATTATGAGGGGCGCCTGGGTGGCTCAGTCGTTAAGCGTCTGCCTTCAGCCCAGGGCGTGATCCCAGAGTCCTGGGATCGAGCCCCACATCGGGCTCCTCCACTGGGAGCCTGCTTCTTCCTCTCCCACTCCCCCTGCTTGTGTTCCCTCTCTCGCTGGATGTCTCCCTCTGTCAAATAAATACATAAAATCTTAAAAAAAAAAAAAAAAAGAAAAGCACTATGGTACATATCTGTTATATAACACCCCTACTGGGATCTGGGGCAGTCTCCTGTGCCCGAATACATTTATATTTACAACTAGGATAAATGAATAGCCTGTCGATTCGGGCCCCATTTTGCCACCAAATCAACTTGTCATAAAATTTCAGGTTTCAGAATCTGTTGATTGTTAGAAAGGTGGGGAAGGAACTGTGAATGAACGAAAGAAACAAAGAGGGGTTCCTGGGTGGCCCAGTCAGTTAAGCGTTTGCCTTCAGCTCAGGTCATGATCTCAGGGTCCTGGGATGGAGCCCCGTGTCAGGCTCCCTGCTCAGCGGGGAGTCAGCTTCTCCCTCTCTCTCTGCCCCTCCCCTCCTGCTCATGTTCTCTCTCTCTCTCTCTATCAAATAAATAAAACATTTTTAAAAAAAGAATTAAAGAAATATTTACTGCTTGCCATGTGCCAGGTATTGTTCTAAGTAGTTTATACGCCTAAACTCATTTAGTTAGACCCACAACCCTGTGAGACGGGCATTAATGTCATCATCCCGAGGCTCAGAGAGGTCAAACCACTTGCCCAGGGTCCCAAAACCAAGATAAGGCAGAGCTGGGATTCTAACCCAGGCAGAATCTGTGCTCTTAACTGCCTTCTCTACCTAGTTCATGGGGTTGAAGGGAGGCTTTGCATGTTTATAGGGGCCAGGCAAGTCATCGTGGAAAAGTAGAGGTGGCTGGGTGGGTACCGAAGCGGGCTGGTGAACCAATGCCTCACGTACAAGGAGGAGCTTACTTAGCTCCAGCTGACTGGTGCCGTGTCAGAACGAGGAGCCGAGTCTCTCTGTTTTTCCCACAGAAGCCAGAAATTCCGCTCTTTACAGGAAGTCTCCTGACTTTTCAATGTTGGCAACTAATCACACAATGTTCGGAAACATAGTATGGGTCAAATAAAATCCGCCTGCAGTCTGGATCCAGGCTGGGACCGCCAGTTTGCAAGCCCTGCAATGAGGAAATAGACATGAAAGTGCTTTGAAAACTCAAAGACGTCTTCTAGAAACAGACGGTCTCATTTTAGGGTTAAGGTTGTTGTTGCGGTGGTGGTTGTTCTCCCCCTTGCCTGTGGTCTCGGGTTTTTTTTTTTTTTTTTGAAGACTGGCGTTCCTGGCCTGATGGAGATGAAAAGTCGGAATTCAAGAGAGACTTCAGTGAACTTGAACGCTTCATTCCTTTGGCAGGCTGGATAAATGAGAAGCCTAGGTGTACTGGACGGGCTAAGCCTCAGAATTCCTGCCACACCCACGGGCCCCTTCTAAGGAGTTTCCATCCACAGACCCTAGCTGGGGGAAGTAGCAGTTTCTTATGAATAGGTGGTTATGTTTGGTACCACGTGACCTGGCTCCCCCCCCCGCCCCCCCGCCGCAATAGCCGATTGAGCCAGGAGAGGGCATCTGATCCAAGAGCAGTCTCTCTATAGGCTGGCAAGCAGCCTATGAGGGACCCCAGGATGAGAACTTGGCCCAACAGGCACAGTGGTGACGAAGTTTGGGCCAATGAGAGCCTCACGCTTGGGGAGTTTGAATACGAGCCTTAGAAAGAGGGAACAGTTGGCACCTGGAGCAGAAGCCGAACACAGAGACGCAGGGCCCACGAATAAGCAGGACCAGGAGAGATTACTGGGCTTCACCCAGGTGCCAGCCACTTGACACATGTTTTGTTGTTTAAAACATTCCAAGAGCCTGTGAGGTAGGTACTGTTACTCTCCCTGCTTTACAGACAAGGAAACTGAGGCGGAGTCATTAAGTGCTGGGGTCGAAGCCCAGGCTTGTCGGATGGAAAAATCAGGCTGCAC
>NW_024423319.1:38092479-38103762 GCF_017311325.1 Ursus maritimus | reverse complement strand
CCCCCCCCCCCAATTGTCATCTGCATTGTAACAGTCCTCTTACGGGGCGGCTGACACAGAGGCTCCCCGACCACACTTGGAGAGATGCGGTTTGGGAAAGTATGGGAGGTACTGTATACAGCATTGCCCTCACCTTCAGGAGCAAGGTCAATGTCGAAAGATGGGGTCGGACTCCAATTTAAACTCCTTGGATTTGGGGCTAGTTCTGCACAGAGGAGGACATCAGTTTGTCCTCTTCCCTGATCCGGGAAGTATACACTGACAGCGGTTATCTCAGGGACAGTGACAGGACTGAGATGAATGCTCCGCAGTTTGTCCGGAGGATCCCATCTGCTCTGCAGGGCACAGAGCTCCCAGCTAACACGTGTTCACTAAGCATCGTCCACGAGGAGTTCAAATTGCAGGAACTTAGTGCACGGACAACAAAAATAGAGAAAATGACCAAATACGGAGAGATGGATTGTAAACCACGGCATTTAAAATGTAAACCGAAATTCTTAGGCTGCTCGTGGTGGGTCTTCTCATCCCTACAATAATTGTGTAAGAATTCCATTTGCGCCCTTATTGACGCCATTGATAAAAACGTTGACTGGGACAGGATTGAGGCTAGGTCGCTGTGCAAAGAGCAATGGTATTGTTCTGGCAATGGTATTGAGCCAGTTTTGAATCAATCCCCCTTTAGGAACTCTGCCTCGGGAAGACAAGTTACAGTCTGAAAGTTGCTTGGAGAGCCTTCAGTCAGAGACTGGTTTGTGGTCCAGAGGCTTAATGGCATCAGGCACGTATCAGACATGAGGGCTGCGTCGTCCAAGGGGTGGCATAGGTCAGATGTGTTGGCTAAGTCCCGCCTCAGCAGGGCTTGAATCTGCGCTTGGCAACTTTTATTTCTCTCACGTTCGTTCCTGTGGGCGCTTTCTTTATCTAACATTAGTGTCCTCACTTAGGCTAAGGTCAACCTCTGCTCTTCCCTTTTCTGGCCAGAGAGACTTCCTGTCGAATAGGTATCTGATCTTATCTGTGTTGATATCTTAGCTCTAAGTGATTCTCTAAAGCAGGTCTTTGGACAAGTGCCCACCTTCAGGAAAATTGCAGCAGCCCTCCGTGCAATGAGAAAGCCCGAGGACTATGTAGTGCACGTTTTGTAAAGTGAAATCTATTTTATTTCAATGACTGTCCTTTAGTCTAAGAGCATTGCCTTCTCTTTTGACGTTTGAAGAAAGCCCTTGCTATTTTTTTTTTTATGAACTGATAACTTGAGGTTGTTTCATTTTGTTTCTTAATGCCTTTCCTTGGAAGAAATAAAAATCCGGCAGCCCATGGTCAGTCCCCCAGTTCTTTGCTTTGCAAGAGCTGTGAATCTGGGAAGCTGCTCTAGGTACCTCCTATGACCACTTATGTCCTAAGTGCTTATAAATTACCTGCTTCATAATCTGCAGCGGAATCTCTCCGAGGATTGACATCAAGCTTACAGCTCTGGAGTTTACAGTATACCGGTCTGTAGTTTCCTTATTTAAGAAAATTGGGACGCTGCCCATTTGCAGTCCTCCGGTATCCCTCCTGTTCTCTCCGATTCCACAGATCCTCCGGACGGCACCTAACATGAGGCAGTTCCGTTTGCTCTTCATATAATGTTCTTTTCCCTATAGAGTTGGACATGCATATACATGTTGTTTGGGGGAATTTGCCGCACATCCAATGAAAGTGTAATTCCCAACTAACAGTCAAATCCTTCTCTTTGGAGCTACCCAGAACACACCTACCCTCTCTTCCATATGACAGCCCTTCACAGACTTGAAGACAGTGTTGTGACTCTCCCGTGAGTTAAGAGCACCAGCTGAGTCAGACAGACCCGAGTGGCAAGCACAGCTTCACACTCTCAGCTGTGAGAGCCAAGGTAAGTTACTTGGTTTTATTTTCTCTCTACTTCAGTTCTTTAGCTGATTTATAAAATGGGGGTAAAAAGACCCCACTTCATGGTTTATTGGGCAATAAATAATGTAATGTATGCAAAGTGCTTAACATGCTGCCCGGCAGTGTGAGCATTCAGTAAATGCTGGCTATTTCCAACCCCCCCCACTCCTCTATTTATAAAAAGCCGGGTGGGCATTTTAAGTGTCAGGGCTGTTGGGGAGTAAGGGGAGAGCGAGGAGGCTTTCTCCCTCCCTAATTGACCAGGGAAGGCAGAGGACCCTGAAGTACACCGGGTATTTCTTAATCCGGAGGTGGTCTATTTTCAGTTATCTGGGCGCCTGTTTGCTAGGGCTGGGGGAGAGCATATTGTCGAGAATCTAGGGAAAGGTTTATTTTCAAGAGCTGGGAAGCTATTTGTTGACATATTGAACCGTCTCTTGTTTATTCTTATTTCCCCGAGCAGCTAGCCATGCAATCCCCCAAACTCAATTACCTTTTGTCATGACACCTCCTAGCCGTATTGATCAGTGCAGACTGGGCAGGACGGGAGGGATCTCGGAGAGGCTAAGCAGCAATTTCTGGGCTTTTACTTCCTTAGAAGGCCTCCCTTCTCTGTGTTTGTAGAGACACCGGCATTAATAAAATGCAAGTCCGTGCCCCAAATGGACTGAGTGTGCAGCAAGAACCGTGTCTCTCTCACTAGCCTCCTTCGAAGTAGGCTGATGACGAATGGTCACCATTGACCAGAACTTGGAATCCTGGAGTGACCAGTGCCAGAATGGTTTTCCAACTGTAGCTCTTTGCACACACTGGGTTTTGCAAGCAATTGCATGATATGAACTCTGAATGCCATTGCAGCTAGAAAAAGTTTGGAAGGAGACACACCCAACTGTGAACAGACGGAGGAATGGGACTTGAGGGGGTGGGGGGTGGGGTAGGCTCCGGACGAGCTTTATCTACATGTAGGATTTCAAGTTTTTATTCCTAGAATATTTGTGTAATTACCAGGCATAAATAAAAGTTAGAAAAATGAGAGATTGCTTTTCAAAACAAAACAGAGCAGAACAAAATACAAAATAAAGGCAAGCCATTGGAGATATTTTTCAGGGGTCCCTACCGACCAAGGAGCCAAGTAGTGCAAGCCTCAAGTGTGTTGGGAGAGAAAGGTTGCTTGGGTCGGGAGGATGTTGGGGATCCCTAGAGAGAGCTTGCAGGGAGAGCAGGAGAGAGGGCTAGACATAGAATCCCAGGGTAACACACCTTTTTGCAAAAGAAAAATAACTTTTTGTTCCCCTCGAATACCAGTAATATGGGTCCATTATAGACAAACAGGAAAATACAGATAAGAAAAAGACAAGTCAAAATCCCCTTTAATCCCACCACTCAAGTACGGTCACTGTTAACATTTTGCCCTGTGTCCTTCCAGACTGTATTTTTTTGATGCAAAAATATAGGTAGTCATTTTATAAAAATCAGCTTGTCAGTTTCAGTGGCTGCTACAGATCCACCATGATTTGTTTATAACCATTCAATGAATTGTGTTCTAACACCGGCATTTGAGGTCATTGTCAAATTTGTATGATCCTAAACAACGATGCCTGCTAGCTGTGTGACTTTGGGAAAACTAGTTAACCTCTCTGTGCCTCTGGTTCCTCATCTGGAAATGAAGGTGATACTCACACCTACCTCCTAGAGTTGTTGTGAGTAACGAGATCACGTACGTCAAGTGCTTGGCCCCGTGCCTGGTACAGTAAATGTTAGTTTTCCTGATTAGGTATAATAGTAATCATAGTTGTTGCTGTTGGTGTTGACTTTCCTGTGAGTATCTTTTGGTTTGAGGGGGGGCTCTGGGGTCGAACAGAGCTGTGTGCTTGTGGTCATGGCAGTTCATCTCACTGGGGCTCAGTTTTCTTATTTGTAAAGTGAGAATTAATAGGACCGAGCTCACAGGTCAAATGAGAGAATGTTTGTAAAGCCCTCAGCGCAGTTCTTGGCATGTGGGAAGAGCTCAGTCAAAGTCAGTTGGTGTATTATTATTACTATTACTATTATGATTATTATCACTGTGAGTCAGCCACTGGTGGGGGTGGGAAGAGGAAGGTGGCAGTGAGTTGAGTGCTTGGAGCATTTCTAGCCACATGTCTGACTCCAAAGAGAGGAAATGATTTGGGGGATCCACAGTGACCCGGGCCCCAATCTGAGCTTTGCCATTTATTAGCCCTGTGACTCGGTCGCAATTTCTCTAAGCATCAGTGCCTGCCTCGTAGGTGTGCTTAGCCTGAGTGTCCAGGTGGTGTTGGTGGCTAATGGTGAGCATGGGAAGGTTCACAGATGACCTGAATGCCCCCCCACCCCCAAACCCTCAGACTCTGCGTCCCTATCTACCTGGGCTACTTGAAATTCACCTGAAGGCTTGCCTTACTCGGGGCTCAGGGACCAATTCGGCCCCGAGTCTGGTGGTTAAAAGGATCATGATTTGGAAAGTTCGAGGGCTCTGGTAAACCTTTCTATTAGTTTGACTCTGACCTTGTGCCCCAGTTGTGGAAAGCAAGCTGGAGTCCTGCTTCTGTGAGCAAACCCTCACCTGGTAGGCTCGGGACTGGTGTGCTTTTTGTGCTTGCTGGCCGCACACCCTAGAGCCTTGCTGTCAAATTCTAGCCCCATGGCGGGGACTTGGGTTGCCAGATTTCCCTCCGTGTATCTGACACGGGGGCAAATTGGCTTTTTATTATTATCATGGCAGGCCTCTATTAATAGCAACCACACTCCATCCTCTCAAACCCCAGTTTCCCTGCACCTGAAACCCTTGGAACTGTCCTGATCATTGCACTCAGCCTCCAATCCCGGTTCCCCTTACCTCTCCCCCCTGCCCGCACTTCCACATCGCAGCCTGACTCCCCGGACTCCTGGGTCTGCTCCGCTGCAGTGGATATGTCTCATTTCTGTCTCATCTCTGGAATTGCGTGAATCTCCTCGTTTCTCTGGGACAGCCAGAGGTGGGCAGAAGGGGCTGGTGCAACTATTGGGGGTGAGGGGGAAGAGGAGTGGAGTTGCATAGGCCAAGTGCTAAAGAGGAGCTTCTGGAGGGCTGTCAAATGAAAGGCGGCCAGAGGCAAATGTCAGAGCCTATATAGAGGCAGGAATCTGGGACCAGAGAGACGGAGCAAGCACTAGCAAGTCAGGAGCAGTGGGGCGGGTGGGCGGGCAGGCTGGCTGGCTGGCTGGCGGGCAGGAGGGGGGCGTGGCAGGGGATAGCTAAGGGAGATTGCAGAGAACAGCTGCTGGTACTGGGTCTTACTTTAATGAACTGGCTGGGCATGGGGCATAAGTAAATTGGCCAGACTGAAAGAGCCAGGGGCGCAGAGGACATACTCTCTTCTCCCTAGCTGGCAAGGTAAGATCTTTCCGGGGTTTGCCTGGAGGGGAACTGTAGCATGTTCAGGGATTTTTCTGAAGATGGGAAGTGGACATCTATGAATGCTCTTTTGACTCATCTCTCCCATTGCACCAATTATTAGGGTAACCAAGGTGCCAGCAGGAGGCTAGTATTTCTTTTCCTACGGCCCTTTCCAGGGCTGCCCAGGCTGGAGATCGGGGCTTGGGGGGGTGGAGTGTTGATGATGTGACTAAGAGGGAGAAAAGGCAGACAAGGTGGGTGATTATAGCACCATGAGATGGCACATTATGGTATAGTAGGGGGCTCTGTCATTGAACGTGCCCGGCAATCTGTGTGACTGCAGACAAGTTATTAACCTTCTCTGGGCCTTAGTTATCTCGTTTGTAAGAGGAGGACGGAGTACCGAAATCTCTTAGCGTTGTTGTGGGGACCAAATGAGATGATGCGTGTGAAGTGCCTAGCGGGGTGCTCGCCGGTCAGCGTGTGCTCAGGAAATGTTCACTGTTGGATTTCTGTTGCTCGTGTTCTCGTTAGTATTATGGAGGCACAATGCCATGAGATTGATGACTTTTGTGACATTGTCCCAAATAAGCAAGTGTTCTGTTCTTGGCATGGGCAGGCTGCGGGGGTGCATCAACATTGTGTAATGTGCGTGTTGGTTTCCAAGCTATGTGCCAAGAAGCCCCTTCTGGGGCTACTGATGGGGGCAGGCCGGGGGGTGAAGCTCTGAGATTGCCCACCTGCGTGTCTTCGGAGAAACTTGAAATCCAGACATGCTGTAGGTATTCAAGTGATGTCGGAACGGTAACTTAACACAGTGTTAGGGATGCCCAAGGCTAGGCAACACCGAGGAGGGGTGATCGTAAAGAACATACAGTTTTTACTGTCGTGGTGAGCCTATTTAGCCCCAGCCCTGGCTAATCTGAGAAAGCTGGCAAAATGAAAATAATAATACTATCACAGAGTATAAGATTCAAACGGGATAATGCTTGCCAATCCCCATACGTTATAGACAGTTTGGAGTTGTGTGCAGTTGCCTAAGTATAGTGCCTGGAACACACTAAGTGAACAACGCATGGTGTAGTAGTGGTTGCTGTGTTTGTGAGTAATAAGAATGATAATAGACAGGACTTTTGGTTCACGGAATGCTGGGATAATAAACAGGATTTTCAGTCCATGGATCAGATAAATGCCTTGCTTTTCCCGAGAGAGACCTTCAGGGCCATCAGCGTAGCAAAATGGGGACTAAAGCCCTGAGCAGGACTCAATGAGCCCTAGGAACTAATGATCAGCCGGGGCAAAGGGCCCTCTCCTGCAGGTCCGCCAGTGCCTTGGCAGCCTCATGAGTGCTCTGATGGGAGAGCGAGCCTGCACCTCTCACAGGTTCCCACAAGGTGGCGCTGCCGCCTCATTTGCTCTGGGGCGGCCGAGGCTCCGGGCTGCTGAGCAAGCTGGCGTTTACAGCATTTAGAAACGGAAAGGCTGTGCTGTGGGACTGAGTGGATTGGTTTGAAAAGAATAGGGGTGGAAGGGATCTTGGTTCCAGCTTTAAGTCCGTTCGCTGTTGCACAGCTTCTTTAACCTGATAGGCCCATCTCTGGTGCCACGTAGCTGGCAACACACAGAAAAAGTCTCCATCGCGAATCATTGGTCTATTTCCCAATCTTTTTGATATTGGCTTTTGACTACTAAACTTATTTCCTGTTTACAGATTTTTCTTGCCATTTGGGCTTCAGCACGACTCCTTGATCTCATCACTTTAGGGACTCTCTCCACACTATCTTGTGGCCATGGCCGATATGTCGATACCTTTACACTCCCTCCGATTCAACAATATGCTGAGGGAGGAAAATGTTGACCCCCAAAACAGGGGGACGACCTTCTCTGGACCAATAATAGAGACCAGAGCAGAGGTTCAAATCTTACAGTCTCATGTACAGCCTACAGTCTCGACGTCAGCGTCAGACCCTGGAGCGATGTCTGCACAGTTGATGACATCCCCAGGCTTTGACACCATGTCTGCACCTCTGATGGGAGCACCAAACGCTGGAGCACTGTCCCCACCGCTGATGCCAGCCTCAGACTCTGGGGCACTGTCCCCACTGCTCATGCCAGCCTCAGATGCGGAAGCACTGTCCCCCTTGCTCATGCCAGCCTCAGATTCTGGAACATTGTCCCCATTGCTGTCCACATCAGACTATGGATTAATGTCCCCGGGGCTGATGACAATTCCCGACTTTGGAACGATGTCTGCAGGACTAATGGCAGCACCGCCTTCTGCAGAGATGTCACCATTGGCAATGCCGGCTTCATCCTCTGGAGCGATGTCCGCGCCTATAATGAGCACTCCATCCTCTGGAGCGATGTCCTCACCATTGATGCTGGCCCCAGATCCTGGAGAGATATCTCCACTCCTAATGCCAGATATAAACCCTGGAGTGATGTCCACGCAGCAGCCAATGCCAGCTCCAGGCTCTGAAGCAATGTCACCATTGCAAATTACAGATGAAGACACCGAAGCAATGTCCAAAGTACTCATGACTGCTCTGGCCTCTGGAGAGATATCTTCGCTGCTAATGTCAGGCACAGACTCGGAAGCCATATCCTCACTGATAATGTCAGCCCTAGCTTCAGAAACCACGTCAGCCCAGCCAACGAGCACCCAAGACTCTGGGGACATCTCCATGCAGCTAATGTCAGGCCCAGATTCTGGAGTAGCGTCTTCACCGCTAATGTCAGTGCCAGGTTCTGGAGCCATGTCCACACCACTCTTGTCAGTCTCAGATGCTGGAGAGGTGTCCGCATTGCCAAAGGCAGCTCCGGACACTGAAGCCATGTCCCCACTGCTAATGACAGCCCTAACTTCTGGAGTGATGCCCCCCCAGCTGATGTCAGCCCAAGACTCTGGAGCGATGCCCCTGCAGTTAACACAAAGTCTAGACCCTCAAATCATGTCTACTCCATCCATGAGAGCAGCAGCCTCTGGGGGGCTGTCCGCAGTGCCGGCGCGAGCCTCAGACCCTGGAGCGATGTCCATACCACGAAGGAGAGCTCTAGGCTCTGGCACTATGCCAACATTGCTTAAGACAGTCCCAGACTCTGTAGCAATGCCCACCCCACTGATGCCAGTCACAACCTCTGGAGCCATGTCCACTGAGCAAATGGCAACCGCGGCCTCTAGAGTCATGTCCACACAGTTCACCATGGCCAGAACTTCTGGAGCGGTGTCTACAGGCTTCATGAAAGCCACAGCCAGTGGGGCAATGTCCACAGTGCGAATGCGACCCCCAGTCTCTGCAATGATGTCCACGCCGCTAAGGAGAGCCTCAGCCTCTGGGCCAATGTCCACACAGCCCATCTCAGCCCAGGCATCGGAAACAATGTCCACACCACAAATGTCAGCCCAGGCCTCTGGGCCAATGTCCATACTGCAAATGAGAGCCCCTGTCTCTGGAGCGATGTCTATGCCGCAGAGGAGAGCCACAGCCTTGGGAATGACAGCTGTACCACAGATGAGAGCCTCAGCCTCTGGAGCAATGTCTACCCCACTGATGACAGCCAAAGCCTCTGGAGCCATGTCCACACTGTTAATGAGAGACGCAGCCCCAGGAGTGATGTCCTTGCCACAAATGAGAGCTACGGCCTCGGGAACATTGTCCAAGCCACTAACGACATCCAAAGCCTCAGAATCCATGTTCATGCAGCAAATGACAACCACAGCTTCTGGAGACATCTCCGCCATGCTAATGAGAGACACAGCTTCTGGAGCCACGTCCGTGCGGCCGATGACAGACACTGCCTGTGCAGCAATGTCCACACCACTAATGAGAGCCCCGGCCTCTGGAGACATGTCCACACCGCAAATGACAGCTGCAGCTTCTGGAGCTCTGTCCATGCCTCTCATGGGAGCCTCAGGCCCTGGAGAAATGCCCACAGCGTTAATGAGAGCCACAGCCTCTGGAAGGATGCCCAGTCAGCCAATGGGCACCCAAGACTCTGGAGGGATGTCCATGTCGTTCATGAGATCCATGACCTCTGGAGGCATGTCCCCATTGCACATGCAAAACCCAGCCTCTGAAATGATGGCCACCCCAAAAATGAGAGCCCCAACCTCCGGGGTGCTGTCCGCACCACTGATGAGAGCCCCAGACCCCGGAGAGATGTCTGCACTGCTCACAAGAGCTTCATGCTCTGGAGAGATGTCCCCACCACTCATGAGACCCCCCGTTGCTGGAGAGATGGCCACATCTCTGAGAGTCCCAGCTTATGGGCCAATGTCTACTCCACAAATGGCAGCTCCAGCCCCTGGAATGATGCCCATGCCACAAATGAGGGCTCCAGTCCCTGGGGCTGTGTCCACACCACTAATGAGATGCATGGCCTCCGAGGCGATGCCCATGCCTCGAATGCCAGCCATGGCCCCTGCAGGGGTGTCCCTGCCACTGATGAGAACCCCAGCCTCTGAGCAACGTCCGACCGCAGATGATGCCCGCAGCTTCTGGAGAGATGTGCACACTCTCAGCGAGCTCCAGCCTCTGGAGTGATGTCTCCGCCACTAGTAAGAGCCCCAGTCTCCGGAGTCAGCAATCCACACCACTCACGGAGACCATCAGCCTCTGAAGTTGTATCCACAGAGATATTGAGAGGTCCAGCCTCTGCAAAGATGTCCACTGCACAAATGACAGCCGTGGCCTCCGGAGGGATGTCCAAGCCATTAACGAGAGCCACAGCCCCTGGAACAATGCCCATGCCATTGATGTCAGCCATGACTTCTGGAGACATGTCTGTGCCGCTAATGAAAAGCATGGCCTCTGGGACAGTGTTCACACTGCAAACTAGAGTCACGAGTTCTGGATCTATGTCCTTGCCACAAACAACATACGCAACTTCCGGAGGGATGCCTGCGCCACCAATGAGAGCCTCAGCTTCTGGAATGATGTCCACGCCACTTCTGAGAGCCACTGCCCCCAGAGGGATGTCCGTGCCACCAGTGAGGCGTCCAGTCCCGGGAGCCATGTCCACCCCACAGATGGCAGCCACAGCCTCCGGAATGATGTCCACTCTGGAAATCAATGCCACAGACTCTGGAGAAACATCTGCCTCTCACATTAATGTCACGGTGTCTGGATCAAAGTCCACACCACGCATGACTGCCACAACCGCTGAGACAAGGAAGCCACCCCCACAGGAAGTCCCATCCTTTGGCATGCTGACCCCAGCACTCTGTTACCTCTTAGAAGAGCAGGAAGCAGCCCGGGGCGCATGCTCTGTGGAGGAGGAGATGGAGGTCGATGAGGAGAAGCAAATGAAGGGCTTTTTGAACGACTCAGAGAAAATGGCATTTCTGGTGTCTCTTCATCTGGGGGCAGCAGAGAGGTGGTCCATCTTGCAGATGGAGGTAGGCCACCCCCTCTCAGAAGAAACCAAATCTTTCCTGAGCAGGTCACAGGGCTTATACGACTCACTGTCCGAGATAGACATCCTCAGCGCTGTTCTTTGCCATCCCAAGCAGGGCCAGAAGTCAGTCAGGCAGTACGCCACCGACTTCCTGCTGCTGGCCCGACATTTGTCTTGGTCCGATGCCATTCTACGGACCAGGTTTCTGGAAGGACTCTCGGAAGCCGTTACCACCAAAATGGGCCGGATCTTTCTGAAGGTGGCCGGCAGCCTAAAGGAGCTGATAGACAGGTCTCTCTATACGGAGTGCCAGCTGGCTGAAGAGAAGGATTCCCCGGGCAGCTCCGGCCAGGTTCTGCTGTCAGCCTGTAAGCGGAATAATGAGGAGGCAATGGAGAACGAACTGAACTCTTATCAGCAGACCGAGGAGGTAATGATGGGGAAATACACTCGAGGGGAGTGGTGGGGAGTGATAGGGAATGTCCCTGCTCCTTTGAGTAGAATAAGGAAGAGGCTAGGGGGAGGCATGGGGTTTCTAGCCCATAACCCCCAACCTGGAGTTCATCAGTGGACTGGCT
>NW_024423319.1:38073127-38092469 GCF_017311325.1 Ursus maritimus | reverse complement strand
CAGCAATGTCCACACCACTAATGAGAGCCCCGGCCTCTGGAGACATGTCCACACCGCAAATGACAGCTGCAGCTTCTGGAGCTCTGTCCATGCCTCTCATGGGAGCCTCAGGCCCTGGAGAAATGCCCACAGCGTTAATGAGAGCCACAGCCTCTGGAAGGATGCCCAGTCAGCCAATGGGCACCCAAGACTCTGGAGGGATGTCCATGTCGTTCATGAGATCCATGACCTCTGGAGGCATGTCCCCATTGCACATGCAAAACCCAGCCTCTGAAATGATGGCCACCCCAAAAATGAGAGCCCCAACCTCCGGGGTGCTGTCCGCACCACTGATGAGAGCCCCAGACCCCGGAGAGATGTCTGCACTGCTCACAAGAGCTTCATGCTCTGGAGAGATGTCCCCACCACTCATGAGACCCCCCGTTGCTGGAGAGATGGCCACATCTCTGAGAGTCCCAGCTTATGGGCCAATGTCTACTCCACAAATGGCAGCTCCAGCCCCTGGAATGATGCCCATGCCACAAATGAGGGCTCCAGTCCCTGGGGCTGTGTCCACACCACTAATGAGATGCATGGCCTCCGAGGCGATGCCCATGCCTCGAATGCCAGCCATGGCCCCTGCAGGGGTGTCCCTGCCACTGATGAGAACCCCAGCCTCTGGAGCAACGTCCGTACCGCAGATGATGCCCGCAGCTTCTGGAGAGATGTGCACACTCTCAATGCGAGCTCCAGCCTCTGGAGTGATGTCTCCGCCACTAGTAAGAGCCCCAGTCTCCGGAGTCATGTCCACACCACTACGGAGACCATCAGCCTCTGAAGTTGTATCCACAGAGATATTGAGAGGTCCAGCCTCTGCAAAGATGTCCACTGCACAAATGACAGCCGTGGCCTCCGGAGGGATGTCCAAGCCATTAACGAGAGCCACAGCCCCTGGAACAATGCCCATGCCATTGATGTCAGCCATGACTTCTGGAGACATGTCTGTGCCGCTAATGAAAAGCATGGCCTCTGGGACAGTGTTCACACTGCAAACTAGAGTCACGAGTTCTGGATCTATGTCCTTGCCACAAACAACATACGCAACTTCCGGAGGGATGCCTGCGCCACCAATGAGAGCCTCAGCTTCTGGAATGATGTCCACGCCACTTCTGAGAGCCACTGCCCCCAGAGGGATGTCCGTGCCACCAGTGAGGCGTCCAGTCCCGGGAGCCATGTCCACCCCACAGATGGCAGCCACAGCCTCCGGAATGATGTCCACTCTGGAAATCAATGCCACAGACTCTGGAGAAACATCTGCCTCTCACATTAATGTCACGGTGTCTGGATCAAAGTCCACACCACGCATGACTGCCACAACCGCTGAGACAAGGAAGCCACCCCCACAGGAAGTCCCATCCTTTGGCATGCTGACCCCAGCACTCTGTTACCTCTTAGAAGAGCAGGAAGCAGCCCGGGGCGCATGCTCTGTGGAGGAGGAGATGGAGGTCGATGAGGAGAAGCAAATGAAGGGCTTTTTGAACGACTCAGAGAAAATGGCATTTCTGGTGTCTCTTCATCTGGGGGCAGCAGAGAGGTGGTCCATCTTGCAGATGGAGGTAGGCCACCCCCTCTCAGAAGAAACCAAATCTTTCCTGAGCAGGTCACAGGGCTTATACGACTCACTGTCCGAGATAGACATCCTCAGCGCTGTTCTTTGCCATCCCAAGCAGGGCCAGAAGTCAGTCAGGCAGTACGCCACCGACTTCCTGCTGCTGGCCCGACATTTGTCTTGGTCCGATGCCATTCTACGGACCAGGTTTCTGGAAGGACTCTCGGAAGCCGTTACCACCAAAATGGGCCGGATCTTTCTGAAGGTGGCCGGCAGCCTAAAGGAGCTGATAGACAGGTCTCTCTATACGGAGTGCCAGCTGGCTGAAGAGAAGGATTCCCCGGGCAGCTCCGGCCAGGTTCTGCTGTCAGCCTGTAAGCGGAATAATGAGGAGGCAATGGAGAACGAACTGAACTCTTATCAGCAGACCGAGGAGGTAATGATGGGGAAATACACTCGAGGGGAGTGGTGGGGAGTGATAGGGAATGTCCCTGCTCCTTTGAGTAGAATAAGGAAGAGGCTAGGGGGAGGCATGGGGTTTCTAGCCCATAACCCCCAACCTGGAGTTCATCAGTGGACTGGCTGTGTAGTTATTAGGGGTGTATTAACCACTTTGAAGCAATGTCCCGGCCCAAGTTCCTTGAGGGGGGAGGGGGGCTGGGATGGCTAAAGGTCTAAGCCTTCTGATTATGAGGGAACCAGCTGGGGCCCAACTCTCCAACTATCCTAGGGGAGGGTTCATCTTTGGGGAGCTGAGTCCTACCTACAGGCACATGTGTTGTGGATCCAGGTCACTAGGGAATTTGGTCAGCCTAGTCCTGGATCGCACATTATGTGCATGCGGTACATTAGCCAAGTTTCTTGAACTGCTAAGTTACTGACATTATCCAGGCAGAAACCCCCTTATCATAGTAAGTGTGGCTCTTACCTCTGCTGGTTTTTTTGTTTGTTTGTTTTTCTCACTCCCAGCACCAGCATGTTCCCAAACGCTGTTACTACCTGAAAGAGCATGGAGACCCTCAAGAGGGTCTGCATGACCACCTTCGACAGAGCACAGGCCATCACAAGGCCCCCACCAACAAGTAATGCTTTCTGGAATCTTCTGTGATGTCTGACTCCGCTGCTAACTTGAGGACTTGTTCCTGGACCCATTCCATTCAATTACATCATAAACCTTGTGGCCTTCTCCCTTCAGCTTCTCCCTTCAGGCACAATCCCCCACCCCCTCATAATTCCCAGTTGGCTGACTTGACCTTCTCTTTTACCCCACACGCCTATAACCTGCCCTGACAATCAGAAGTGTGGACTTCAAGAGTGTTTGGTGTATGAGGTTCTGAACTCCTATTGCCGTCGAGACCAGTCCTAGTTGCTGGTCCAGGGAAAAGTCTAGGCAGGAGAAACCATGTCCTACCTCAAAAACACCTTAGAGTGTCTTGCCACATGTCATCAGGCAAACTTGAGGAAGCCCTGGTCCCATTTCACCTGGCAGGGGAGCCTATAAGAAGAGCGATGCCCACTCCTAAAACCACCCTTTTCATATGCCCCAACTCATAGCACCTAAAATGGGTCTCCAGGGCCCTTGCCCTGTTTATAGTCTCCATCCTGAACCATTCGTTTTGACCCACAATAGTAATCATACTAGTGGTTAACGTTTATTGATTATGTATTACGTGACAGGTACTGGGCTAGTTGATAAGCACCATCTCACTACACTCTTATCATAACCCAACTTGTTCTTGTGTTGTCAACTTCTGACTTCTTGATCTTTTGTCTATGGCCCTTGTTAATTTCCTCGGTGTCAAATTGCTAGCTCCGATCTCTTGGTGGCTCCCTCAGTGATTAAGTGCCCCCGCCCCCCTTGGCTATTGTGCTTTGTGACCAGCACTCTTGATAAAGGTCTTGGTCCTTAAACAGGCATAGATAGTTAGAACATGCTATGAGCAGTGTTTGCCTTCAGGTGGTGGGATTGTGGGTGTTCTTAGTTTCTTCTTTCTACTTCTCTGTACTTTCCAGATTCTCTGCAGTAAGCATGTATTACATTTGTAATCATAAAAGTCAATAAAGTTCATTTATGAAAAAAAAAGAATAAACTGTGGCTGACAGAATTTGATTTATGGAGTCCTTCATTCAATCAATATTGATTATCTACCATGTGTCAGCCACTGTTTTAGGGACAGACAGATAAAAACCACCACAGAATGAAAACTCCAAAAACCACGACAGAATGAAAACTCCTTTCCATTGGAAGGGGCAATGAGCAAGAAAGACCTAAGTAAGATAGACTGAAATCGTGGTAAAGTCTATGAAGATAAGAAATCAGGATAATGGGGAATCTGATCCTAACAGGGCCAATTTATTTATTTAATAACAGTCCACGTAATTGGGTTACTCAAAGATCTTTTAAAAACAGTAGGAGCAGCGTGATGAGAAACATATTTTAGAAAGCGAACTTGGCAACAGTTTGGAGGCAGGATAGGGGAAGGGGTCAGAGAGCAGTTCTGAGCCCCCTGCTATAATAGTACAGGTGACTGACTGGCCAGCTGACTCAGTCGAGGGCTGGGGCAGTGGGGACGGAAAGAGAGGACAGGCACCAAACACTCTCTGAGGACTCACGTCTGCTGCTCCATTACCCTAAACACTGGGTCTGATTCCAGGAAGAGGAAAACGATTCTCAGAAAAAACAGAGATTGGCAGACAAATTAGCAGCTCCCTGGTAATATAGATAAGAATCTGGGTCTACAGTCTGGTGTGGATGTATCAATCACCAGTGCTGTTGCCTCGGGGAAAAAAAGAGGGGACAATAAGTTGGGAAACCCAAATTCGAGGAGGGGGGAGGCAGTGGGCCTCGGGGGAACCAGCTCTCCCTTCTTCTCTGGCCCCGTTGGCTCACAGCTCTTAGCTCAGCAAAGCACAGTCGAGCTTGCTCTCTACTGAAACAGAAATGGATGTACCAAGTCATGATTGGTGTCTGGAAAATGTATATAGGAAAGAAAATGTCTTAAAATCGAAACTTTTTTTTCTTTTTTGAGAGGGAGAGAGAAGGAGGGGAGGGGCAGAGGGAGAAGGAGAGAAAGAATCTGAAGCAGGCTCCACGCCCAGCATGGAGCAGGACACAGGGCTCGATCTCACGACCCTGAGATCATGACCTGAGCCAAAATCAAGAGGCATCCGCTGAACCAACTGAGCCACCCAGGCACCCCTAAATTGATTTTCTTATAGCCATGATCATGGAGAACAATAGCAATTCTTTTTTAAAGAACATCTTATCATTGAAGTATAGTTGACATACAGTGTTATATTAGTTTTAGGTGTTCGCCATAATGATTCAACAATTCTGTACATGACTCGGTGCTCATCACAATGCGTGGACTCACCATTACAATGTTATTATGATATTATTGACTACAGTCCCTAGGCCGTACTTTTCATCCCTGTGACTTGTGTATTTTCTAACTGGAAGTTTGTACCTATTAACCCCCTGATTCTTTTCTTTATTTTCCTCCCCATGTTTCTTCCCTTTGCTTTTGCCTCTCCTTTTCTTTACATGAATGTCACCAGAGATAAATGGAACAAAAGAAGCCCAATCAGACCCTGCCAGAGCTCAATCCCTGCTCCTCTACCCATCCCAAAGGTTATATTTAGAAATGTTTCAAGAGCCACTCAACCTCTACATAGAACTGGGCTATCGTATGCCCAAGTACTTGAGACAGTTTTGTCTGCTGTAAAATAGTGTTTCAAGTTTCTCCAGGCCTCTCTGGCCTGTGGGTAAAAATAAGGTCCCATAAACAGTAAAACTCAGATGGCACTGGCCCCTGTCCCCACCTCTGTGTTACATGACTTCAAGCCCTTGAAGATTTCCTCCAGGGGTCTGTGGAAGACCCTGGAAGCTTCCCATTGCCACATGAGGATGGCCCCTCTGCACCAGCTGCTGGTGGGTGCCTCTGGCTGTGGGAACACAGAGGCTCCGGCTAGGGTGGGGCATGGACTGGGGCTGCCCTCCCTTCAGGCAGCTTTGGCCGAAATCACTGAGGGTGATCACAGGGGTGGGGAATGGGTCGTGAGTTGTATGGTGGAAATTCCCCTCCCCCTTCTGTGCCACGCTCTGCCACTTTGTCACCTGGACACCAGAGCATTGCTTTTATCCCATATCCCAGTGAGGCCCATGGGAGAAGAGTGCCTTCAGCTGCTTCCTGTGACAACCTCTCCCTGGCCACACACCACCGCCCCCCTGCCCTTGCCCCAGCTCAGTGTTGGCGTACCAAAGCCACCAAGTTCTCGAACCAGACCCAACCTCCAGCTCCTATCACCACGTCTCCATCCGTGCCCCTTGAGGCACTGTTAAGTCCACAGGTCTCTTCAAAACCACTAGTCTCTGTGTGAACAGAGGCCAGGAACTCTGAGAGCCAATGTCACCCTGTCCTGTTCTTCTATCTTCCTGACATTCTGTCATCCACGAGTTGGTCTCTGTCACTGCTCCTCAGGGACCAAGAGTATATAAAGCCTCTCTTAAAGACCACTTTCTCCAGGCAAGTATAGACTTGGGCTGCCACTGAGGGACCGATGTTTCAGTTTCTGCACATTCAAGTCTCACTTTGGGCTCAGACAAGATCCCGTTGCACTCGACTGGTTTGGTCAGCTCAAATACAGGACCTCTTCCTCTCAACCTCATTCTCCAACCAGAATAATAACAGATAAACTAACTTACCCGCCCTCAGAGCTATAGAGGGATTTTTTTTGGTTGTTGTTCTCTTTATGGATCATGCGCTTCCCTCCTTCTCACCTTGTCGGAAAGCTCTGTGCATCTTGAACACCTGTAGGGCGAGGGAGGCAGGTGGCTTGATCCCCTTGTGATCTAATGGAGGCTTTCTAGGACAATAGGTACTGCAGGCCACTCTACCTCTCAGGGCCTTGGTTTCCCAAATGGGAATAATCATCACCATCCCACTAACCTCACAGCATAGTGGAATAAGGGCCGCTTGCTGTTACCCGTAAAGCTAAAGCTCGTTTCTGAGGAGGTTGGGAAGTGGAGGGTAGGGCTGGTTGGGACATCTTCAGCATCCAGTCTCTTCAGGGGTTCTATTTAAACTCTGGAGGAAGATCTAAAAGAAAATTCTTGACTGAAGATTGGCAAAAGCCACATTTTAATATGAGTTATCTATTGAGCATTGACTAGGGGCCCAAGCTCTGGATTAACTTCTTTACCTGCATTGTCCCATGTCCTCTTCAAAACAACTGTGAAAGGTGGGTGCTCTTCTTAACCCTATTTTACAGACTGAGACTGTCTGGCACAGAGAGGTTAAGTAACTGGCTCAAGGCTCCAGAGCTCAAAAAAAGTGGCAGAGCTGGGATTTGGACACGTGCGGTCAGGCTCCCGAGCCACCACTCAGCTATGTACACATGGCTTTGTTACTCCAAGCCAGATGGCCACTGTGAAGAGTTATCCTGTGCCCCGGAACAAATTTGCCACCCAACAGCAGCCAACATTTGAAACTCCTAATGTCTGAGGCCTGAACAAAAATGACCCCGATTTCCCCTTTCACTGTCTTAGGTCCAGATGTGAATCCTCCTCTGGGTATCTGGGAAAAGTCTTCAATATTCAAGGAAAAGGGAATAATTGTGTGGTGCTACTGGGCTCAGGAGATTCTGCCCAGGGGCTAGCTGCAGCCTCAGAGTGCAGCAGCCTCTGTTCTGAGCTCTGGGCTCGAAGGAAGCTATGATTCTCCCCTGGGCATCGATCTTTTCCCATTGAGAAAAAAATTCATCCTGGGCCCGGGGAATCTGTAGAAGGGTGTGGAGCTCCAAAAGGGGAAGGGCTTTTTGTGGCTGCACCAAGAGCTGGCTTTTCTTTCTTAACAGCTATTATTCCCTCTTTATCACTTCTCTTTCAGGAAACGGGGGAGGGGTAAGGAAGGAAGATGATCCATCATTTGGATACTCCGGGCCCCTGCCTTCCAACACCACCCTCCCATTGGAAGGTGATCTTAGTTCCGACACTGGGGTGAATGCACACATTAAGAAGGCACCAGACACTCCCAATTTAAACAACTTGATAGAGATAATCTGGAGTGGCTTCTTCCATTACCAATGCAAAGACATGCTGGTTAAAGTGTATGTGTGTGTGTGCGTGTGTGTGGAGGGGGAACTCACAGCTGAGCCTCAAAAAAAGAAAGGGAAATCCCCAGGGGCAAAAAACTAAAGAGGGATTTTAATGGCAGACCAATAAACTCTTGAGCCTTCCAGGGCAGAAGTGGTGGAGTCAGAAGACATACAGCCCAGCTGACAATGGAATGTTCACACAGTGCTCTAGGAGCAAAACTGTGAGCCTCTGTTCCTACACGCTGCTCACCTCTCACTCAAGAGTCAGTATGAAATGTACACATTTTCCTACAAAGACTGAGTCAATGCACCATTCCTATAAAAGTTTCTGGGCTAGGTTTGGGGAAGCTGGCAAGAATTTAAGAAAAAGAAATCTCCCTTCCCTTGACAACCTTTGCTGAAAATTTCACTGGGCTAAGCATTGGTGTATAAACAGGTATTAAATAAATTGGCTGTGGCTTTCCCAGGATACTCTCTAATATCTTTTTTAAAATTTGACTATTTTCTGGTCAGACATTTACTGAGATATAATTCATATACCATATACTTTACCCATGTATTTTTTATTTTTATTTTTATTTTTGAGTTAGAAAGAAAGAGAGTGCAAGCAGGGGGTGGGGGTGGAGAGGGGCAGAGGGAGAGGGAGGGAGAGAATCCTAAGCAGGCTTCACATCCAGCATGGAGCCTGACACAGGGCTCTATCTCACAACCCTGAGATCATGACTTGAACTGAAATAAAGAGTTGGACACCCAACCGACTGAGTCACCCAGGCACCCCTACTTCACCCATTTAAAGTATATAATGCAAGGTCTTGTTTTGTTGTTTTTAGTATATTCACATATTTGTGTAACTATCACAACAATCTAGTTTTAGAACATTCCCATAACCCCCAAAAGAAACTCTGTACCCATTAGGCAATCACTCCCTGGGCCCGCTTCCCCCAGCACCTGGAAACCACTAACCTACTTTCTGTCTCTGTAGATTTACTTCTTCTGGACATCTCAGATAAATGGAATCATATTACATGTGGCCTTTTGTGGCTGGCTTCTTTTACTTAATGTAATGTTTTCAAGGTTCAATGATGTTGTAGCATGTATCAGTAGTTCATTCCTTTTTCCATCTGAATAATATTCCATTGTACGTATATACTATGTTTTATTTATCCATTCATCATTTGATAGAAATTTTGGTTGTTTCCACCTTTTGGCTATTATGGATACTGTTGTTAGGAACATTCTTCCACAAGTTTTTGTGTAAGCATTTCTCATGCAGACATAACTGGGAGTGAAATTGCTGGAGCATATGATAATTCTATGTTTAACCGTTTGAGAAACTGCCAAACTGTTTTCTGAAGTGGTTGCACTATTTTGTAACCCCATAATGGTACACCAAGGATGCAAGTTCTGCACATCCTTGTCAACACTTGTTACTATCTCTTTTGGATTATGGCCATCCTAGTGAGTATCCCACTGTGGTTTTAAATGCATTTCCCTGATGGCTAATGATGTTAAGTTTTCCTCTAGTATGTTTTTGATACAAACTCAACAATCTTGCAACATATTACCATCCATATTGTTGATAGCTTCGCTTTTGGGAGTATTCTGCAAGAAGCTACTGCTTCCGTGATGTCCAGCCCACCTCCAATCTCTTGCCCCAAATCTCCTCAGAATTAGAGGGGAAGAGGTTAGAAGGGCAAAGTCTCATGGAGCCTCCCAGACCCATAACAGCTTCCCTTCTGTTGCTGCTTTCTGCAACAGAGATTGCCTCAGAAGAAAGGTGAGCATGGGCTTTATATTTCAGGGTTTGCTGGAGGCCCAGAAACCCTAGCTCAAAAGAAAACTTGCAGGGGCATGTGGCCTCTTTCCTGTGGATTCTTCCTCCTTTGACCAAAATCAAAAATAGCCCAAACAAATAGTTCATTGCTGTGGTCTTCTACTGGGCTAAGACACCACTCAGAGTTTCTCTATAACCCAATCAGAGAGAGAGAGAGAGAGAATAAAACAAGATGAAAATCTCCATTCAAATTCTAGCTGTGCCAGTGACAATATGTGTGACCTTGGACAAGTCATTTAACCTTTCTGGGCCTCAGTAGCCTCATCTTTATTTTTGTTTGATTCTCATTAGAAGTGATAATTCCTTTTCTGTTTGGACAGGCTCTGGGTGTAGGAAAGTGTCTAAGCGGCCTGGGGAGAGGACTGCTGGGTGGAAGCCCAGTGTGAACCATTGCTAGAGGGCAGCATTGTATCAATAATTATCCTAATGACACTGGCTGAGGTGTGGTCGCCTCAGAAGTCTTTAATTCAAAAACCTAGTCTTTTCCTCACCCACAAATGGCGTTTTCACAAAAGGAAGGTAGTTTCTGAAAATCTGTAGAGAAACCATAGAGAAGAGTGCATCTGGCCCCCTTCATGTTTCGTTGTCCATTAACAAATCTAAGATTGCAAAAGAGAGACAGTGTATTATAATTTCTAATTAAACCTGTCTGCTTTGGGTCCCAGCTAGATACAGTTGCACAAATATCTTTTCCTCCTTGAAGATCCTACCAGCACCATGATGGAAATATTCAAATTCATTGCAACCTCTTCTAGAGATTTGATTCACACATTCAGTGACAGAATTTCTTATTAGAACACTTACTATTTTCAGTTTCTTCCTTCCTTGGCTTATATTTATTACAACCAAAAAATCGAATGCTTAAGAAATGGATCTGTTATAAAGAATCATCCAGGGGCACTTGGGTGGCTCAGCTAGTTACGTGTCAAACTCTTGATTTCGGCTCAGGACATGATCTCAGGGTCATGAGATCAAGCCCTGCATTGGGCTCTGCACTCAGCAGAGTTTGCTTGAGAGTCTCTCTCTCCCTCTCCTTCTGCTTCTCTGCCCCACCCCTTTAAAATAAATAAATAAATAAGCCTTAAAAAAAAGAATCATCCAGAAATTCCCCATTAAATCTTTTGATTACTTGCCACAATTCATAGTGTCTAAGTTTCTGCATGTCAAGGTGGCAGCCCAAGTCACTCATCTAGGCAAAAAAATACATGTGGCTGCAAAAACTGTTCAAACCATGTATTTCTGGCTGTGTCCCATTTAGCTATTGCAGGGCAAATGAGAAATTAATTAGTAATGTCTGCTAAGAACAGGGATCTGGGCATACAAATTGAGAAAATTGCCATCCTTAAGGTAAAGTCATGCAAATGGATTTATTATTAATAATGATAACAATAAAGAAAATGGTAGTTTCAATAGCAAAGTAGGATATTTGTGAAAGGGAACCGGGGTATCTCAAAACATCTCCAGACTATGACTGGTCCTGGGTGGGAGGGTGCAGCTAATCCTCAAGAACTTCTAGAATCAGGGACTTGAATGCCACCAGTGTTCTTGGTTTTTCTCTCTGCTTCTTAGCTCTGCATCTCTCTGCACATTGACTTACTTCTTTTCTCTCTATAGGCTGACTTTCTCCACATGGTGGGTGATTGGACCTTCTAGAGTGACTCTGTCCAATGTGGCAGCCACCCATCACACGTGGCTACTGAGCACTTGAAATGTGGCTAGTCTGAATTGAGATGCAATGACTGTTAAGTATAAAACACGCACTAGATTTTGAAGACTGAGTATGAGAAAAAAAGAATCAAAGTATCTTATTAATTTAAAAAATTGCATGTGGAAACGATAACATAGTACATATATTGTGTGAAATGAAACACATTAAAATTAATTCCACCCATTTCCTTTCTTTTTTTTTTTTTAAGATTTTATTTATTTATTCGACAGAGATAGAGACAGCCAGCGAGAGAGGGAACACAAGCAGGGGGAGTGGGAGAGGAAGAAGCAGGCTCATGGCAGAGGAGCCCGATGTGGGGCTCAATCCCATAACGCCGGGATCACGCCCTGAGCCGAAGGCAGACGCTTAACCGCTGTGCCACCCAGGCGCCCCCACCCATTTCCTTTCTTAATGTGGTAATTAGAACACTTAAAATTATATACTTGGCTCACATTATATTTCTATTGGACAGCACTGCTTTACAGCATTGCAATTTATAGCTACTTGGGAAGTGATTGACTGAGTTCTCTTGGAGCAAAGCACAAAAAATGAGAGAAAGGGGCCTTATTGCGAAGCTGGGCCAAATGTTCACCAGAGGCTTTCTTATGTGGCCCAAGGGGGAGGATCAGCTGGACATAGAGTTGGGTTAGCCAGAGCGACAATTCCCGGAAGCATGGATGGGGCTACTAGATCAATAAAGCAGAAGATATTCTCCAATCCGGGATCATCCTAAATGCCTTTTCTCTTTTTTACCCTCAAGCTCCAATAACCAATTATGTAGCAGGTTCTATTGATTCAACCTCCATCCACTTTTCGTCATCCTCAATGTATCATTCTCTCAGTTCACTCACTGTCCTCTCAGCTGGGGCTACGCAGTCACTGGCAAATGACTTTTAAACAAGGGTAATATTGTCTCTTCTCTCAAGATAGGCATTTGGGAAGATACACACTTATTTCCCAGCAAGGTGGTTTCAGTTATGTCCATTTCTGCCACTCATCATACATGTGAACAGGCCTTGTCACTTAGCTTTTCTGGGACTCAGTATGCACAGCTCTAAATTGGGACTGGTATGAACCCTCTTTTCCAGGGTGATTGGTATTACTCAGGGAAAAAACACCATGAGAGTCCTTTCATAAGGAAAGTGTCATTTTAGAGATTGGACCACATTGCAAAGGCAGCCGTGCAACACCTCCTATAGAGCTGCCTTAGCTGCAGGGACACAAGTATTTTCAGCAGCAGTAACTCTTCTTTCTTTAAAATAGATTAGATTGGATTTTGCAAATGGTCAAAATCACTGAAAGTCAAGTCTAATGACATGTGTGCTCAAACTGGGTAATACCAAGTCTGGCAAAAGAGAGAGAGAGAAATAGAAAGCAATGATACTAGTTTTATTATCCCTCCAAGAGAGGCTCTGAAAGTGTTTATTGTGGAAGCAAACATCGTTGGGCTAAGCAGGTAGTCTTCTAAGCACTGATGGTTCTGATGTACAGTGATCATTTGCATGTGGAGGCACTCAAGTGTTGTTTTTATATGTACATTAAAAACTGACTACTGGCTGGATCAACCTTGAAAATAACTCTTTAGGCTTTGAAGAACTTTTCTTACAAAGTTGTTTCTCTCAAATACTGCTAACAACCTTGTAGCCATGGGGTAGGTCCCATTCCCAATTGAGAGACATGGAAACTGAGACCCAGAGATGCTAAATGACCTACTTTTGATGACACAGCTGCCCAGGGACAGAGTCTGGATGTGATTAGACAGTTTGGTTCTGAGCCTTGTATTCTTTCTGTTGAACATGCTGTCTTCTTGGCATCTCCATTTTTTTCACATAAATCATAACAATGATAATAATTACAATGATAAAATGGAGGTGCAGAGAAGTGAAAGGATTTGTCCAAGGACACAGTTAGAGCTTAGGTTTGGATGCGGAAATCACTCTGTTAGTCTGCTTGCTGGTCTGGTCTTTCCGCTAAGCAGCTCATCCCATTTTTTTTTTTTATCATCAATACCTCCCTGTCTACTCACCCTGCCTGTCTACTAACACCTGCCTGTCTACTTGCCGTCAACATCACACCAAAGTCCTCTACGTCCTCCTCCTGCTGCCACCATTCTCCTGGCATAGCTTTCTCTGATGACTTCTTAGATAATAAATCCAGTGGCATGCACATGTAGGTAGTCTCATTTTAGAAGTGGGGGGGGGGGTCCGAATCTGTATAAGGAGACTATAACCACAGCAACAAATGAGCCAGAAAATGTCAGTGGCTTAACGCCATAGAAGTTAATTTTTCACTCATGTACTAGACCAGTGTGGCTGTTCTTAGTGGCTAGCTTTCAGCCACGGGGTGTTTCAGGAACCCTGAGTCCTTTCATATTGTGCCTTTTCTATACTCTATGGCCTCAGATTCCATTCCATTGATGAACACTAGTCACACGGCCTCATTTAGATGCAAGGAGGACAGGAAACCATAGTCCCTGACTGGGCAGCCACTTCCCTGTAACAGTGGTACTCTCAGGAAGAGGAAATGCAAATCTTCATGGACCACTATTCTTTTCTATCACCCAAGCTCAGAAATGTTGCAAGGTCACACAGCTATTAAGTGGTAGAGATGGGGATTTGAAGCCAAGTCTGTCTAAACCTACAATTTGTCCTCTAAATTATCATGCCTTCTATCTTGTTATAAGACAATTATTTTCTTCTTAAAAAAAGAACTCAACTGATCTATCTCACCTCTAATCACACCTTGCAAGGTAAGAAGTACCAGGAAGGCTGTGTCCTGGCAATGCCCTTGCTTCAGACTGCACTCTTATACATGTGGTTCATACTCAGGAATTCTGAAATTATGTTAATGATGTTCATAGTTTCCTTTTGCAAGTTTTGATCCCCATCCTCTCCTTCCAACTGATCTTCTCCTGATATTTCCCTGTTATAGTCTGCCACTCTGAATCCACTAATTTGTCCTACCTATTAGGAAATTAATTTGCCTTTCATTTTCACATATACTCCAACAGGTTGGGGGTGGGGAGGCACAAATGGTAGTTTAATTTATTCAAGTAGGTAGATATTTTAAAAGCAAACGATTCAATACAAATAACTGGTTAATTGCAACATTACTAATGGCTATTTTAAACTCTAAAACCAGTTCTTTGACCTGCCACTGATTCCTTCTCTCCTCAGAAGTGCTTTGAAACTCTGTAGCCAACTGTGGAAGGAGCTAAAAGAGATCTTTACATCTCGGTGTATCTATGTTCTCTGATATACAGTTGACCTTTGAGTAATGCCAGGGTTAGCGGTACCGACCCCTAACAACCAAAAACCTGTATATAACTTCTGACTCCTCAAAAACTTCACTACTAACAGCCTATAGTTGGTCAGAAGTATTACCAATAACATAAACAGTTGATTAACATCTATTTTGTATGTTATATGATTTATATACTGTATTCTTACAATAAAGTAAGCTACAGAAAAGAAAATGTTATAAGGAAGAGAAAACACATTTATAGTATTGTGTTTATGGAAAAAAAATCAGCACGTAAGCAGACCCATGCCGTTCAAACTCTGTGTTGTTCAAGTGTCAACTGTAATTCTCCTTTTATTTTTCTCACCCCAATTCATGTACTTCTTTCCAGAAACCCTGATTAGGAAATCCCCTGGCTGCCTTAAAATAATTGAGATATGTGATCTTTGCTAAGAATTCTTGAATCTGTTAGAAACTCCTGGAGATGGTTGAAGACAAAGACGTATGCTTTACTAGGTGGGGACCCAACTGCTAGGAAGGCTAAGATCTCAACTCCCACTGTGGCCTTGACTCAAGCTTTTATTTTCATTCTGGAGAAAAGGCTGTTCACCTCTTCACTAATAATTGGGAAGGCCCTAAAGACCAACCTTCTATAGCAAGAGGTCCCATTCTGAGTTTAAACTATGCCCATGACTAGAATTCAGATCTATCCTTCCATGTAAGTCTACTTGCAAGAGGGACTTAGAAATTTCCCAGGAGAGAATTCATTCCTACGGGAGAGGGAGCTAGGCCTGCCATCTTGGTCCAATTACAGAGCCCCAGTATGGGAAAGGAGGACTGACTTGGAGGAACACTATGATATCTGTCATTTGGCTGTCACTAATTCAATGTCCCTTTATTAGCATGTGAATAAAATGGAAGAATCATTTCTTCTACTTCGCCGTAGAACTCCATGCAACTTTGGTGCCTTGAAGACTCCAGGTGTCCGTCCCAGTAGAAGCAGAAGCTGTGTCTGGAGGAAGTGACAATGGCCAGCAGATAGAGTGGCACCCAGCAAAACCTGTTATGGAGGCAACAGAGTCCAATCTCAAAATTCAAAGTGAGTTATCATTGTTACAAAGGAATAACCCATGTTTTTGCTGACTTCGGTGCCTAATTCCTTCAAAGTTTTCTCTGAGAGTTCCGGATGTTGTCTTTCAGATAGGCACAAAGAAGTACAATAAAAAAAAAAAAAACATTTGGTGTCTGCCATTTTCCCTCTTAGCACTGTAGTAGGCTTTTGAAGACATTGCTTCAACCCCAACTCCTGAAATGAGCACATAATTAGGAACCCTGATGAAAGCAAAGGTCATTCTTCAGCGTTTGAATTGGTATCAGGGTCTCCAGACCTCAAATAAAGAGGCCACATTCTCATGATCCAAAAAGCGTGAACATATGAACCATGTGGGGAGGTCGAATTCTTTGTGCCAGAAAGATTGATGTGAGATGAAAACTGACCCAGGTAGAAATGGAATTGCAAGGACTTGAGTAGAGCCAAATGGGGATGGCTTAATCCACAGAAATAACTGCTTCATGTTACTGATTTTCAAAAATTTTGTTGTATAGCATCTGGCTTATTGGTCTATTACACTTTCAAGACAGCACAGAACATCCGGTACTGTCTTCACTTCTGACATCAGGAGAAGGAGATCACATATCCCTGAATGCAGTTTCCTCTGAGGAGCCCCGAAAGGCATTAGCCACTATTCTTGCTGTATCTGTTGCCTTTACTTGGCCTTGCTACTGAAGTTTCTACCCCCATTCTGGACACTCTAGCCTCTCAATTTCTCTCTTTACTCAAACTGTGTCACAGAGAAGATTTGAGCTTGACAGGGCAGTAATGATCTTTTTCAGTGGGGCAAAGATAATTGAGGACAGAGAAGTGTGAAAAACTTGAGGAGAATGTACATTTGGAAACGTCATTTGTTCATTCATTCATTGAACGTTTATTGAGTGACTAAGTTATATTAGGCTCTGTCTGAGGTGTTTACTGACTGCATATAGATTTAAATGAACACCTATACATGAATGTGTGACTATGACTCTCTTCAAATGCTCTAAAGATAAACAAAACTGATATGGGTCTTTTCCTTTTGGTATATATTCCTCTTCCTTCATCTAACCCCTCCCCCTTCCATGTAGAATTATAGATGATCCAGGAGAGGCCCAATTCTAGTAGGCACATAAATGGCTCCCCAAAGATGTCTGCATTCTGCTCACTGGAAATTGTAAATACGTTAGGTTATATGGCGAAGGAAAATTAAATTTTGCAGAGGGAACTAAGGTTGCTAATTAGCTAACCTTGAGATGAAGAGATTATTATGGATTATCCAGTTGTGCCAACATAGTCACAAGGGTATTGGTAAGAGGAGGAGGGAGGCAGAAGAGAGAGAACCTGAGTAATGTAGCATGAGAAGGACTTGGCCCTATGTTGCTGGCTTTGAAAGATGGAAAAGGAGAGCCAAAAATTAAGAAACACAGGCAACCTCTAAAAGCTGGAAAAGGCAAGGAAGTAGATTACCTGTGGAGCTCCCAGAAGGAATGTAGTCTTGCCTATCCCTTGATTTTAGCCCAGTGAGACTGGTTTTGGACTTCTGACTTCCAGAACTGTAAGATAATAAATTTGTGTTATTTTAAATTGCTAAGTTGGCAGGAAATTTGTTACAGCAGCGACAGGAAAACAAATACAGTAAGAAATTGTCTAAATTAGTAATTCTCAACCTTGATTGCACAGTACAATCACTTGTAGATCTTTTAAGATCCTAATGTTTGGGTCACACTTCAGACCAACCAGAAGCTTGGGAAGTGATTATTTAGGCATCATTTTTTTAAAGCCTTCCAGATAATTCCAATGTACAGCAAGATTAAGAGCCACTGGTTCAACTAAAATTTTTGTATCACTATATTTTAACGGTGAAAATCTTGCTTGGCTGAACATATCTCTTCTTACCTCTTTCTACCAGTTTGTCTCTCAGCAGGACAAGAAAAAGTTAAAAGAGATTCAATGTCCAGAATCCCTGGGACATGAGGCCAAATGAGAAGAGCTTAACACATCCTCCCAAGGAGCTGAAATAGGAGGTAAAGCAGGGGTGGAGGCTCTCACCTAGCCTCTGTTTTGGTAGATCCATTCTTTTCTGAAAGTCTGGGTATGTATATATTTGTCAAATGCCATTTGTTTTATTTTCAGTAAGGCATCTAAAAGTCATTGGAAGATGGACACAAGCTGTCAAGTGCACCTTGAAGGGTGACGTCTCAAGACTTCCATGTAAGAGAGCCAAGTCAATTGCATGCCTGACCAAATAGACCTGTCACTTACCAGAGACAAGTGTGACCCATGTCTGTGTTACTGGCTTCAGCAAGCTGGAGTTTGGAGTTCTTGGCCCAGGTAATGTAAAACTGAGAGTTATTTTCTGAAGAATGAGGACTAAGGAATAGGATGTATATGAAATTTACAATTTACTATGTCTTTAGCAAAAAAGAATTATATATACCCTGAATCTGATTCCTCTTATAGATTCAGACAGAATTTACTGTGGCAGTTTGGCTATGACATATAGGTAATGTGAGTCCAGACAGTCATATTAAATCTTTCTGGCTACGCAAGAACATGCCATTTCATTGCCAGTCTAACAGCAAAGCTTTCCAATGGACCATTTTCTGATCTGGCAAGGGGGCTGATAGATTTCTATACAATCATGTAGAGCAAAGGACGGAGAATACAGAAAGCCTGCTTTAGTCCATAAAGGTAGGACATGTATATAAGGTTGCCATGATCCCATGTTCACTGCGTTAGGGTTTGGTCCAAAGCAGATCAAATGCTTTCTGTAGAATTGACTCCAAAAGCCTGAGCAGGGACGAGGTGCCAAGACTAGGGGTGCATAGGAGGTGACTTGCCCCAGTTCCTTAGTAGTGATTATATGCATCCCTGTATTTAATACCAGCATAATAGTAGCTTAAAATTGGCTATGATGGGAGTATTTATGCCACAGAGCTTGGCAAATGCTACAAGTCAGTCTCTCCAGTCCTCCCTCTTCCAAAGAGCTGGTTGTTAAATATTCATCAACACACTGGAACTTGCAATACAGTAAAACGGGCTGGGTCTGAGAGGTATGAGGTGAGAGGTGAGAGGTGAGAGGACGAGGAATGTTTTTTTGGAAAAGAAAAAAACCTGGTGTACTGTATGGTGACTAACATACCACAGTGAAAAAAATTAAATAAAAAGAAAAGAAAAGACCTGAGTGAACCTAAACGCCGCTAAGGGAAGAGGGCTCAGATTCTTTATTTCTTTGTTTCTAAAAGGGTAAATCAGAACTACTGTGGATATGTGCACATGTGTATATGTATGTGGGGGAGGAGTCCATGGAAGCTAGATTCAACTCAATATAAAACCAAGAATTTATTAATGTTCAGTACCATTCAAAAGGGGACAATTTTATCTTGGGAGATAGTGACATTCCACATCACTGGAAGTGAGCAAATAGAAGCTTAAAAATCAGGAGGCTAAGAATGCAAAACCAGTACGAGGGGAAATATTTTATAAGGGCTCAAAGAATGCTTCTCACCCCATTTGTATCATTTCCCTCCTAACTGGCTGGCTTCTTTCTTCCTCAAGGCAGTAGCTTATGGGAATGCAGGAAGAGCATGAGGGTCTTCACCTCCCAATCCTCCTTTCTCTAGATTGACATTGGTAAAGAAGGTTTTTCCTCTGACCAGCTATCTGTATGTATCTTAGAAGAAAGCCGGAAAGATACACACACACACACACACATATACATACACTATATATATATTTTATTTATTTATTTATTTATTTATTTATTTATTTATTTATTTATTT
>NW_024423319.1:37980410-38073117 GCF_017311325.1 Ursus maritimus | reverse complement strand
TTTATTTATTTATTTATTTATTTATTTATTTATTTATTTATTTATTTTGGCGAGTGCCCCTGAAGGCACAATGCTATGCAAAAGGATTTCCCAAAGTGAATTAAAATAAGCATTCTACTCAAGCCAGGAGAAAAAAAAAATCACATTAAATTAAGCAGGCATTGGAAACAATTATATTACAGTGGGAAGAGTAGTTACATGTTTACATTGCTTGAAACTATGTTCTACAGAGTCATGTCAAACATAGCAGCTATGAAAAATAAACATAAAAAGAAACAGAGGAATTTTATTAGATTAAACGTCTTTTCCTAGCAGTAGCTCATGGTTCTCTTTAGTCCACTGTCTGTTTTCATTAAACCAATCATGATTTCTTGAAGCCCCGAGGTGCATGAACAAGGACTGGTTTCCATGGTTTGGATAGCTACGCACCTGCGTGGGATGCTCGAAGTATTCACAGGGAGAAAGGCAGATGAATTTTCAAGTATCTCCATCTTTTATCACAATCTACTTGGCTGTGGGTAGAATGGAGCGAAAATTCTTTGTGTGTGTGTGCGCACGCAAGCGTGCACATGCATGGGCACACACACAGAGCTCTTAATGTGATATAAGTAGTATATATGTATACTAGGTTTGGTGATACTTAGTCCTGGTTTAGAACAACAAACAGTTTAGGATTAAAACAGAGTTATAAGAAAGTATTTCTGGATGGTCAGACTAAGAACTTCAAAAAATCTGCTCATCCGTAAAGTGAACAAGACACAAGGAAACCTTGTCAAAATGAGCTATTTCAGAACTCTGAAAATTGACCCAAATCATTCAACCATCCAAGAACTATTTATTCAAGAAAAATGGCTGAATCTCAAGAAGAGCAATGAGCTTCGTGATATTTTAGCTCACTCTGTTCCCATTCCCGTCTCCCCAGCTCAGCGGGAGACTTACAGACTCACAGCTTCACAACTATGGTAGTTGTGAGAACCAGTAACCTGGCAGCCACAGAAGGAGGCAAGGTGGGTTTTGAGCTCCCTCATAAAGCCCTGTTTTCAGAAAATTGTAATTGTCATTGCTTGACTTGCCCAACATCTTCCCGGAAATCTCCACTTGCTGGGCTTGTCTTTATTTGACCTGACTCAGAGCTTACTCACAGTGAACAGTCTGCTCCCTGGACAATTTAAACAAAAAATGGTGCTGGAAAATTATGGAGGCAGGACAAATGATATATATGGTTAGGTGGGGTGCTCTGAGAAGTCTTCATTGATAAGGTCATGTTTGTTCAGATGCCCAAGCTAAAATGGTGGAGTGAACCACGTAGCTGTTTGGGGGCAGAAGAAGGGAATTTTAGGCTAAAGTAACAGCAAGTATAAAGGTCCTGAAGTGGGAGTATGCTTGGTTTCTTTCAGAAGAAGAAGATAACTTGATTCTAATCTTTCTTCCTCTGTCTTTACTGACTCGGGGATTCATTGGCTGTCATGATTTCGACCATCATTACAAGGCCTCTGCTATACTATCTCCGTATTCAAAACACTCAGAAACATTTTTTTGAAACACTGATTCTGTCAAGGTATTCCCCTGCTTAAAGAATGTCTAGGTGATTTCTATTTATCTACAATAAAAAATCCAAATTCCTCCCCAATTCTCCAAAGACCTGCACCAATGTGATCTTGTATTCTATTTATCACTTGTGCTATTTTTATAAACTTTGATTCCTATTAACTCCTGTCCTGACCACTTCAGCTTAGCTAGTCATTCTCTCCTGGATGTAATCTTTTTTTCTTGTGGTAGAATATATGTAAAATAAATTTTGCCATTCTAACTGTTTGAAGTAATTACTGATAATGAAGCTTACTTTTGCCATTTTGTTATTTGTTTTCTTTTTTTAAAGATTTTATTTATTTATTTGAGAGATAGAGACAGAGCATGAGCAGTGGGGAAGAGCAGAGGGAGAGGGAGAAGCAGACTCTCTGCTGAGCAGGGAGCCCGACCCAGGGCTCGGATGACCTGAGCTGAAGGCAGACGCTTCACCGACTGAGCCACCCAGGTGCCCCTGTTATTTGTTTTCTATAAGTCTTATATCTCTTTTTGTTCCTCATTCCTTTCATGACTGTACTCTTGTGTATTTGCTTGGGTCTTTTTGTAAAGGCACATTTTGATTTCCTTCTCATTTCCTTTTGTTTATATGCTATAGATATATTCTTTGTGGTTACCACAGGGATTTTACATATAAGACCCTCAAGTTATAGGATTTTATTTTATTTTATTTTATTTTATTTTATTTATGATGTTTAGTTAGCCAGCATATAGTACATCCTTAGGTTTTGATGTAGTGTTCAACGATTCAGTAGTTGCATATAACACCCAGGGCTCATCACCACATGTGCCCTCCTTAATACCCATCACCCGGTTACCCCATCCCCCCACCCCCTCCCTTTTTTTTTAAATGATTTTTTATTATATTATGTTAGTCACCATACAGTACATCCCCGCCACCCCCTCCCTTCTGTAATCCTCAGTTCGGTTCCTGGAGTCCAGACTGGTTTGTCTCCCTCTCTGATTTCTTCCCATTCAGTTTCCCCTCCCTTCCCCTGTGGTCCTCTGCTCTATTCCTTATGTTTTACATATGAGTGAAACCATAAGATAATTGTCTTTCTCTGCTTGACTTATTTCACTTAGCATAATCCCCTCCAGTTCCGTGCATGTCGATGCAAAGGGTGGGTATTCATCCTTTCTGATGGCTGAGTAATATTCCATTGTTTATACAGACCACATCTTCTTTATCCATTCATCTGTTGAAGGGCATCTTGGCTCCTTCCACAGTTAGGCTATTGTGGATATTGCTGCTATGAACATTGGGGTGCAGGTGCCCCTTCTTTTCCCTATATCTGTATCTTTGGGGTAAATACCTAGTAGTGCAATTGCTGGGTTGTAGGGTAGCTCTATTTTTAACGTCTTGAGGAACCTCCATACTGTCTTCCAGAGTGGCTGCACAAGTTTGTGTTCCCACCAACAGTGTAAGAGGATTCTATAGGAATTTATTTTAAATTGTTACCAATTTAACTTCAATTACATACAAAACCTGTGTTATATACAGCTCTGTCACTCTCCACTTTATGTTAATGACATTAAAGATTACATCTTTAGCTCTTTTGTTCATGCCGGTAGCACCGGCAGGATGCTCAGGTGTTGCTGTCTCATATTGCCAGGAGGGGCCGTAGCCACCAAAGAGATCAGAAGTGGCATGATAAACAGTACAGGCAAGCCCATTTGGGCACAGCCCTGAAGGCCAGCCCTTTTGGAGGTGCTTTCCATGCAAGGGGAATTGCGCTGGAAAAAGGAGGGGTTGAAGCCAAATAGCCAAATTCTGCCATCAGGAAGTGTGTCAGGGTCCAGCGGATCAAGAACGGCAAAAAAAAAAAAAAAAAAAAAAAAAAAAAAAATCACAGCCTTTGTACCCAATGAAGGCTGTTTGAATTTTATTGAGGAAAAGAATGAGGTTCTAGTTGCTGGATTTGGTCGCGAAGATCATGCTGTCAGTGACATTCCTGGAGTTCGCTTTAAGGTTGTCAAAGTAGCCAGTGTCTCTCTTTTGGCTCTTTACAAATGCAAGAAGGAAAGACCAAGATTGTAAGTTTTGATGGTGAAAACATGACAATAATAAAATCTCACATGCCAAAAAATTACATCTTTATACATGTGTACCAATTAACACAGATTTGTTACTTTTAATGCATTTGTCTTTTAAATCCTATGAAAAAGAAAAAGTGGAGTTACAAGCAAAAATTTTAAAAATACTGATATATTTGTCCATGTATTTATCATTTATCAAAGATCTTATTTTCATATGATTTTGAATTACTGTTTAGTGTTCTTTCCTTTCGATTTGAAGAACTGCTTTTAGCATTTTTTGTAGGATAAGTCTAGTGGCAGTGAACTCTCTCAAATTTTGTTTGTATGGAAATGTCTTAATTTCTCCTTCATTCTTTTTTTTTAAGATTTTATTTATTTATTTGACAGAAAGAGACAGTGAGAGAGGGAACACAAGCAAGTGGAGTGTGAGAGGGAGAAGCAGGCTTCCCGCTGAGCAGGGAGCCCAATGCGGGGCTCGATCCCAAGACCGTGGGATCATGACCTGAGCCAAAGGCAGACACTTAACGGCTGAGCCACTCAGGCGCCCCTCTCCTTCATTCTTAAAGAACAGTTCTGTTGAGCATGAAATTCTCAGTTGATAGGTTATTTTTCTTTCAACATTTTAAATATACTATGCCTTTTCCCTCCAAGTTTTCTGCTCATCTTTCCACTGATAATCTGATTAAGAATCTCTTGTATGGGACCAGTCACTTTTCTCTTGCTACTTTCCAGATTCTGTCTGTCTTTGGCTTTGACAACTTGTTATAATGTGTCTTAGTGTGACTCTCTTTGGGTTTAGCCTACTTGGAGTTCATTAGCCCTCTTGTATCTATATATTCATGTCTTTGCCCAAATTTGAGAAGTTCTTGGCTATTATTTGTTTCAATAATCTCATGGCCCTTTCTTTCTGTCTTCTTCTTCTTAGACTTCCATAACGCATATGTTGGTCACCTTGATCATGTCCTCTAAGACCTTAGGCTCTATTCACTTTTCTTCATCCTTTTTTCTTTCTTCTTAGATTTGATAATTTTAAATATTCTGGCTTCAGGTTCACTGATGCTTGTTTTCCTGTTTGAGTCTACTGTTGAATCCCTCCAGTGAATTTTTCCATTCGGTTATTGTATTTTTCAGCCTCAGATTTCAGTTCATTTCCTTTGAATAATTTCTATCTCTTGTTATTCTCATTTTGTTCATATATTGTTTTACTGATTTCCTTTATTTCTCTATGTTTTCCTTTAACTCTTTGGGCATATTTAAGACAGTTGTTTAAAAATCTTTGTCTGTGTTTCTTGCCTGAAACAACACCTGTGTTTCTTCAGGAATGGTTTCTGCCATTTTATTTTCTTCCTTTGATTGGGACATGTTTTCCTGTTTCTTTACATGCCTTGTGATTTTTCTGTTGAAAATTGAGTATTCAAATAAACACACACCTCTCCCAGTCTTTGTGAGTTGGTTCTGCACTAAGGCAGACCTTCACTAATTAGAAAGACGTGTTGTGAATCTTTGGATCCATCCAGTGTGAACACTTCAGGTCTTCTGTGAGCATGCGTCTTGCCCATCACAGTTTGTGTGTTTTCTACAATTCCTCCATATACAATTAAGTATCTTAATTTCTTGAAGAGTCTCACCCCAGCTTCTTCTCATGACCCTGGATGTTCTATTGTGTTGTTCCACCTATATTCTCTTGCCCCAGGTGTTGGAAGATTTGTAGTCCTCCTGCAGCTTTCATGAGCCATGGCCACTGTGTATTTCCATGGTTTTTCCCAGTCTGAGATCTGAGTTAGGTGAAACAGAGAGTCCTCACTCAGGTATCCCTCAGATAGGTCAGGATGTTGCAAACAGGGGCACCCGGGTGGCTCAGTCGTTAAGTGTCTGCCTTCGGCTCAGGGCGTGATCCCAGGGTCCTGGAATCGAGCCCCACATCGGGCTCCCTGCTCCACTGGGAAGCCTGCTTCTTCCTCTTCCACTCCCCCTGCTTGTGTTCCCTCTCTCTCTGGCTGTCTCTCTCTCTCTGTCAAATGAATAAATAAAATCTTTAAAAAAAAAAAAAAAGAATGTTGCAAACAATGTGCGCCCTGTTCCCTCTAGTTCAAGAAAGGAAATGAGGAACTGGGCCAGCACTTCCTTCAAACCTTGCCATACTGCACTAGGTATGTAGGGGGCAAGGGTAAATAAAAATGCCATAGGGACACCCGGGTGGCTCAGTCAGTTAAGCACATCTGACCCTTCATTTCGGCTTAGGTCATGATCTCAGGGTAGTGAGTTTGAGCCCCACATTGGGCTCAGTGCTGGGCGTAGAGCCTGCTTAAGATTCTCTCTCTCCTTCTCCTTCTCCTTCTGCTCCTTCCCACTGCTCTCTCTCTCTCTAAAAAAAATGCCATAAAGGGGCGCCTGGGTGGCTCAGTCGTTAAGCGTCTGCCTTCGGCTCAGGGCGTGATCCTGGTGTTCTGGGATCGAGCCCCATGTCAGGCTCCTCCCCTGGGAGCCTGCTTCTTCCTCTCCCACTCCCCTTGCTTGTGTTCCCTCTCTCACTGGCTGTCTCTCTCTCTGTCGAATGGATAAATAAAATCTAAAAAAAAAAAAATAGTATAAAAAAATGCCATAAAATTTCCTATTGCTTTGAATGTGGCTTTTTTTTTTTAAACTGGGTGTTCACTTGGTTGCTATAGACCTTTGACTCTTTTTCAGGGCTCCTATAACATTATTTTAGCCAGCCTCTAATTGTTTTTCAAATGTTTCTGTGGGGAAATGTAGACCCATAGCTTCCTAGTCTGCCATCTTACTGATATCACTCTTGGATACGATGTTGGGTTTACCTTTGTCCTTCCTTACATGCCATCACTTCTACCCACAGTATCCTTGTTTCTCTTTCCTGCACCTATTAGTTTAATATGATGGTGAAGAATATGGGCTCCAGAGTCAGTCATACATCGCCTTGAACCAAGATGTGTCACTTACTTGAGATGTCATAATGTCACTGAGCCTCAATTTTTCATCTCTAAGATGAGTGTGCAATAATAGCAATGCTACTTCTATTTCGGTTCATAAGATAATGTCTTTAATGTACAGTCCAAGCATATAGTTATTCCTTAAGGTTAGTTGTTGCTATAGTTATTTTTATTACTGCAGAGAAATACCATTTTCACTCGTGACCTTACACAAGTTACTTAACCACTCCAACATTCAGTCTTGAAATATGGCTAATTATAGTGTGTACCTCATAGGAATATTAGGATTAAATGAGATAATGCTTATGAAATGCTTGTAATAATGTGGGCAGTAGTGCTCAAATGAATGGTTAAGTGCTTTAGGGGATTAGCGAAGGTGAAATCCCAGTTGTGTGGAATGATTGGAGTAGTTATGAAAAAGTTAGGATTTAAGTTTGGTGGTTAAAAATAAGTATAATTTGTGGGGGCAAATGGGTGGCTCAGTTGGTTGGGTCTCCGACTCTTGGTTTTAGCTCAGATCATATGGTGGTTGTGGGATCAAGCCCGGCATTGGGGTCTGCCCTTGGCATGGAGTCTGCTTTGAATTCTCTCTCCCTCTCCCTGCCTCTTTGCCCCCTCTGTGCTTGTGCACAAAGTCTCTCTCTCTCCTCTTTTTCTCTCCAAATAAGTAAGTAAAATCTTTAAAAATAGTAAGTATAATTTGTGGAGTTGGAGAAAGAATGAGTAAATTCAAAGAAGAAGGAACAGCATATGTCAAGTTCAGGGAGGTGAAAATAAGTGTGGTATGTCAGAGAACAGTAAAGATATTGTTACTATTGAGGCGTTGTAGGAAGCAAGTGTAAAAGCAGATCAGAGACAGATTGCTAGGGCGTTGGTAGTATTTAAAGTACCACTGCTATAACAGATTAACCCTCAATTCTCAGCTTATAATATCGTAAATATTTCTCATTCAACTGATAATCTGCTGGGGGTGTTCCTGGTTGGGTAGCTTTCCACATATGCCATCATATAGGGACCCAGGATCGTCCCATTTCATGGCTCTCCCTCCTCTAGGTCCTTGGCATTCTTTCCAACCAGCTGGAGGAAGGAAAAAGAGAGAATGAGACAGTGTGTATAGGAGGCTTTTATGGATCAGGCCGAGAAGTCATACACATTACTCCTGTTCACACTTTATTGGCCAGTACTCAGTCACATGACCACACCTAAATGCAAGGGATGCTGGGAAATACAGTCTAGCTTTGAAGAGTCTATGACTCTTCTAGTTTGTTATGATCATTTAATCATATTAAGATATTTCTTTTAAAGAAGACACTGATTCAATTTTTGTGTAATCTTTATTCTTAAAAAATCTGTCCAGAAGTCAGATAAAGACCTTTACAGGCTTTAAGTGGAATGCCAAAAAGATGATCATATTCAGACCCATACACAATTTAAAGTAAAAAAAAAAAGTATGACTAAACTCTAAAATAAGTATAACAAAGTTCAAGAAAATTTTGTTTTTTTTTTCCCTCCATGATGACTACTTTGATTCTTTCTAAAGAAAATTCAGTATCAATTTTCTTCCAGAAGCTTTGTATTCTAATTTTGGGGGCACCTTTGTTGGTGATCTGTTTTGGCTATTTATTGGGTAATCCAGTTCAATTGTGGCCTTTCAGAAAACCACCTTAATGTAAAATTATTCTTTGGTTTCACTTTGAGGAGTTTAGGGCAACTCTGTTGCAGCAGAGGGCCATACCTCCGCTTCGTCCCTGCCTTCACATGTTGTTTATAGATGCAGAATAAAAGAGACAGTTCAGAGAGATTTACTTCTGACAGAAAATAAGACGGCAGTTTTTTTTCTGGCTTAAGACTTGCTGTACAGACCTGTTCTAGAGAGTAATTCAAAGGAAGACCCATTTTAGCAGGAAGAACCACAAAAGGGAGTGTTTACATTGAGCTTTGTTTTTGACTCTCCATTAAGTGGCGATTATTACATTAAAATTCAGACCTACAGCTCACCACAAAATAATGGAGTAGAAAGTAAAAATCAATCAAGAATTATTAGTAAAATTTAGCTGCTTTTTAAAAATAGCTCCAAATGACATGTGAGGAGATCAGAACCAGTGTTTCAAGTGTAGTTATAAAACTGATGATGTTTCTTCTTTTTTGTCTCCCTTTGTCCTTTACTTTTTGTTTATTTCATTATGGTTATAAAGTCTGCTAACCGTTTCATGTTTTATCATTGTTAAATCATATGAATATTCTTAGGTAAATAATATTGTGGATTGGCATTTCTCTGCAGTTCTTTAATATTTGATTATAAGATTTAAAACTAAGTGTGTCAGTTGAGCAGTCATTCCAGCTCAACCTCAGAGAGAAGGAGGAGGCAATGTGCCCAACTTAGAGAAGACACAACAGGATCCCCAAAGTGACCATGTTGTCTTAAGGTGATGAGAACCTATACTGCATTGTTGGCATAATAGAAAGTGGTGTAAGGAGTACATATCAGAGGTATCAATAATGTCAACATGTGAAGCTAAACTTAAGGTCATAAGGATGAATTTTGTTCAATGAGAATGAGGGAGGGAAGTGGGCAGGTCCTTTAAGTCATATGATCAACAATAGGAACTAAGACTAGAGGACTTGACTACTGGGTGACTATGACCCAAGGAGGTAAAGGTAAGAATCCAAAATGACTTACTCCAAAATTTCAAGCTTACGTGACTGGGGAGACAGAAGAAAAGGGGAAGAGTTTAGGGGAAATAATAATGGGTTAAAATTGGAATAAACTTGATTTGGGGTTGGCTGAGGACCTTTGACATGGGTAGTGTAGACCTGAGATTCAGAGAAATAGGACCATTTTTCCAGGGGATTCCAGCTAGAGCCAGAGTTGGGAATCATGTGCATCAGTGAATATGGAGAGGAAAAAAGTCTAGGGCTGAAGAGGACCATGAAAAGGTTATAGAAAGTTGGGAGAAGAGTTTCTTGAAGAAGACTATGTAGATTTGAAGAGTGGACAGATTGGGGAAAATAATATGGGTAGAGAAACACCATGGCATAGACAAAAGCATAACAAAAAATGAAAGCAACAAAAACACAAAGCATATATTCTTTTCCTCTAAAGTATTACTATCCCCCAACCATTCCTTTGTGGGTTCCTGGGTCCATAGCATAGCAAGGGAAATTGAGATTCTACCGGAAGACACAGTACCACACATGTCTCCGAAAAAGAGAAGATCAACATGGTACAAAAGCTATGAAATAGCTATGTCGCATAAAGGAAATGTGAAAGAACAAGGTTTTTTGTTTGCTTTTGTTCTACTTGTTTGCTTCTAGAATGCTGTAATCTGACCTTTCAATACACAGTTGACCTTTGAACAACATGGGTCTGAACTGTGTAGGTCCACTTATACATGGGTTTTTTTCAATAAATACAGTACAGTACTGTAAATATATTTTCTCTTCCTTATGGTTTTCTTTCTTTTTTTTAAATATTTATTTATTTATTTATTTATGAGAGAGAGCACGGGGGAGGGGCCCAGGGAGAGGCAGAGGGAGAAGGAGAGAGTCTTAAGCAGACTCCACACTCAACACAAGGCACAGTTTTACGACACTGAGGTCGTGACCTGAGCTGAAACCAAGAGTCGGATGTTTAACTGACTGCAGCAGCCAGGCACCCTTCTTCCTTATGATTTTCTTTTTGGGGGGTAAAGATTTGTTTATTTTTAGAGAGAGAGAGAGAGCAAGTGCAGGGGGAGGGACAGAGGGAGAGAATCTTTCAAACAGACTCCCCACTGAGCACAGAGCCAGACACAGGGCTCAATCCCACGACCCATGAGATCATGACCTGAACCAAAACTGAGAGTTGGATGCTTAACTGACTGAGCCACCCAGGTGCCCCCTCCCTTAAACGATTTTCTTAATAACATTTTCTTTTTTCTAGCTTCCTTTATTGTAGGAATACAGTATATATAATACAACATACAAAATATGTGTTAATCAACTGTTTATGTGATCAGTAATGTTCCTGGTGAACAGCAGGCTATTAGTAGTTAAGTTTTGGGAGAGTCAAAAGTTATATGTGGATTTTCAACCATGTGGGGGATTGGTACCCCTAACCTACACGTGGTTAAGTGTCAACTGTATATATGTATTCCACATTGGTGAAGAGGAGCCAATTGGCTAGAACTAGAATCTAAAGCCTAGGTTCCTTTCTTTTTCTCCCTGACTCACTTTATTTTTTTAATCCTCTTGAAAAATATTTTAACACCATTGCAAATACGTGAAAGATTTATGGAAATGCAGGACTCAGCACTAATTTTGGGTCACATACTTGCTCAGTGTGGAGTGAAGTGTATGTCAATGTTTCTGTTCTGTACTTCTGTCTTAATGGATGCATTATTTGGGTAAAAAATTAGACTTTAGGCTATAATATAGAATATTAGGTGTTGACTCCAAAACAAATTTGTTTTTACTAAGATTCAAAACAAGTTTGTTTATATGTTTGAAATTAAGACTCATTTTTCCCTAGATCAAACACATATTTTTGATGTATTTTCCACCCACAAACAATTGCCCTCAAAATAGAAAAAATACACACTCAAGTTAAGCAAGCAATGCATCCTTATTCATACAGAATATTTCTGGCAGAAAGTCATATATTGAAATAGCTCTCAATTCCAGGTTTGCTGAAGGCCTTCTTTCTAAAGGGAATCTCTGTCTACTTTAGTAGATATCCACTGAAATAAGATTTTCAGTTGAAGCAGTGTTTTTATTGTTTTCCTCTAGTTATTTGGTTGATTTTTTGCTCTACAGTTGTTTGCCACTATGTACAGTTGAACATAACGACCACTATGAAATCTGCTTTCGACATGGAAACATGTTTGGATTAATTTTCCTAGTAGAGTCTGAGAAACCAGGAACCAATCAATGTCTGTTTTAGGGTGTTGTGGCCACCAATTTCTTTATATTTTACTGATAAAACCAAACAGCAACAACTACTACAACAACCCAACTTTTGTGAGCATCATATGAAATATACCACTTACCTTGTCTCATTGAATCCTCACAACGGTCTGTCGAGATGACTACTATTATATCCTTGTTTTGCAAAAGAAGCTGATTTAAGCTATTTGCCTCAAAGTCACACAGCAAGTGGCAGAGCTGAGACAGGAACACAAGCTGATCTAATACCAAGGTCCTGGCTGTTCTATTTCTTCTCAAAGTGAGGCTATACTATAGACAGCCCAAATAATTTGGAAAAGAAGAAAATATGGTGGAAACTGTGAGGAAGATATCTTAAATGTTTTCTCTGATTGTAAGGGTTTATCTACATTCACAGAGTCAAATTGGTTTGAAAGCTTTTACTTGACTCCTTCCCCTTACCCCCAGTTTGCTGCTCAATTAACATGTATCTAGAGGTAAATGCCAAGTGAGTCAATTCAGGTCTTTATCAGAATTGCGTCAAATATCACTTTCTCATTGAAGTCTATCTTGCCTGCTGTATTAAAAATTGCACCATTCCCCCACCCCAAATACTTCCTATTTCTCTTTACTGCTTTAATCTTCTCTTTAGCACTCACTGTCATCTAATACTATGACAATCACTCACTGCCATCTAATATACTATGACACTAACCTGTTATTTTGTTCATTGTCTCCCCAACCAGGATGTAAGCCCCTCCAAGAGAAAGAATTGCTCATTATGGTATCTCCAAAATTGTGCCTAAGTTTGTGTCTCATACACTATACTTTATGTGGGAAACCCGAAGGACTCCACCCCAAAATTGCTAGAACTAATACAGGAATTTAGCAAAGTGGAAGGATATAAAATCAATGCACGGAAATTAGTTGCAAATCTATACACTAACAATGAGACAGAAGAAAGAGAAATTAAGGAATCGATCCCATTTACAACTGTACCCCAAACCATAAGATACCTAGGAATAAACCTAACCAAAGAGGTAAATGTTCTGTACTCTGAGAACTGCAGAATACTTATGAAAGAAATTGAGGAAGACACAAAGAAATGGAAAAACATTCTGTACTCATGGATTGGAAGAATAAATATTGTTAAAATGTCTATGCCACCCAGAGCAATCTACACATTCAATGCAATCTCTACCAAAATACCATTGACATTTTTCACGGAGCTGGAACAAATAATCCTAAAATTTGTGTGGAACCAGAAAAGACCCCAAATAGCCAAAGCAATGTTGAAAAAGAAAACCAAAGCTGGGGGCATCACAATTCCGGACTTCAAGCTCTATTACAAAGCTGTAATCATCAAGAGAGTATGGTATTGGCACAAAAACAGACACATAGATCAATGGAACAGAATAGAGAACCCAGAAATGGACCCTCAACTCTATGGTCAACTGATCTTTGACAAAGCAGGGAAGAATATCCAATGGAAAAAGACAGACTCTTCAACAAATGGCGTTGGGAAAATTGGATATCCTCATGTAGAAGAATGAAAGTGGACCACTTTCTTACAACATACACAAAAACTCAAAATGGATGAAAGACCTAAGTGTGAGACAAGAATCCATCAAAATCCTAGAGGACAATGCAGGCAACAACCTCTTTGACCTTGGCCACAGCAACTTCTTGCTAGACACTTCTCCAAAGGCAAGACGAAAAAAAAACCTCAAAATGAACTATTGGGACTTTATGAGGATAAAAGCTTTTGCACAGCAAAGGAAACACTCAACAAAATTAAAAGCAAAGGAAACACTCAACAAAACTAAAAGCAAAGAAAACATTCAACAAAACTAAAAGCAAAGGAACACTCAACAACACTAGAAGAGTGGGACAAGATATTCACAAAGGACATAGCAGATAAAGAGCTAGTAGCCAAAATCTATAAAGAACTTACCAAATTCAACACCCAAAAAACAAAAAATCCAGTCAAGAAATAGGCAGAAGACATAAACAGACATTTCTCCAAAGTACTGGGCATATAACAGTCAATGAATGTTACCATCATCATCATTACCATTATAATATTATGAGTCTTTTCATATTTTATCATGAGTATTTGACATTTATTACTCAAAACTGTGTGGCTTTAGGGGACCACCAAACCAAGGGCTGTGGTTGAAAACATGGGGTGGGGGCTGGTATGAGAATTATTCTATCTACAGGGCGGAAAACATGAATTACTTTTATGGGGTTGCCCAATTAAATGCTGACACCAGTAACTATAGGATGCAGTGGATTTTGAAAAGCTTCCTGGATTCTGGACAGCCTAGGACAATGAACAGTGTTGAGTAGGGGAAGGGAGTCCATCTGAAGTTTTAGTATTTGGCACTGAGGATCAGCTCTGCACATACACTACTAATACCCCTTTATACAGACAAATGGCTGAGTATAATTCCTTACACATCACGGTTTTAGCAACTAACCAATCAAGCATGACAGAGGGGAAGAAAAGTGGTGGAATTGGTAAATGAGGTTAAGACCATCATCACCATTTTAGGTTCTGACCATAAGATATGAAGTTTCTTGGTGACCACAAATGACAAAGAAAGAGAGGGAGCTGGGACCCAGGACAAAGTCTGTTCACTAGGACAGTGCAGGCAGGGTACTCAGGGTGGGTGGTACTTGAAAATCAGCTAGGTCATCATGAAGTAGGTCTGTTTACGTGCAGCAGAGGCCCTAGGTCCTGGACTGAGATCTGATCCTGGGGAAAAAAGCTGAACAAAAGCAAGAGTGGCTGGGAGGATCATTCTATGAAAGAAGGGAGTATTTGAATGATTATCCAATTTAGTGACAGAAGGATCTTGAACGTATGATTAGAACATGTGGAATTGTTTGAGGGGAGAAAGGAATTCAAGTCGAAGAGAATAAGTTAGGCAAAGCAGTGGGGTTGAAAAAGCACAGAGAAGTTGAAATGTCAGGGTAGAGTAGGTCAGTGGTGTGGGTCAAGGCTGGAAACGTAGGTTGGGGCCATGTTTGTGAACGGTTTTGAACACCAAGCTAAAGAGTTTTAGGATTCATTCAAAATAGGAAACTATTGAAAGTTTCAGCGTAGGAGCATAACACGCTTAGAGCTATGCCTTAGAAAAGATTACTTAGTTAGCAAATCAGAAGGTAGGTTTCAAGGCTGTTAACCTGAATGAAAAACTAGTTAAGAGACAATTGCTACTGTCCAGACAGAAGAGAACTGGGGACTAAACTGGGGTTGTGGCAGTGGGAATGGACGTGAAAACCAAAGCCAAAGCATTTCAGTAAGTCTGGTGGAGAATGGCCTCTGATTGGCTGCAAGACAGAAGAGACAGGTGCAGAGTTGGAGGGTCTGTGCTGTGGGGAAGAAGTGGGCAAGATTTTCCCTATGTGAGAACTTGGACAAGAGCTTACCATTGAGTCTTAAACACTCACTTAGTAAAAATTCTTTCCTAGGTAGAATCAATTTTAAGAAGAAAGTTTAAAAAAGCAGCCCACCTTTGCTTCTTTGGATGATACTCTGTCAATTTGAAATAATTTCAATTATTTACCTGGATTTTTAAAAAATACCACCACATTCTGGTTTCATGATAGTAGAATAGAGGTGCTTTCAGACCCAAGTTTTGAAAAAGACCTGATTTTCAGGACAGCCAAATGCAACTAAAGACCGAGACTGGAGTACATTCAATTTTGCTGTATTTTTGAGGCCACAGAAGTTCAGAGCAACCAAAGTGAATTGAGAGGAACAAAGAAAGCCAAATAAAACAGTTAAGAGTTGAATGTCAAGACACACTTCATGACCATGCTTAAATTGGAGCCTTTAGTTAGGAGGCACTGCAGGCAAAATTGCAAGTAGCCTTGAGCCTTTTTAGAAATGGCTAGTGTTTAAAATCATACTCATCTAGCATCCTTATGTAAGACTTCTTATCTTGAGAGGGCTTAGCAAATGCTGGCCTTAAATTTTCCCTTGTGTCTTTTTAGCGTAAGTTAGATACATTGGAAAGCAAAGACATGCAGTCTGGCTACTGGGAACAATTTTTTGCACAGCTGGAGAGAAATATGTTTCATCTGATTTGCACAAAACCTCCTTTCAGGTAGATGTCTTAGCTCAATTTGGTTGAGAACTTTTTGAACTGTTCAAGTGTCACTTTTGTTCCTATTCTCCCAAACCAAATACTCTCTTTGGGGCGAGACACTCAGGCTCTGACAGAGTTATTAGAAGGGCCATTAGGCTTGGGCCTACTCAACACTACAGGAAGATCTGCCATTAGCCTGCTGAGACTGAATATCTAATGTGGACATAAGCAGAGCAACTAATTTTGGCTTCCTAAATTTCACTTGATGGACCGATCTATCTGAGTTGATTGCCTACATTGATCAAATAGACCAGGGGACTTCCGGTTCCTCTTTCATGACCTTACGGAGGGGCCATTTGACAAAGTCAACTCTAGCTAGTGGGTTCCAGTTAGTAGGGTCTCAAGGGAGCATAGCAAGAGCCTGTGTTGTGATGATCTTCGGGAATGACAAGGTGATTGAAGAAGCTTGGGCTTGTGTCTTCGCTTATGGTGGCAGGAAGTTGTTCTCGAACATACTGGTGAAGCCCAATAACCAGTCCCGCTAGGATCTGGTGATTTTGCCACCTTTTAGATGAGCCACAGTGGATGGTTTTAGGGAAAGGTGATGGGCCTGGTCTCAGCTATCACCGTGGATCAAGAGAATTCTAAGTTATTGTTGCCAGTCATTTCCTGGGAAGCAATAACCATATAGGTTGTGACTAGCAAATTATCGCCAGGTGAACTAGGGTGACCATTGTCTCGATTCGCTCAGGACTGAGGGGATTCCCAGAACGTGGGACTTTCAGTGCTGAAACTAGGACCATCCAGGGCAAACTGGGGCACTCTAAAACTGGTCACTCTAATCTTGAGGGTTCACTGAGTCAAAGCAAATTAAAGTTTAATCTTTAGCATTCACTAAATGAGGCAACATAGCATTATAGTTACAAGTACACACAAAGCATTAGACATACCTGATTTCAAATCTGGTTCTACCATTTATTACCTATATGACTGAAGGTCAATTAATTTCTCTGATGCTTAAAGTCATCATATGTAGAATATATATATATGTAAATACACACACATACACACATACATACACACAAACATGTATATATATAGTATTAGAATATGTAGAATATATATAATATTTAGAATATATATATTTATATATATACACACATGTATACATATAGTATTAGAACCTACCTCAAAGGCTAGATGTGATGATTAAATAAGCTAAAAAAAACAGCCACTCTGGAAAACAGTGTGGAGGTCCCTTAAAAAGTTAAAAATTGAGCTACCCTATGATCCAGCCATTGCACTACTGGGTGTTTACCCCAAAGATACAGACGTAGTGAAGAGAAGGGCCATATGCACCCCAATGTTCATAGCAGCAATGTCCACAATAGCTAAATCGTGGAAGGAGCCGAGATGCCTTTCAACAGATGACTGGATTAAGAAGTTGTGGTCCATATATACAATGGAATATTACTCAGCTATCAGAAAGAATGAGTTCTCAACATTTGCTACAACATGGACAGCACTGGAGGAGATAATGCTTAGTGAAATAAGTCAAGCAGAGAAAGACAACTATCATATGATTTCTCTCATCTATGGAACATAAGAACTAGAATGATCAGTAGGGGAAGAAAGGGATAAAGAAAGGGGGGTAATCAGAAGGGGGAATGAAACATGAGAGACTATGGACTATGAGAAACAAACTGAGGGCTACAGAGGGGAGGGGGTGGGGGAATGGGATAGACCGGTGATGGGTAGTAAGGAGGGCACGTATTGCATGGTGCACTGGGTGTTATACACAACTAATGAATCATCGAGCCTTACATCGAAAACCGGGGATGTACTGTATGGTGACTAACATAATATAATAAAAAATCATTATTAAAAAAAAAAAAACCTAAAACTAAAAATAAAATAAAACTAAAAATACTCTGTCAATCTCAAGGCCTGGCACCTAGTAGGTGCTTAGTACTTGGTAGAAATTATGTAAATCAGCTCTGATGAGATTGGAGGAGGGATGTCGCACTTGTGGAGGGCAGAGGTACGGTAGTGGTGTATAGAGGCCTGTCAAAGGCTCCAAACCGCATCCCTGTCTGCCACTGACACCTTCAGATACCAATGGTTCTGCTTGATTATATGTCCCAAGTGGCAGAGCAGTTTGTATAGCAGCCTGGACTTATAGCAGACCCTTTTCTTGTTCTGGGCCCCCCTCAAAAAGGCAGCTTTCGGGGTTACTCAATAATAAGCTAGTGTAACACATCCAAATGGGGGAATATGTTGCCTTCAAAATTCAGAAAGGATTTCCCACAGGGTGTTGTGACTCTTCCCTGGTTGTTGGACAGACCAGAGGCAACAGTGTATCTGTCACTTTAAAAGGGATATTTGAACATGCCCCATACCACTGGATCCCTAGAAATTTCACTAAAGTAGAAGGTCCCTGAATTTTTGTTAGATGTATTTCTTACCCTCTGATATGCAAACGTCATACTAATAAGGCTAGTGTAGTTGCTACTTCTTGCTTATTAAGTACAATCAGCCTAATATCATCAATGTAACAGACCCAGGTGAAAATTTGTGCAAGTTGATCAAGATCCCTATGAACTGAATTATGACATAGGCCTTGGAGAGTTGATATACCCCTGAGGTAAGACAGTGAAGGTGTATTGCTGGCTTTGCCAGCTTAAACTGCTTCTGGTGGTCCTTATTGACAGGGATGAAGAAAAAGGCATTTGTCAAATAATTGCTGCCTACCAAGCACCAGGGGACACATTGATTCGCTCAAGCAAAGGAACCATATCTGGTAGAGCAGGGGCAAATTAGAGTCAGCGCCTGGTAAAGCATATGATAATCCAGTGCCATTCTCGAAGTTCCATCTGTCTTCTGCATAAACCAAATAGGAGAGTTGAATGGGGATATGGTGGGAATCACCACTCCTGATAGTAGCACTAACCTCTGCAATTTCTACAGGAATGCAGTTATTGTTTTTGGTTTACTACTTTTCTAAAACTCTCTATCGGCAGTTCTAATGACTTCCACTTGGCCTTTCATACTATAATAGCTCTCACTCCACCAGTCAGAGAATCAATGTGGAGATTCTGCCAGCTGCTTAACATGTCTATTCTAATATGCATTCTGAAACTGGGGAAATAACCACGAAATGAATAACCCACTGGACCTGCTATAAGATGGACAGGAGCTATAACTCCGCTGATTGCCTGACCTCCAGGAGCCCTTACTCTGACTGGTGGGCCACAGTGATGTTTTGGGTCTCCTGGAATTAGTGTCAGTTCAGAGCCAGTATCTGGTAGTCCCAGAAACGTTGGGTTATTTCCATTCCTCAATGCACAGTTACCCTGGTAAAAGGCCATGGGTCCCTTGGGGGAAGGCTGGGAGAAAGATTAATAGTATACATTTTCAGTAGTGTACCAGGGTCCTTCCTCAAGGGGACCCAGCCTTCCTTTTGTTCAAGGGCTTCTGGGTCTGTAAACTGGTTCAAGTCTGGGAATTGATTGAGGGGCTATGGCTCTTTGTTTTTATGATTCAGGTTAGACTTTTGTTCACTTGACTTCCATTTCTGCTTATACAGATCAAGGAAGAATTTAGTAGACTTCTTACCTATTTCATTTCTAGAAAAACTGCATGATCAATTAGTCAGTGCCAGAGGACTACATGAGCCAGACTATTTTGATGGCTGCTTTGATTCTGCTATCTGTTATGGTCAACGTGTCCATGTTGCCTTTAGTGATTGAGTGTTGCCATTTGACCCCTGCCATCCTGGGATTCAACTACTTCCATTTTATTTAGGTGTCCCAGTTCAGTGAACAGAGTTCCCCTTGTAAGGTCCAGTGTACAGAGGACAGTTATCAGAAAGCTTTCCAAGGATGCCAGAGCTCCCCTCACAAATTTATTTGTCACAGTACTGGTAAAAGTTGTGTCTTCTGGACCCCCTCAGGGTGGCTGAGAAGCTTTTATATGACAAATCCACTCTAACATCCCAATGTCCCTAAGCTTTTGAATCCCTTCCTCTACATTAAACCAGGGCAGGTCCAGCATTCCTAACTTGCTCACAGTGGGCCACCCTTTTGTCCATGTTTTAGCCAACCAACCAACGAAATGGTTAGGGCCCTTTCTAACTCCCCAAGCCGCAACATTAAAGGCAGAATCTCTGCTTAGTGAGTCTGGATCAAATTTTGCCTGATCCAACTTCACGTTCCTTCCACCACTATCCCACACTCTTAATATCCATTCCCACACACATTCCCTCAGTTTTTGTCTGTAGACATTAGAAAGCTAAGGTAGTTCTTCTGGAATGAAGTATGCCTCCTCATGGGTCCCTCTGCACCTCACCTTTAGGCTTCTGCTGGAACTTGAATCTAGTTATAGGGTCTAAAAGTGAAGTAGGGGAGAGGGGTGCATCATGAGGAGGTTTGACGTTGTCTGGCACGGCAACTGCCTCAGGGGAGGCCATTATACTTTCCTCAGGCGATGCGAGGTTAATCCCCCAGACAGGGGTAAAATGGCCGCTTTGACTGGGAGCACGGAGGTGCCTTCCGCCAACTGTGGAGAGGCCTCTTCCACGGACAAAGAAGATTCGTCAATATTTAGGCCTTTTGTCCCTAGCTTCATCAGTGTCTTCCCACACATCCCCATTCCAAATTTCAGGATATCATTCCTTCTAATCAATGACCTCATTTTAACAGCAGACACACTAGGAGGCTGGGAGTTCAACTTGAATTGTAATTCAGCCTTTCACAGGGTGAGATTCTGTGTTTGATTTTCAGCAGTTTCAGCCCCACAGCTATTGGAGATAAGAGTCTCCTTCACAGCACACATGGAAGCCATCAGGGCATTTATGTGGCACCTGAGCTGGGAATTCAAGTCCCTGAGCTCATCCTTTTGTTCTCCTACTTTGTCCAATAACATGAAGCCAAACCAGCCAATCTCATTAGATTAATTAATTTGACCAAAATGTTTGAAACTGACATGTACATAATCACTCACATCCTTGCTTCTTATAAGTAGATGATGAGAAGCATCCAGGGGTGAGATTTTACATATCTATATTGCCAGATCACACCACAGATTATCTGTGCTCCCTTTATTACTGCAAATAGAGTCATTAGTGTCTTCAAATCTAATCAGATTAGAGAGATAGTTCCAGAAACCCCAGAACCAATTCAGAAAACTCATCCTTAAAATTTTATTCTCCTAGAACCACTTTTGGCAGCAAAATCTACCTTAGTCAAGTTTTCCAGAGAAACAGAACCAATAGGATATGTGTGGTGTGTGTGTGTGTGCGTGTGTGTGTGTGTGTGTGTGTGTATGTGTGTGCGTGCATGGATTTATTTTAAGGATTTGGCTCATGTAATTATGGAGTCTGACAAGTCCCAATATCTGCAGTCAGCAAGCTGGAGACCCAAGAGAACGAGTCATGTAGTTCCAGTTTGAGTCTGAGGGCCTGAAAACCAGGAGAGTTGACAGTATAGCTCCAGCTTAATGGTCTACAGGCTGAAACCCAGGAAAAAGTGATATTTCAGTTTGAGAGTGAAGGAAGGAAGAAACTGATGTCCTAGCTTCAAAGCAGTCAGGCAAGAGGAGTTCCCTCTTACTCAATGGAGGATAATTCTTTTTTTTTTTTAAAGATTTTATTTTATTTATTTGAGAGAGAGACAGCCAGCGAGAGAGGGAACACAAGCAGGGGGAGTGGGAGAGGAAGAAGCAGGCTCCCAGCGGAGGAGCCTGATGTGGGGCTCAATCCCAGAACGCCAGGATCACGCCCTGAGCTGAAGGCAGACGCTTAACCACTGTGCCACCCAGGCGCCCCCAATGGAGGATAATTCTTATTGTTCTTTCTAGGTCTTCAACTGATTAGATGAGGCTCATCCACTTCAGGGAAAGGAACCCGTTTTACTCAGTCTACTGATTCAAATACTAATCTCATTCAAAAATACCTTGGGGTGCCTGAGTGGCTCAGTTGGTTAAGCATCTGACTTTGGTTCAAGTCATGATCTCAGGATACTGGGATTGAGCCCCACATTGGGTTGGGTGCTCAGCAGGGAGTCTGCTTCTCCCTCTCCTCTATCCCTCCCCCCTGTTTGTGCTCTCTCTCTCTCAAATAAATAAATAAAATCTTTTTTTAAAAGTGGCACAGTTAAGAAAATGAGAAGACATAACAGACTTTGGGAGGAAATTTTCTTAAAGATCTTTATTTGGCATTATAAAGAGCTCTTAAAATTCAATAATAAGTAAACAAACAACTCAATTTTTAAAAATGGGCAAATGACTTGAACAGATATTTCATCAAAGAATATATATGAACCGCTGATTGACCTATACATACCTGAAAAGGTGTCTAAAATAGTCACTAGGGAAATGCAAATCAGAATCACAATGAGATACCATTTCACAGCCACTAGAATGAATAGTACTGGAGAGACTACAGTAACATGAGTAGATGAGGTTGTAGGACAACTGAAACTCATGCATTACTGGTGGGTATTAAAATAGCACCGCCTCTTTGTAAAAATAGTTTGGCAGCTTCTTATGAAGTTAAACATACATCTATCTGACTCAGCAATGCCACTTGGAGGTATTTATCCAATAGAAATTAAAACATGTGTCCATGCAAAGACTTCCGTACAAATGTTCATAGCAGCTTTATTCATAATAGCTGGAAGCTGGAAATGATCTAAATGTTCATAAACTAGTGAATGGACAAACTGGCATATCCATAAATGGAATACTACTCAGCAATGAAAAGGAATAACCTTTGGATACTGGCAACAGCATGGGTGAATTTCAAAAGTGGTATGATGAATAAAAGAAACAAGACACGAAAGAAGACATACTGTATGCCTCCATATATAGCACATTCTACATCAGGCCAAACTAACGTATGATATCTAAATAACACTATCAGTTGTTTTAGACTTGAGGGAGATGGACTGCAAAGGAACACAAGGGACCTTTCCTGTGTGATGGAAATATTCCAAAGCTTAGTTGGCGGGATCGTTACATGAGTATATACATTTGTCATCAAATCACACAATTAAATGAGTGTACTTTATTGCATGGACAGTATAACTCAATAAAGTTAATTTGTAAAAAATATTGAATATAAAACTTCAGTAGATACATACAGCAATAGACTAGACATCACTGAAGGGAGAGTTGCTGAACTGAATGAGAGATTTTATTCAATGAGATTTCTCAATGAGGAAATCACCCAGAATGCAGGACAGAGAGCTAAAGAGAGAGAGGTTATAGAAGAGGTTACAACATTTATCTAATGGGAGTTCCAGGAAGAAAAAAGAGAGAGAACGAGGACACATAATTTTAGTGGTTGAGAATTTTCCAGAATTGAACACAGACACACGTGAAGACGCCCACTGAAATTTCAAGCAGGAGAAATAAAAATGAATTAACTTTTAACCACATCACTATAAGGCTTCAAAACGTTGGCTCTGGCAGCAGCCCTTTAGGATTTTCAGTTCCCTTGCTGATTCTTTTCCAGATTGCCTTTCTCACTACCTGAAACTTCTTTTGACTGTCTCCTCCTCGAGAAACTAATGAGCTTGAAGGGGAAATCTGAAGAGCATGGTCACTGAGCTTCTAGAAGTTTCTTTTTCTTTTAATCTCGTCCTCCAGAGATCTGGCAGATGTCCGCATTCCGGGCACTCTCATGGGGTTAATATTTTCGTTTTATATCTTCTGTGAAAGAAAGATCTTTGGCTTTCTTAAGAGGATTTCAGGCACAGAAGTAGGGAAAACTAGCTAGTTTGGACAAAGGGATCTTCCCAGAACACTGAAAGAATCCTCCCTAAATGGCCACCGTTCTATGCGAGCACAAGACTGGCTGCCAGACCAGCCATTGAACCCCATCTCTACATCTGCTGTAGCAATGGGAATTGCTCCATATCTAGGGCTTGTAGCTCGCTGAATCTCCTCTTCTTTCTGTCATAAATGTACAACCCTCCCACTGCTCCTTGGTATCTCTTAAGGGTGGGCCAGGAAAAGGAGGTGAAATTTAAAGGAACTGATCCACCTTCTTGTGAGCAGCTCTTGGTTCGGTAGAGGAGGAGGTAGAAAATGTGGCATACCGATTTTAAGGTTTTAAAATAACCATGGGTTTCGATGATCCGGGCTCTTTAGGTAGCTCTTCTCTATGTCTTCATTGGCAGGTTGGGCAGTAGCTGCTGCTTTATGTATTTTATTTTATTTTTATTTATTTTTGTTTATTTATTTAGTTAGTTTATTTTTATTATGTTCAGTTAGCCAACATCTAGTACCTCATTAGTTTTTGAGGTAGTGTTCAAGGATTCATTAGTTGCATATAACAGCCAGTGCTCATCACCACACGTGCCCTCCTTAATGCCCATCGCCCGGCTACCCCATCGGCCCACTCCCCAGCACAGGTGATGGATATGAAGGAGGGTACTTGTCATGATGAGCAGCGGGTGTTGTATGGAAGTGATGGATCACTAGATTGTACACCAGAAACTATTATTACACTGCATGTTAACTAACTGGATTTGAAATGAAAATTTGAAAAAGGAAAAAAATTAAAAAAAATTAAAACTAAAACAACAACAACAACAAAACATTACAGCCGGTTCTCGATCTACAGGAGAAAGACAAATTTCACATATTCACATCATGAGAAGTGTAACTTTTTCTCCCCCCAGAAAAAACCATGAGATTGGCATGTCAGGAATGTAGATGTTTGTCTATATCTGCAAATTCCAGCTTTTCTCACAGTCCCCTTGCTAATTGTTCTGCCAGGCGGGCTTTTGCCTTTTACAAAACAAACCTGACCTGTGTGTCACTGCCCTTTTTAACAAAATTCAATCTCAAAAAATAAAATAATTAAGGTGCCCTTAAAGGACGTATGGAAGGAAAAAAGAAAAAGCTTAAGTCAATAGAAATTGAATAAGAGGTTGGAACCTTAGGGTAAAATTACACGTAACTAATTGGAATTCTTTTCTTTTCATGAGATAATAAAATTAGGCTCCTTAATAACTATTCCTTGGGATTAAATGAATGGCCTGAGGATACTGAGAGGGGAGGAAGGGGCTGGTCTGTAGTGATTAGGGGACCCAAGTCTGTTGCTACAGCTACAGACAAAATGCTCAACTATATTTTCTGAAGAGTCAAATAGTTTACTGGTGGTTTAACAGAAGTGATGGGCCAATTTTAGCCAGAATGTCAGAATTATTTGAGTCTGTATGGAGAGAGCACAATCTAGATGGAAAAAAAAAGGAATAACTTAAATCAACTATCCATATATTTGTGTTTCCATGGTATTGAGCATGAGGAATGGGGGAAACAGCTGAATGATGGATTCAATTTAGCTATTTTACCTGGATGCCTCTGCAAATACTCTGAGTCTTTTAAGGGCACTTGCCATGCTTGATACATGGTTTCTCTTCCACGCAGCGCTCACCATGTAAGAATCTACAATGGCCGCTTGATCAAATTGTCAGTAGGATAGTTGTCTGTTCTGCGTAGAGGATTTAAGTTTGCATCAGTCAGCAAAGCGGTCTGGCAAGGATATCTGCATGGTCCCCAAAGACTCCTGTTCCCATTCCATATTGGAGGGTTGCTCTTGGGTAGTGGCTCTCCACCAGGGGCTGCATTTCCAGCCCCACCTCACATCTAGCTGGGGCCGTCTCACCAATTCAGTGTTAGAGGAATTGCTTTGTGTCGTTTTTAGGCCAAAGTAGTTAAGAAGCAGCAACTTTAGTCTATCTCCCCGTCTACTGGCTGAGTGGAGGGAACTCCGAAGGCCGGGGAGGGGGGGGGCACGGAAGCGTGAGATGAAGGGAGCCGAGCCCCCCCTCCCCCCGTGGAACACTTGCACAACCAGAAACACTCCCATTGGCCTGTGAAATAACTTTTACTTTGTTAGGCCACCCAGAGTCTGGAGCTTATGTATTAGAGTGGCTAGCCATATCTTAATTGATACACTGTGAACTTTAGTATCTAAGGGCTAGACTGATCTCCGGGAGGTCACTTCGGTGGAGTCTGCATGGCGTCAGCAGACAGGGGTAACAAGACCTTCCGGTAGGTCTCCGTGGCCACAGCACGGTCACCGGGGAATTGTGTTGGATATCTTCTATTTGCCCTTTCCAAGTCTCCTCTCCACCCTTTTCTTCCCTGCTCTCTGCCCTCTGTAACCTGAACTGTATGGATTGCATCAAGCAGCCCTCTTGCCCTCTGGCATCTGGCAGGGTTTGGCTAATAGGAAGCTCCCCCAGGAGGTCAGAGGGAATAAGGAGCATGAGGTCAGAGTATTGATTCCTTTGGCTCTCTCGTTGTGAAGTTTCCTGGGGGTGGCTTTGTCCCTCCACCAAAGGTCACTGCTGCTCTCAAAGCAGACTTCTCCACACCACTCTCCCTCCTCTGCCTTCCAGAAGCTACCCTTCATCTTGTGCCTTCAGGCCTAGGGCTGCTGGTAGCTTTGCTGCTCCTAGCTCTGGGCTACTGCGCTATCCATTATAGGTCCCCTATATCCCACCCGCTTTCATATAAATAGCCTCTTTTATGTGTCAATTATATCTCAGTGATGCCGGGGATGGGGGAGGGGAAGAGTCCCTTAATTCCACATCTCTCAAATTCTCCTCATTTGAATGTGCCATCTGTTTCTTGTTGAGACCTTGACTGAGACAGGGAACCAGGATTAGATGCTCATGAAGTAGTCTCCATTAGTCAATATGAATGGGGCAAATTAGATCTACCAGTCTCATCCAATTCCAGTTGTATACACTTTGGGGAGGACTTCTCATTTTCAACACCATAGCAGCATAGTGGCTGAAGACAGTGAATTTTTACCCTATCAGAAGGATCGAAGGTTGTAGCCTAAAAGAGTTGGCTTTAAGTTTGACACTCCTTCAAAATGAGGTGAATACGTAGGTGAATTTCATGTCTACTATGTATCTGTGCTTCGAAGAAGTGGAACGCGGTAGTGATGAACACTTGCCATCGGTTCAAGTTAGCCTTCAAATTAGGCTGTCTCCACTGCTTATTAGCTATGACCTTGGACAAGTTACTTTGTGTCTATGTCTCACTTTCCTCATCACTAAAGTGAGGGTAATAATGTTATTCCCCTCATGTGGTTGTATTGTGGACTACATGTTCGACTCACATTAAGTGCTCAGTGAATTCTAGTTCCATATAATTACATATGCCTGACTAAAATTGATGCTCCAAGAAGATGGACCTTGTTTCGCTTCTAAATTCATATGCCCTCGGTAGCTAGGTGACACTTAGTCCAGTTTGAGCAGCAAGCATACATTTGTATGAAGTCTAAAGTTATGTTAGGAAAAGCAAAACCACTGTAAGGGCCAATATTGCTGATTTTTGACTGCTGGTATTTAAGGTCTCAGAAGAAAGAAGGGAAAGAAAGAAAGAAGGAAGAAAGGAGAGAAGGATGGAGGGAAAGAGACGGAAGGACAGAGAGAGAGAGACAGTGAGAGACAGAGAGAGAGAGAAGTGTCATCTTGAAGAGGCCGTAGAGCATAGCAGTTAAGGACATAAGCCGGGTTCAAAATCCTGACTCTGTTATTTACCAACAGCAGGACCTTGGGCAACTTACTTAACTTCTCTGTGCTCCAGTTTTTTCATCTGTAAAATGGGACATGATAATAGTATCTGTCTCATAGGACTGTCCTAAAGATTACAGGAGTTAAATGTAAAGTGCTTACAACAGTGCCTGGAACACAGTAAGCACCATGGAAATGTTTATTATTATTTATTATTTCCTGGGGAAATTCAAAATTTAGTTTTACTTCCTTACACATCATGTTTATCTTGAATTACATATGAAGGGAGGCACTACATGTTTTTCAAGCGCTTAGTGTCATTAAGGATTTTAATCAGGTCCTGCTCTGCTTCAAAGTGTTTCCTGTGTTTAGAATACACTCTCGAGGTAACCCCCACCTTCTTAGAGTAGCCCACCCCACTTCTTCTCTAGCTGGTGAAATGATAGCATCCTAGCTGGCCTCTAACTTCCCCAGTGTATTAGTTGTTCTTTCTCCTCTGGGTTCTCACAGCACTCTGTTGATCATACTGTGTGTGTAGACACTTCACCCACCAACCCAAGACCTCTTCTTCCCATCTTCATAACTCCCAGCATCTGGCACGTGGTAGGCTTCCAATAAATATCGATTGAGTTGAAACATATACTCAGCCACGGTCTATGCAATGGTCTTACTTGGCTTTAATCTTAACCGCAACCAAGCAAAATAGGCATTCCTTATAATTGAGGAACTCCAGACTATAGTAGAAAGAGCTTTTGTTGTCAATACCAAATCTCTCTTGCCACAAATTAGGCTTACTTCCTCTTCTGGAGTAACACCTTATAACTCCTTATCCTTTTAATAGTAACTTAAGAGCATGATTTTTTTTCCCTCTGTGCTCAAGAAAACTGGGAATTAACATATTGGCCACATTTCTACATCAACCTAAACACTTTTCTCATGCTAAATCTTAGAAGACAAACCTTGCTCCCAATGAAGATATCAGGGATAAGGTAGAGATCTGTGAGCCAATGTTAGAGCCATAGTTGCAGGTTAGAAATTAGCACGCCCAAGGAAGTTTCCAGGAGAAATCAGTCCAAGGGCCCACCCAGTTAGGAGTCAGAATTCTTTAGGCCATGATCTAAAACTTAGTCTGAGAACCCAAAGTGAGTAAAAAGGTCAAAGCCAAGTGGAGGCTGCCATAGAAACAGTCACCGGAACAGCTCTGAGGATGGTCACGGAACAGAAAACGATGAGCGAATTTTTCCTGACCAGTCAATCCAGAAGATAAAGCATTGACTCTCCTTGAGGAAATCAGAAGACCAGCCATGATATGAGGAGCCATGACACATATAGACCAAGAGATGGACATTTGCCTGTTTTTCCCAACTATGTGTTATAAGCCATGCCCTGATTCTGACCCTATGCAAATCTGACAAAATGAAATCACAACTACCAGCATAATTTCCACTAATAAACTAGAACACTCTTGGATTAAAGTCACCAGTTTGTAATTGATATCAAAGTTGTGAATTATCAACATTAATGTCTGAAAACTGGTTACCCATTCTGGTTTGTTAGTTTTTTGGCAGAGAAAAGAAGAGGAAAGAGAAGAAGGAGGAGAGGACGTGTGTTTTGACATAAAATGCAGACCTTATGGTAAATTGTCATTGAATTGGTTATTATCATTGAATACTTTTTACTTTAGGTCATTTCAATGTGCAAACAGTACTAGGAGTCAAATCTCAGCTGACAGGTAGAATAGATCTAAATTGTTTCTGGTCAATTCAATTGAAACATTTGACTATTTTTGTGGATATGGTCTTAGTGTAAGGAAAGCCATATTCGAAATACAGTTTATAACATAAACAAGCATGTCTCTGTGCAAACATGCTTGTAGTAGATGGAGTCCTCAGAATGAGGAGAAATCTACGCGTGCATGATTGAGCTGAGTGTATTTGAAAAGGTTCAGTTTCTAAACTGTCCCATCTTAATCAGATGGCCCCATAAACCAAGAGAGCAGAATTTTTGGGTCTCTGCCACTGAGAGGTCATGGTCCTGGGTTAATGAATTGGAGTCACTGATTTTCCATCATGTCTGATTCATGAATTCTGTCTAGATTCTGTTTCAAGCCTTATTCACCAAGGAGACTGTCTTCTGCTCACACAACAAAAGAGAGAAAACCTAATGAGAACTAAGTGGAAAATAAAGAGTTGTTTCTTCAGATTCATTTTGGCTCTAGAGTGAACGCACATGCTTGAGGGTGTGTTTTTGTAAACCTCCCTTCCCCCCTTCTCCGAAGTTACTTAGTTGGCTTACCCCATGGTTGTGACTAAGTTGGAACAGTCTTCCTGGGTGTGCCTTTCTCTTTCTGGAGGGAGTTCAGAAGAAGCAGGATCAGATCGTTTTGACCTGGAGCAGACTACGGTTGGGGTTGTTATCCCATTGTAACCCTTTGTCCTTGGGATAACAAATCTTTTGACTTCTAAGTGCCCTTACCTTTAAGTGTCTGTGAAGATGTCAGAAGACACAGTGAGAAACAGACGTTTTTGTTCCCGTGGGAATTGCTGTTGGATTCTACAAAATTTGGCTATGTGTCTAGGATCCGGTTGTTATTTGCAGGGCACAGTTGAGAAAAATGTCCCAAGAGAGTATCTCTAAGCATATGTACACGTTGCTTCACCCGCATAAATCTATTTTGCATTTTAAGTGTAGTTCAGAGTTGGTCCCCACACTTGTTTGTCCCCGAGAGTCCCGAAGGACACAGTGTAACATTTGTACACTCAAAAAAGTTGGAGAAAAACTCCACAGTATGATTCAGACCTCAAGAAGAGTTCTTTTAATGACTGTTGGTTACTCCTTTAACTGCTAGAACTGTGACCTGAGTTTTCAAATCTCTCTGTAGGTCTAAAAGCCCTATGCCGGGACCCCAGGTACTCTCACGCTTTTCCTTGCCCGTGTTGTTTCAATGAGAAGTCAGACTTCTTTGTTTCCAAGCCCCCTTGAGCTCACTTTCTTCCTTCACTTTTCTTTGGTTTACATTTTTTTCCTTTCTAGAACCGGCCACGTGGACAAGTAGAGGAGGTAGTTGTGCGTTGTGATTCGAGAGGTACTATGGGAAGTGCCACTAGAGCGAGCCACACAAGGAATTCCACTGGTCAACTTCAGTGTCTCGTCTGCTTGCCAGGTCTGCCTTCTAAGATCCTGTCTTTCCTTGCAGTAGCAGGGCCCGAGCCTTTGCTTGTTTGCCCAACTTGGACTCTTTCCCCCTAAACCTGGTTGCAGAGTTGATTGCAATCTCCCTTGGCCCCTTGCCTCTGTGAATGCTTCTAATGATAAGCCCATGGGTCGTTTGAGGGTTTAGAGCAGCCCACAGTGGGGGTTGGCAAACTCTAGTGTACTGTCCAAACCTGGGGCTCCTGTCTGTTTCTGTGGGTGGGCCTTACCCTCTCTGCCTCATGCCTTCCCTTTCTCTCAGATATAGAGATGGGCAGGTGGATTCCACTCTATGAAGGTCTATCTTCTCAGCCTATAGTCTCAAAATGCAATTCAGGTGAAAAATGCAGATGCCTCCTTCATATGAATTTGTATCTCTGGGACCCCTAGACCGGGTGACATTTAGGTACACTAGGTTTCTCCTTACTCTCTACATCTCCTACCCCCAACTTTACCCAGAAACATATCCACATGGGCACCCTACTTATTTCTTACTTGAGGTTAAACTGTAAATGTGTTCTGGAAAAGGTTGACACAGCCAATAAAAAATCTTGGTGTAAATCTTTTTACTAATTTCCTACCAGAGGGCAGGATTCTAAGTATCAAATGGCTGTGTGCTTCTGAGCTTAGATATTCTTTTCCCAGAGCTGAAGCTACTTAATTCCCTCCAGCAGGCTTCACCTACACCTACTCTTAAGGACCAAACCTAGTCTTGGTCAAGAAGGATTAACAGTCTCCTCGTCTAATACTCTGGGAAAAGACATTAGGTTAAACTTGTTTTAGGCAAGCCCCGACTCTGTGTGCCAGCTCTTATGGCCCTGCGGCCTTATTTCCCAATTATTCATTTGGTCTTGTTTCATAATCTTGTGCCTCCAGTTCTACTTTGTCTGTATCTTCTTGGGACAGGAATCCTGTCATAAACCTCAAACCCAATGGTTGGGGCCCTGCTATCTGCCAACATATTTCCTGGATATTGACTTCCTACTTGGATTTCCAAGTGTCACCTACTTTTGGATAACCAGTTGTTATATTCTGTCCAGTCTGGGGGTAAACATTATTTCATTTTAGATTCCCCCAGTGCCTACTGCTGGACCATTAAACAAATAATTACTGCATTCATGCTGAAGATTCCCTCTCTTGTTCTTAGAAACCAATATTGATTCAATTTGGGAGTTTCTATCTCCGTGATGGTTCCCCCGGGCCTCCCCATAGCGGATTAGAGCCTTGGAAGTCCAAGAATGCCAACCTTGGCTGGGGAAAGAAGTATCATATAGTTGATGAAAGCTCATGGAAAATTTGACTGATCTGACCTTTTTGAGGCTGACTAATATGATTTTCATGGCTATTTTTTGTTCTCCCCTGTTTACATTCTTAGTATCATTTTCGTGTACTTTTCCCATTTTGTTTTTAACTTGTGTCTTTTTCGTAATTTGTGCACCTTGCCTCTGATGACTGAGGAATCGGGTGAAGACGGCAGTGTGATGGTTTACCTTCTAGGATGAGTCACCCTGGCATGAATTGTGAGGTTTTGACTTAGAGGCCCAAAGAGATTAAACTTATCTAAACTAAGCCCTAATCTCCCCCATCATCTTAACCGTGGCATCTGTCAGAGACAGTTTGAATGAGAGAGAGAGTCCTGGATGGAGAGGGAAGAAAGAACCCTACTTTGTTTCCTCCCAAAGCAGCACCTATCACAATTCCTGATAGAGTATCTACTCATGAAAGCATTTGTTAAATGAATAACAGTGTGAGTTTTTAAAATGCTGGCTCAACCCATTCATCCAGTTAACATTGTCTGTAGGTTGTTAGTAATGGTTTTTCCGTGTGTGTGTGTGTGTGTGTGTGTGTGTGTGTTAATTCTCTTCTCTGACCAAAGTAATTCATCTTCATCCCTCTGTTTCCCCAACACATAAACAGTGATAAAACACAGTTTGTGCAATTGAAGAGCATCTGAATTTCTCCCTAAAAGAGAAGTATTTTAAGCAACACCAAACCTGAAAGCTCTGAGGTGGGGTAGCAGCTCATATTTACGACATTCAATAAAATTCCTTGCTTGAAAAGAACATCCCCTTCCATGAGACTTGGATGACATGTGGGTGAACTGAAGATAGTGAGAAGTTCAACACTGGCTTGGGTTTCAACACAGCTTGGGTTCATAAGGCACAGTGTGGCTGGCCTTGTCAGATGGATGAACCCTATGGCAGCAGACTGTTCCCGATGCCTCTCAGCTACATCTAGGGGGCTGTAGCTGTGGTGCAGCCCAGAACTGATGGAGAAATTTTCCTGCTGTCTGTTCAGACCACGTCTCAGCCAGTTTTAGGATGCAGTGATTCTTTATCGTCTTACAGCCTTTTGAGCTATTGATCTTTTTAGAGGTGAGGAAACTCAGAATCAAAGAGATGAAGTGGCCAATTCATCAATCACCCAGCTAGACTTGGGACTAAACTTGAACTTGGCTTTCCTCATTCCCTAGTTCAGGGTTATTTTGATCTTCCCACTTTATCATCTTGACCGTGGTGACACTGATCATTCTCCTTGGATGGCTTGGCTCTATGGCTGTCTCACCACTGGGATTATATCTGTCTGACGTTATAACCACTGGTTGAAAAGCAGGAAACAATAGTCCATAAACCCCAGTCACTTAGTTGATTATCTGACTAAAACAACTACATGTACACATGGACAAATAAAACAGAAGCCTTCACCCTCCCTCAAAGTAGCCACCTCTCTACAATGTCTCCATGTAGGGTGAACCAATTTACTTAATTGTGCTGGAATATGATTTATTAAGTGAGAGAAGCAACCTGATATATTTTGTTTCCTTCAGGTTTCCTCAGAACAATTCTGAGAAATTTGCTCTCAGTAAGAGCCTACCTACCTACTCAAGACTCTCCAATGACCTCTACTGGCACATAGATAATTAACATTTATTGTCTGCTCTGTACGAGATGCTGCTCTGGGCACTGTGTGTGCATAGAAAGGAAAGTAGTTCATGAGCAACAAAGCATACATGATTCCTGCCTTTGAAGATCTTACAGTCCAATGAGGGAGGCAAGGCGAATACTTGTGAGACTGACATAGAGCAAAGATGTGTATAGCCACATGCTGGTGTGGCTGCTGCCAATTATGAAGAGGGACAGATATCCTTAGTCTATGCAGTGAAAACTTTTCAGAAAATATGGGACTTGATCTAGGCTTCAAAACTTATTAAGATTTTGAATTTTTTTATAAGATTTTATTTATTTATTTATTTATTTATTTATTTATTTATTTATTTATTTATCAGAGAGAGAGAGAGAGAGAACAAGCAGGCATAGCAGCAGGCAGAGGGAGAAGGTGAAGCAGGCTGCCCTCCGAGCAAAGAGCCCAATGTGGGGCTCAATCCCAGGACCCCTGGACATTGACCTGAGCCGAAGGCAGACACTTAACCAACTGAGCCACCCAGGTGTCCCCTTATTAGGATTTTGACAGGCAAATATTTCCAGGTAGAGAAATAGCCTAGAAAATATAAGAGTGAGAAACACGGGAGTTGGGGCAACAACAGGATAATCAGCATAAATGGAGTAGAGAGTATGTCTGGGAGGAGTAAACTCAGCCCTAACTCCTCTGCCTAATCCTCAAACCCTACATCATCTGCCCTCATGTAATTATGCTACAATCCAATAACTTTTCTTCTTCCCAAAGAGTGGGCTGAAAGACCATTATCCTGATAAAGTCTAACGTCCTCGTAGTGTCACCTTCCTCCACACCCAGTTGGGACCAAAACCAATTGCATTTCAAAGACTGAGTAGAAACTCCACCAAAGCCTACTCAGTCAGTGTGATCACCCAAAGAGCAGATGTAGGACATTGCTCCTTAAATGAATGTTTTGTCCTAGAATGAGCAATGTTGTTAGGGATGATAGTGGAGGTCATGGAAACGGTTTTGGAAACTTTGGATGCTGGAATTAATTGCCTTCAGTTTTGAAAGGGCCTATTTATCTTTCTCATTTACAGTAAAAATTCGGTGAAAGGGAAAAGTTGCTTCTAAATAATGGCAGGAAAATACCCAGTGTTTTAGAGAGTTAGCTGGCTCTTGGTGGAATTGATCCTCCTCTTGGGCAAGCTGTGTGTGGTGTAAGGTCTGAGACATTCCCCAGTGTTCCCATTACTGTTTCAGATCCTTTGTCGTGCCAACAGTTAGGGGGTTTTTCAAACAAGCCTCCAGTGCTTACTCGCAAATAAGCCCTAACTCAGCTGTATGGTCTTTCATCTGAAGAGGACCCATCTCACCTGTATGTGAATACATTTTCCCATAATTACCCCAACAGCTGCATTTTGATGAACTGCCTGGGAAATAATTGTCAATGGATAAAATACAATCAGCTCATCCCACCAGTGAATAATGTGCTTCCCGGATTCCTCCAAGTTAAAATGAACCTTTCAGATCCTTTATGTCTGGAATGATTTCCAGGGAAGAATGAGTGACTGAGACTGCTGACACTCTTCAGAACAAACACTTGATGTCTTTGACACTTGTTCCAACTGACTTGTCTTGGGATAAGCTTGTATACCATGTAAGGTGATGATTCCACAATCATCCCACTGTTCCCTTGTCCCCCTGTTTGCGCACATTGTTGGTGTTTGAATGAAAGTTCCTAGCAAGCAAGGAACATGCTCTTCAGAACTTGGCTCTTTAGAGTTCCCAAGACAGAAACAAAGCATCTTTCCTCATTTTCCTCATTTTCAAAATGGCTATAGAGTTGCTTGGAAACAGATTTGGGGCAATATGGTTGGCTGTATCAGGCTCCAAGTTCCAGATAGATATTGGAGTGGGTTAGCTAAATAGGAGATGAGGTCAAATGAGTAGCAAATGTCCAGATATTTATTTTTATTAGTTTATTTGCCAAATTCTACCCATAACCAATTAGGGAAATGGTGACTTTTCTTTCTTGATGCAATTAGATGCAGATTTGGAGAGCAGTTGAGTTTCAAACAGAAGTAGTCCTTACATCCAATGGCAAAATGGTGTTTATGTATTTAGGGGTAGGAGTTAAGGTTGCTTTTCCTCTAAAACAAGGATTCCCAACTTCTCTAAGAGGAGGAATTACATGGATAGAATCCTTAGTCTCTCCTGTGGTATATTGCTTATAGGACTGTTGAAGATGTCCTTTTCAGGGTTCTTACCAGGTAGAGATTTAGGAAACAAGTCATACATGGGACATGTCCTTGGGAAACCCATTTTTGAAACTCTGACTCATGCATATGTTACATCAATCCAATTTCACTTATTCAATGAGGAAGTTCTTTGCTGACTGGCTGATGCAGCCTGGAAAGAAAACTTCTCTGGTCCTTTCCTGGTTACAAAGTAGTTATTCAGTTGATGCGTTCATTACAACCATTCTCTTCCATTTCTGTGATTGACCTTTGGGCATTGTGGTATAGTAATGGCACCCAGTTTGTTCATATCTCCGTGTTCTAGGCCCTCATAAAATCTCCTTGCACACTCACTCTGGGGTTGGTTGCGTGATTTGCTTTGGCCATTTGGGCAGTAGCACATGTAGTGCAAGCAGAGACTTGAAAATTGCTCCCATGTGGGGGTTTGCTCATTTTCACTACTTATAGGAATCTATAAAGAACACCAGATGAAGAAGCTTGTGCTAGCCTGCTGAATGAGGAGATATATGGGGGCCCAGTACACCCACCCCTTTGCCCCAGTAATTAGCCTACCAAATGTCAGACATGTGAGTGAGGCTGTCCTAGATCATCAAGCTGTTAGTTGACTCATGACCTGACCACCATAGCATAGCATAAAAGAATGCAGCAGAGATCACCTCAGCTGGCTTAGATCAGAAAAATCATCACAACTAGCACCAGGGTGAGACAAGTGAAGTGCCTAGGACATAAAATTTAAGGAGGCACTCACTCCCAGAATCCTACAAGTACAGGGTTGACACTTGCATGACCCTAAGAGTGAGTGCCTCCTTAAATTTTGTGCCCTAGACACCTCGCTTGCCTTACTCTAACCGCAGTCCAGCAAACCACCGGGTGACCCACAGAATTATGAGCCAAATAAATGGTGGTGGTTTTAAATCACGAAGTTTTGGGATGATTTGTTATGCAGCAATAGATAACTGGTATATGTTGACTATTTCCAACATTCTTTCCTCCCCCCTTAATTTTGAATGGCAGAACAAGGCTGTAAGGAATTGAACTGCAAATCCAATCCGGTCATTTAGCTTCTCCAGAGTAGGTCCCCTGATGCGGTGGATGAATAAAAAGTTTTCCACATGACCTATGGGTCCAAGCCATCACTTGCTCTCAGTATGCCTTATTCTAGGGGTTGGTGGTTCACCATTTTCACAAAGCTGATGTCCACTGACCTAATGGCAGGATGTAGCTGGCTCCTTTTTCTCTTTTTCTCTATACCTGGCTATGTCTAATGAGCCCACATCCACACCCTTGGTCTTCTCAGCAGCGTTCATTAACCTCCTGGGCCAACTTGACTGCTTTGTGCATTTAGATCCTCCCCATGGTCATCTTCTAAGATAAAACTAAGAGAAGCTAGATTAACATGACCTAACCTCTTTTATCCTATGAAAGAAAACCCTTTATTAAAATAACAGCATCATTATCTTTCAATATTCTGTGTCTTCTTTGTTTTTGAGATTTATTTATTTATTTATTTATTATTATGTTATGTTAGCCACCAGAGGTAATATGAAGTAAGGTTTAAGGAGACATACATTCAGAGATACACTCAGTTCCTTTCATCACAATAAACTGCAAATAATCTACCCTAGATAGTACTTACTCTGTTTGATAGAGAATCTTTCTCATACACAACAGATGTCAAAAAGCTGACCCCCCAGTTCCCTGTTTGTATATTTCAAGCAGTTCAAGCAACTTCCATGCTCTGAAGATTTTGTCATGCTGGCAATTCATCAAGTGCTTTTCTTTTATTTCCTTTTTTTTAAAGATTTTATTTATTTACTTGACAGAGAGAGACAGCGAGAGAGGGAACACAAGCAAGGGGAGTGTGAGAGGGAGAAGCAGGCTTCCCGCCGAGCAGGGAGCCGGATGCGGGGCTCGATCCCAGGACCCTGGGATCGTGACCTGAGTGAAAGGCAGACCTTTAACGGCGGAGCCACACAGGAACCTCCATCAAGTGCTTTGCTTTTATTTCTAATTGCTTTAGTGGAAGTTTCTAGTGAGTGACCACATCATACTAATTTCTGGAACTTAACATTTTCTCACCTTTTTTTTTTTTTTGGAAAAGGAAGATTGTGTTCTTTCACATGGCTTTCTCCACCTTTTCCTCCTTTAGGGGCTTTCCTATATCTTATACTTTCTAGATCTAACTAAAGTACTAAAGAAATGTTAGGATCTGTGACTGACCTTTAGACATGTTGGGATGCTCTCTTTCCAATCAAGCCTTCTCTGGACCTAAAACAGCTGTCTTTCCCCTGCTGCCAGTCAGAACTGCGGTCTTCTCATACATGCTCCCAAGCATCCCTGGCTCCTGGTGTATATTATGTTGTCCCACTACATTACACTCATGGCTGCTTATTTATATCCTACAACGTAATGTAAGTTTCTCAAGGATGGGAACGCTATCTCATTTTTCTCTATATCCTCAGCACAGTGCCCTAGACATAGTAGGTGTTCAGTAAATTTGGTAGGATTATTCTATGAATTAATGGATGAATCAAGAAATAAATAGGACCGAGAGCTGAAGCTAGAGAACCATTGTGGCCCTTTGGGGTATATAACAAAGAGCTTAAGAGCAAAGGGCTTTTGAATCAGACAGGTTTGCAGTCTCTAGCTCCAACTCATACTAGCCTTGTGGCATTAGGCAACTTAAGCTCTGGGTGAGTTGATTTTGTCACCTGACACAATGCCTGGCACATAGTAAAGAGGCACTCAAAAATGATGGCCTCTCTCAGTAGGGGTGGGTAGTAGAAATAGTCATGACAGCATCCTTTGGGCTTTCCATATGAGGTCAATTTTCACTATGCAGGGCTTGGGACCCTGAGAATGCAGGTGACAACAGGATAGCTCTGCCTTACGTTACTGGAAACAGTTGAAGCCATTCTCTCCAAGGTGGAGATAAAAGTACAAATATCCAGGGTTAGGTATTTATTGCACTGAGAAGAATTGGTGTGTCCATAAAATGAGACTGCCTTTAGCACTTTTTGTATCAACACACCAGAACACTTTTACACCAACAGATGAGAGCAACTTTGAAGTGGTCAGTGTTGAACTCTTAAGTCCCGACCTTACTTTGTTACCTGCCTACACCAGAGCAGCCGCTACTGCTCAAGCATTTTAGACTTCCTTTTTGGGAAATGCCTTTAGAACTGGTTTTGAGACACATAAGAAACCAGGTTTTTTTATCTTTCAGTTGTAGTCACATACCCCATGCCATGAACATACACCCTGTCATCTGACCGTGGGCATTAGCCCTGGCCTTTGACCCGGATTCCACAACATAGTTTCCCAAGAGCCCAGCTCCCACTGTGACAGACTTTCTAATCAGTGGGGAGAAAGGATTCTTTCTCTTGGATTTGCACAGAATGGTTCTAAGAGTGGGAAAGTGCCATCTGTTGTTTCCTAACAGACCTTGGTGTATTAAAAGTGGAACATCCCTTTAAGTATTTTTACTTTAATCTCTGCTAACCAAAAAAAAAAGTGATATTTCCTCCATATTAAATAAAAACACTGATATTTTTCACTTCAAAATCGTAGTATGTTTCATGGTAACAAAAAGTAAAACAGTGTATGAAGGGAAAAAGAGAGTTGTTCCCATCTTCCTCTTCCTCCAATTTTATCCTCCTAATGTGGTCAATATTATCAGATTGATGTGTGTATTTCCATACTGTTCTATACGCACAGACACATATAAACACACAAGCTTCCCCCCTTTTGTGGTTTACAAAAGTGAGACCACACTACATACATTATTCTATAACCAATTTTTACTTACCGGTACCTTAGGGACATTGTTCTTCTGGGTCAGTACTATAGATCTAATGTGTTAAAAAAATATCTGCCGAGTATTCTGTTAAATGGATGTCCTTTACTTTATTCTGCCATCCCCTTATTGATAGATATTTGTTGTGTTGTTCCCATCTTTTAAGCCATTATATACAATGCTGCATTACACTCCATATAAGCTTGTACTTTCAATTCTATAGATTATATTCCCCACAGTGAGAATGCTGAGTTGAAGATCATGTGTATTTAAGATTTTTAGAACTATTGCCAGAGTACAAAAAGCTCAAACAATTCACATTCCCACCAGCGGTGTATGAGGGTACTCACCGATACTGAATACTAACAATCATCTTAAGTTTTTAATTTTATACTCTGAAAGGTGAAAAGTATTTTCTTGTGATATTAAGTGAGGGTACTTTGCACTGTCACATATGGCTTTGCCACTTGCATTCTGAGACACTTTTTGTTGGGAATCTGAGTGAGCAAGTCGAGATTTTCTGCTATGATTCACCTGTTCATAATCTTTGCTGCATTTCTGTTGCATGGGTTGTCTTTTTCATATCAAATTGCAAGAGCCTTTCAAAATAGTAGGGATATCAACTCATAGCCTGTTGCGTGCATTGCAAATATTTTTCTCCCAGTTTGTTTCTCTACTGAAAAATTTCCATTGTCTTCTGCTTGTGAAATTCCTTTCAAGGATCCATTTGGACGTCTCCTTATTGTTAAAAAAAACTTTCCCTTACATTTAACCTAATTCTTTGTGTTGCAATTCACCTCTCTCTCCCTGGGTTCTGCACCTCATTATTGCTCCCTATCTCCCCAAAGACAACCGAGCTATGTCTATTGGAGCTTTTCTCCTGACTGAATGCAGTGAATTGACTGACCAGTTTAGTCAAGTACGTCCTTTGACTTACTTCTTTTCCCCCTCCATTAAACTGACTGGTTGTTTGACTGAATTGACCTTGTTAGCCAGTCTTTTTGGCACTGTGAATCTGTGAGTGCCCACCTGTGTGTGCGTGGGTACATGTGTGTGCACGCCCAGTAGCAGAACCACTACACGGTGGTTTCAGTTGTTGTTTTCAATTGAACTGGCCTTCCTTGGTCCATTTCCCTGGCATTGCAATTAGCAGCCTCATGGTAGATATATACCACTCCAGTTGCCTCACTGGGTAGAGAGAAGATGAGTTTGATCGGTTCAACTGAGAATTCTGTTACAATTCTTCTGCTGGGCATATAGAGCAAAACTGTGAGAAAGATCTATTTGGTTGTTGATGTCCCCCTGTCTCATCTTTCAGGGCCCTGTCTCTGGTTACTTTCCTGGCACACTGTTCATGCTCTCTACACCTTTCTTTCTCACCTTGTAGCCAAATATCTGTCCTATTTTCCAGCATGTCGTTTCTTTGTGCAGGGGTTGAAAGTAGTACCTTTTCTTGGTGATTCTGGGTGTTGAGAGCTGAGGCAGTAAGAATAAGGCAAGGTTATAGTTAAGAGATTGGTGAATGGGGGGGACTACATTCCCCAAATGGATTCTTCAAGGGCTAGTTCTGCGGGGGTGTAAAGAGGGTTGGTGGGGGGAAAATTTTGGTGGCTAAATATTACATACAGTCGGATGGCTGGGTTTAAAAGGTTTGTTGGTCGTGTGTCTACTGTGTAAACTTGGGAAAGTTGTTTTATCCTTCTGAGCCTCGGCTTCATCATTGGTAAAATGGGGATAAGCACAATACAAAGATCATAAGAATTGTTGGTGGATAGAATAAGCTACTACTTGTGAAATACTGAGCATGAGGCCTGGCACTATAAGTACTCAATTAATGCGAACTCTTCTTATTCATAAATACCTTTTGGAAACCCTGGATTATACAGATCACATCTCAGAGTCTCTAATATGCTGATGTTCCTAGTGTATCACCATAAGAGAAGTAGAAAAAGAAGTAAATGCTTATCAGATCATGGAATCCCTCTTTCTATTAATGTAATTTTCAATGAACTTGTGCTCTGTGGAGAACACTTTGGAAGTACCAATGTAGAGAAAGAAGGTATGATTTTGAGAAAAAATACTTGAGTTCCAGACAACTCTCTTGTTTATATGATTTTGAGTGAGTCATTTAACCTCTCTGGGCCATAGGTTGCCCACTTATAAAATGAGGAGCATAAGACTGTTTTTACCTACCTGCCTTACAAGTTACAGGGAGAGAGCTTTATAAGCTGTCACCCACTATACCAACCTTAGGGACCAGGAGCAGGAGTGATTATCATGAATCCAGGTGCAGAAAGTGGTAAAGGGTGGACTCCTTGTGTGTCGAGTTCAAGGGCATGATTAGTGAGACCTTTCGATTAGGAAGTGATTAGGAATGGAGTGTACACACAACATGGCCTCCTGGAGCTTGCAGTATGAGGGAGCCTGGACTTCTAGGCTCCATCCAGCCTTCTGGGCCATTTTCTTACTGCAATTAAGCTCCAAAGCAGAAACGTTTTTTAATAAACAGACAGCAGAGTTCTAAGGAAATCCAAGCACTCCGTGATCTATTGGTCAAGGCCCTGGCTTACATAATTTGTTTCTTTCCTCAATATGAATTGATAGACCCTCTGGAAATCAAATATATTCCTAGTGGCTGGAAAAAGTCTCCAGTATTTTCTCTTCAGGGCTTTTTAAAAGGTAGCCTTCAGGAAAGGCAATACTTACCTGAGATAGTAGCCTGATGGGGGAAGATTACCTGGGAGAGGACAGCCTCCTCAGCACCCCTCCAATCAGGTTGCAGAGGCAACTGTCTCCTTCTTCCACAAAGTGGACCAGGCACAGGTTCAAATTAATTTTTCCTTTGCCTGTTGTTCCCAGACTCATGCAACCCAATGGAAAGACTATACAAGAAAAGCATGTGACTGACCCTTGTCTGTAACATTTTGGCCAGATGTTAAGCTTCCCTGCCTGGGATCCACCCACTATTTCCTTAATCAGTAACTTTCAGCATGCTTCTTCCAACTGGTCTAAATGCTTGATGAGTATGCTGGAAAGAGCACTGGGCTGGGAGTTGAGACCTGGAGGTCCTGTCTGTGCTACTGACTCACTCTGTGATGTAAGGCAAGCCATGACCCCTCCTTGAACCTCAGTTTTCTCATCTGTTACACAAGGCATTTGAACTGGGGGTGATCTTAGAGGTCCCTTCCCATTCAATCTATAGTTTCATTTGTCTACACCCTCAGATCAGAGTCACTCTCATTCCATCTTCCTGTGTGGAGAGTATTCATTTAAGGCTAATTGCAGGATGTTGGAGGGCTGTCCAGGAACATATGAAGCATTGGAATATTCGTTTGAAATTAATCAGACACAACCAAACATGCAGGTGGTTGCTCTTTCCCTTCGACTCCTGGCTCTTGGGATCTCGCCTCCTGGAAGGTGTTCATGGGCTGCAGCTGCAGAGGACAGCCTGTGGATTATTGCCCAGAAGAGCAACTTCTGTGAATGGGAGGGGTGAGGGCAAGACCACTCACTGGTCTCCTTCTCTAGTGGATAGGGGCAAGAATGTTGAGGGATGGGATACAGAATAGGAGTCAATAAATCCAAACCTACCAATAATAAGAACTGAGGTTGCAGCTTTCATTTCTTGACCCTTTTTCTTCTTGTCTGGGAATTGGCTGGGACTGATATTATGAAGGAGACTGTCTCACGCTGGCCCACGCCAAACCTCTGTATGTTTTCAAATATACTGATGCCTGGTACAACATAGACCACACTGTGGCCTGGCATTTTTTCATTTTTCACCAGTGCTTGAATCCCCATGGACCTCCCCCAACCATTTGGCCTTCTGTTCTTCAGCCATATTCAACTTGAGTTCTCTCATTTGGGGGGGCTTTGCATATGCTGCCCTCAAATTGACTCATTGTCTTTTGTGGGGAATCTTTTCCCCCTTCAGCACTCATCTCAAATGTTACAGTCTATGTGATGTCTTCTGTTATTACTCTTGACCAAGTTTTGATCATTCCCTCCTCTGTTTCCAAAGGACTCTGGACATTCCTCTACTGTATATCCACTAGGCTGTAAGCTCCATGGAGGCAAGGACCATTGATTTGGGAATTGATATAATGCTAGCTTCAGTAAGAGACAAATCCCCAAATCTCAGTCTCAATAGTTTAACGGAGTAGTTTATTTCTCACTCATATAAAGTCCAGTTGATGCTGGTAGGGTGGGTGGTAGTATTATGTATTCTGTGTCATGAAGGCATTCAGGACCCAGGCTGATGGAGGCACTAGCATCTTTAACATGTGGCTTCCCATGTCCTCTTGAGAGTCCACATCCAGCCCATTAATGAGGGAGGAGAAAGATCAAATACCTTAGGTGCTTTTTTATGGGTTCATTTTGTTAACATATCACTTCTGTTCACTTTCTGTTTGCTGGAACTCAATCATATTACCACCTCTCACTATAAAGGGAAGTGTAGTCTAGTTATGTGCATGAGAAAAAGAAGGAAAGGCTTTTGGTAAATACGTAGCTATCTTTAGAGGCCATAACGCTTTGTTCACTGTTAAGTCCCTAGGACTGAGCACAGTAACTGGGATGTGGTGACTACATTGGATTGTGATTGAAATTCCACCTCTGGATCATGACTTCATGGTCTAGTATCTTATTACCCCAATCAAGCATAGGCACATAGTAGAAGCTCAATAAATGTTGGCTGATCATTACTGAAATTTCAGTATTCCAGGGGTATTTCTTCTCTGGAAGAACTTTTGGTATAATTCACCTCCTAAGGACAACTCATGCTCTAGAAGGTTGCTCCTGATCAGGTTGGCCCTTTTGCCCTTGGTGTTTGAGCCAACATTCTCCAATCACCAGATTTATCTGTTACTCAGTCTTCTTGGAACCTAGGTGCCAATTCCTGTCTAGTCAAGGACAATTAATTTCTTAAGTCCTGAGCCTCTTCTTATGTGATGGCCTCTTATTCTATTTTTTTCTCCCCCTTTTCACAAACAAACACTCCATTATTGCATCTAAGCTTTTTCTTTGCCAGCTCCAAGTGTATTTAGCTACCTTCTGCCCCATTATTTTCATAATTTGAGGGATAGAAGTGAATGGAATGGAGAAGATGATGATATCCTAGCCACCATTAATGTTATGAATACCTTATAATATTTACCTCTGCTCTAGCCTAATCTAATCCATCCCAGTCCAGCCCATTGTGCTTTAGCCATCAGCACTTGGAGACACATTTCTGTGTCTTCAACAATAAATTTCTGTGTCTTCCAGCAATAAAGGGGATATTGACTAATAGTGACTGGGAAATGTGTTCTTGTCTTTCAGAATGTCCCAGCAGCTAAAGGTCCATTCAATCACATATTACTGTTCCATAGAGACCTTTTTTCTGTGATAAAAATAGAATCTGTAGTAGGTATGTAGGCCAGGATATACCAATACTTCTAAACAGGTGTGGAGAATCACCTGTATATGGCAGGCAGTAGCATTTGTCCAAGGAGGACATAATATTTAGGATTAGAGACAGCCTAAGGTAAGCCTAAGGTAAAGTAGTCTCTGAGAGGCCTCAGTCTCCCTTCCCTGAGGTCCTCCTCTTGATAGGTGATTTTTCACCCATCCCTTGCAAGGGTCCAAAGACCTGTGCCCCTAAGATCTCTCCCTTACTCCCCTTGGCCACACCTGCTAAGGTTGTTTCCACTCCTAGGAAAATGACAGTTGATGTGCTTTCCCATTTCCCCAGATTTCCCTGTCAGGCCTTTGTGATTGGGAGAAAAAGGGGTCTAAAGGTCTGACTCAATGAGTAAGTAGGGGAGGTGGTTATTAGTCTCTGAAAGGCAGCTGTTTGCTTTGCCAATGCTTAACGGTAGCTCTGGCTTGACCCAATTATTTTCCCAGAAAAGGGTCCTTTTACTTCCACAGAATTTGGATCACAGACAACTGGATACTGGAGACTGATTTATTTATTTTTATTACTTTTGCTTTAGGTAAACATATGGAAGCTTGTTCAACTGACTGAGGCCCTCAGACGCAGATTTTCCTTGGCCCTCAGATAGTTCAAGGAAAATCTCTCAGGCTTTGGACTCACTGAAGGGAAAAACCAAGAAATGACCCCCTTCTCTGACCCTTGATCACACACTGCTATTGAATTGGTGGAGGTCAGAGATGTTGAAGGGAAGGAAGGTAAGTACAAAGCTTGAATCTACTGAACAATATAGTACAAGTCATAGTCATAGTCATTAGAGGCATTTTCCCCCCAAGAAGTTGAAATGTGGCATTTCTTTTGAAATTTCTATCTGAAAGTTAAAAAGAAAAAAACCCACTGACTTAGGGGAGCAGAGCTTGTAGATGCAAGAGGCAGGGGTCAGAGGCTGGAAAGAGAGAGAAAGAAAGAGATAGGGAGAGGGAGTGGGAAGGAGGGAGAGAGAATGAGATTGAAAGAGAGAGAGAGAGAGACAGAGAGAGAATCTAAAAAAGTTGGCCCCAGACACTTTTTTCCTTTAAAGAGGAGAGAAATGTTTATTTGAATTAACCAAGAAAACAAAAGGAAATCTAATAAACACTGTAAATTCTGTTCCCAAAGTGTTTGTGTCAAATGCCTTTCTTGTCTGTGGTATAGTAATAACGAGATTAGAGAAAAAAAATCCTGGGGTTGTTTACTTGAAAAAAATGAAAAAAAAACCCAACAACAGGGTAAGATGTTTAATTTAATCATTTGGGGAAAACAATTGCATGAAATAGCTTTTCTTACTCTGCTGTGAAAGCCCCGTCTGAGTCACCAGAGAGTCCATGATTCCAGTGTGTCACTAAAGGAGAATGTCAGATGGATTTTGCATACACATTAATACTTTTAAGAGCAACTTGATAGGCAGTATCATTTCTGGGGTGGGAGCTCTGACAGCCGCCCTTACAATGCTGATCGTGAAACTTAGAATAATTGAGCTTGATCATTACACCTTCTGCTACCCCCACCCACCCCATGGTTCCCAAGAAGGCATTTCCAAGAGCTTTGGCCCTGATTCAACACTAGTTTTGATGATTTCTAGGAAAAAAACCTATTGTTCAAGTTTAAGAACAGGAAAGGAGAGAGAGGATCCTTATCTTTGTTAAAAGCCTACTTAGTACAGTCAAGTTCCCCTATTTATTTACACAATGGTAGAAGCTCATATGCTAAGGAATTTCTGATCAGTACCTATAGGGAGGCTAGCAGACTGAGAAGACAGGAGAAATGGTATGAACCAGTCCTGGGTTCAATTCCCCCATTTGCCCCAAGTCACTTAACCTCTCTGAGCTTATTTTTCCATGTGAACAATCAGGCCGATAATAATAGTATCTGTTCCACGTGACTGTTGCAAGGTTTAAATGAGATAAGGATGTAAGTGTTCAATAGCTATTAGGCATAATAATTATAAAATAACTACATTCAAAATCAATCTATGCAATCCACCACGTCAACAAGCAAAGAAGAAAAATCATATGATTGTAACAATTGATGCAGAAAAAGCATTTGACAAAATCCTACATATTTCATGGTGAAAACTCTCAGCAAGTTAAAAATAAAGGAGAATCACCTCAAACTGATAAAAAGCATCTATAAAACGAAGCAAAACAAAGACAAATAAAGGAAGCTACACACATACACACAAAAACTACAACTAACATCATCCTTAATGGTGAAAGATTGAATGCTTTCCCTCTAAGATTGGAAACAAAGCAAGGATTTCTAGTCTCAGCATGAAACTGCTATAGAAATGTAAACATGGATGGAAATTAAGATGAACACACTAATGCTTTAGCCAGGCTTGACTTTAAACAACACATTTTTCTCTTCCTCATTCTTGAAGGCTCCCCCTTCCCTTCATTTGTTCTTCTGCAGAATCCTTTGTTCCAGGAACTCAGTACCGATACCGGTATCTTGCTGACCACAATGTATACTTAGTAACAAGACTCATATGGCTGGTGCCAGTTCTAGTCATGAGACCACCTCGAAGTCATGACATACTCAGCTGGCAACACATACCAGATTCCTATTGAAACTGCCCAGATCCTATATTTTCCTGTAAAACCCCTTAGCCTTTTACCCTACGGCATCTTGCAGTCTTGGAGACATTAGCTGCTGTAGCCTCCTTTGCCTGGCAAAGTAATGAACTATCTTTCTCTTTATCCCCAAACTCTGTCTTGGCATTACATATTTTGGCTCTGGAGCACAGAGGTCAGTTTTCCACAATAAGCACTCTTGTTCATCATCATACTGGAAGTTCTAGCCACTGCAATAAAACATGAAAAAATAAATAAAAAGGGTAAATATTGGGAAGGAAGAAATAAAATTGCCCTTATTTACAGATGACAGAATTGTCTTTGCAGAAAATCCCAAATAGTCTAAAAAAAATTACGTAGAACTAGTAAGTGAATTTGTTAAGGTCTCAGGATATAAAATCAACACCCATAAATCAAGTGCATTTCCATATACTAACAAATGAACGTGAAGAAAATTAAATTAAAAACATAAACTATTTACAATCACTCCAAAGAAAATTAAATACTCAGTATAAACTTAACAAAACAAGTACAGTATTCATATGTTAAAATTACAAAATAGTAATGAAGGAAATAAAGAAGACCTATGTATATAGAAAGACATACTATATTCAGGAATTAGAAGACTCAACAGAGTAAAAATGTCAATCCCCCTCAAATTTATCTATATGTTTTATACAAATCTTATCAAAATCCCAACAAGATTTTTTGTAGACATAAACAAGCTTATTCTAAAATTTATATATAGAGATAGAGGCCCTAGAGTGGTTACAACAATTTTAAAAAGTAGAATAGAGTGGGAGGAGTTATTCTATCCAATATTAAGACTTTCTATATGGCCATAGTAATCAAGACAGTGTGGTGTTGATTCATAGATAGGTGGAATATAGATCAGTGGAACAGAGGAGGCAACCCACACAATTAAGGTCAATATACTGTTAACAAAGGTGCAAAAGCAATTCAATTGAAGAACAGTCTTTTCAGCAAATGCAGCCAGAGCAACTGGACATCCATAGGCAAAAAAATGAACCTTGGCCTAAAAGTCATTCCTTATACAAAAATTAACTCAAAATGGATCATAGTCTTAAAGGTAAAATATAAAACTTTTAGGGAAAAAAATGGGAAAAAATCTTTAGGATCTAGGGCTCGGCAAAGAGTTCTCAAACTTGACACAAAAACATGATCCATAAAAGGGAAAATTGATGAATTGGACTTCATCAAAATTAAAAGCTTTTGTTCTGTGAAAGTACACACAAAGAGAATGAAAAGACAAGCAACAGACTGGGAGAAAATGATCGCAAACCACACTTGCCACAAAGGACTAGTGTCTAGAATATGTAAAGAACTCTTAAAAACTCAACATTAAAAAGCAGACAATCCAATTGGAAAATGGGCAAAGGACAGGAAGAAACATTTCACCAAAGAAGAAATACAGATGTCAGCTAAATGCATTAAAAGATGTTCAATATCATTAGCCATCAGGGAAATACCAATTAGAACCACAGTGACATGTCACCACAGAAACCTACAAGAATGGCTAAAATTTAAAAAAAAAACCAGTGAAAAAAATAAGGGGGAGGATGTGGAGAAACTGGAGCGTTCATACGTTGCTGGTGAGAATGTAAAATGGTACAGCCACTCTTGTAAGCAGTTTGACAGTTTCTTACAACACTAAACATACAATTACCATTGACCTAGCAATTGCACTATTAGGCATTTATTCCAGAGAAATAAAAAATTGCATGAATATAAAAACCTGTACATGAGTCTTTATAGCAGCTTTGTTTTTAATCACCAAAAACTGAAATAATCTCAGAGGTCTTTAATTAGGCGAATGATTAAGCAAACTGTGGTATATCCGTACCATGGAATACTACTCAGCAATATAAAGGAATGAACTATGTGCAACAACTTGGATGAATCTCCAGGGAATTGTGCTGAATGAATAAAGCCAATCCCCCCAAGCTACAGAGATGTGATGCCATTTATATAATATTTTTGATGTGACAAATTTTAGAAAATGGAAGACAAATAGGAGGTTTCTGGGGGTAAAGGATACGGGGAGTGGTGAGGATGAGTACTGGGCATGGTTGTAAATAGGTATCAGGAGGGATCCTTGAAGTGTTGAAACTTGCAGTATCTTGACTGTGGCGATGGATACACAAACCCCTCTACATATGCTACAATTGTATAGAACTTAATGCACATGCATACACACACATACACACAGGGATGAGGGGAAATATGAATAAAATTAGCCGATTGTATCAATGTCAATATCCTGGTTTTGATGTTATACCATAGGTTTTCAAGATGTTAACACTTGGGAAAACTGGGTAAAAGGTACATGGGATCTCTCTACATTATTTCTTATAACTGCCTGTAAATCTATAATTATCTCAAAAATTTCAGTTAAAAAAGCTAACATTTATGAATCTTAACATTATTATTTATTCTCTAGGAAATAGTGTCACCCAAAACCACATTACTCATTCGTTGCAGTGCTGAGAGGTGAGAGCTGATTTAAATTGGAAATATAAGTATAAAACTTAACCGTTTTATGGTTGCCCATTGGGGAACTCCATAATGAAATTGTGGAGTCAAAACATTGGGTCTCAGCTTTGCCACTTATTAACTGGTGTGACCTCTAGCCAATCTGTCTCTTTTTCCTCATCATTAAAATGGAAGTTACAATTTTTTCCTTCCCAAAGAAAGAATAAGGAAGCCAAGTGTAAACAGAGAAGGATTGGCTGCCCTCTGGCACCAATTAGCCCTTGAGAGCAAGAATGGAATATTCACGTCAGAATACTCCCTATGCCCTAGCCTGGCACAGTGTTTCTCCCTGGGAGTACTATGGACATTTTATGTAGGACAGTTCTGTTGTGTGGGATCAGCTCACACATTGCAGAATATTCAGCATTCCTGGTTCCCACCCACTAAATTCCAGTAGCGTCATTACCATCCCCCTTCTTTGCGCCAAAAAAAGTGTCTATACATTTCTACTTGCCCTTTGGGAGATATGCTCACTCCCTAGTCGAGAACAGCAAGCAGGTATCTCAATAGGATGCAGTAGGGGCTCAATAAATATTTGACTAACTGCTTGATTGATGGATTTTTTTTTTCCCTTGGCTAGAACTTGGGCTCATCTCATCGTTGGTCTCTAGAGCGAGTGTAGGTTTGTCTGGTGTGCCCTGCCCAGCACCCAGACAACCACTTGCATGGGCACAACTTCACTAGGATCTTGACTGTGGAAACGAGTGGGTGATTCCCAAGGCTGGACACCCTTGAGATAGAAGTGGAAGGCAAAGGTGAGGCAATCTCCCCTGTGCATTTTAGAGTCTGCATGGGTAAGCCTTGCAGGGCATTATTGAGCTAATGTATTCACTGCAGGTATAGTCAACTCTCAGTTATCCTCAGATGGAATGTCCAAATTACAGTGAAATAATTAGGTACGGTTAGTAGATAATGAAGGACTTCATGAGCACTGTTCACTAGTTTTTGCTTCTCTTTAGTCTCTCATGAGGCCTGCAATCCAGCCAAAAGGCTTATTTACCTCTTTCAACCCCAAGAAGATATAAACTGGAAATTCAATAGGTTGAGAGAAAGAAGGAGGTTCCTGCCGCAGCCAACCCAACCTCTCCTTGTTGCCCCAAATGCTAAAAAACTTCCTTAGTTTTCCTACAGGAAAAGGAGCATATCCAGGTGTATAACAAATACACCTCCAAAATCACTCTCAAATCCCTCTCCTTCCTACTCCTACCCCATTTCTGTTGTCACCACCTTAATCTAAGCCACCAATCCCTCTCTTGGCTGGACTCTTCCAGTAGCCTCTGACCAGGTGAACAAGTACTTTGCTCAAGTGCCTTTTGTTGTTTGGCATTCTGATTGCAACTTTATTATTATTGTCTAATATTTGCAGTTTTTCAAATTAAAAAGTCCAATGTAATATGGGTAAGGAGTGGTAAAGATTGAGAAAACTTTAGGGAATATTCTGGACAGTTGAGATGCATTAGTTATTTGCATAAAAATTGTTGCCATTAAAATGTGTTATCTTCTTAATAGCTGAAACTCCTCTTATATTTTCCATATACTACTCATTGGCTTTGAAAAATCTGTGATTTTTAGAGGGGAGAAAGAGTAACCTACAATTTCCTCAAAAAGCTAGTGTTTCTTATCTCTTTTCTTTTTGTGATAGAGCGTCTTTTAAGAATGTAAATGCAACCCACACTGCTCCCATCCTACCTGCCTTCAGGGCCATCACACCTGTGTTCTTTGCCTGTACAATGTACTGAATGTTTGTTCCTCCCCACTTCCAATTCCTATGTTGAAATCTAATGTCCCAGGTGATATATTAGGAGGTAGGGCTTTTGGGAGGTGCTTAGGTCATGAGGGTAGAGCCCCAATGAACGGGATTAGTGCTCTTATAAAAGAGACCCCACAGAGGTCCCTTGCCCCTTCCACCACGGAAGGACATGGCAAAAAGAAGGTGTTCAGGGAACAGCTCCTCACCAGACACAAAATCTTCCAATGCCTTGATCTTGGACTTCCAAGCCTCCAGAACCATGAGAAATAAATGTTTGCTGTTTTTAAGCTACCCAGTTTATGGTATTTTTGTTATAGCAGCCTGAACAGGGCAAGACAGCCTGCAATTCACTGTGTTGGACTTTATGAAGCTTACAGTCTTCTAGAGCAGTTAACAAATAAATAGTCAATCACTAATAAATATAGAATTATAAATTATCAAAAGTACCCTAAAGAAAGAGGAAGAATGTTATAAGGAAGAAGGTCCTTAACCTTATGATACGTGGTTGGCTCCTTCTTTTCTTTTTTAGCTTTTTATTTGAAAATAATTTCAGATTTATGGAATAATACACCCTTTATTCAGATTCCCCTCACATTGCCATTTTGCCCCCATTTATTTTACCATTTGCTTCCTTTATGTTTAAATTTTTTAAAAAATCATTGGAAAGTAAGTTGCATACTTTATAGCCCTTTAACCCTAAACACTTCAGCTTGTATTTCCAAAGTATCGGGATATTTTCTTATATAATCATATCACAGTTATTTTTTTAAATGTTATTAGTTTCTTTTTTCTTTCTTTTTTTTAATGATTTATTTATTTATTTATTTATTTGAGAGAGAGAGAGAGGGTGAAAGAGAGAGCAGGAGTGGGAGGGGCAGAGGGAGAGGGAGAGGGAGAAAATCTCAAGCAGACTCCATGCTGCGTGAGGGTCCTGGCACGGGGCTTGATCTCAGGACCCTGAGATCACAACCTGAGCCAAAACCAAGAGTTGGGTGCTTAACTGACTATGCCACGCAGGTGCCCCCACATTACAGTTATTAATCAAAAGGATTTAACATTGATGCGATTCTTTAATCTGCTCTCTGCACTCAAATTTGTAAGTTGACCCAAAAATGTCCTTTATAGCATTTTCCTTCCTAGAGTACGGGATCCAGTCTATAATCACATATCGAATTCAGGGCCATGTCTCTTTGCTACTCTGAAATCATTTCTCAGCCTTTCTCTGTCTTGTATGATACTGACAATTTTGAAGAATACAGGCCTCCTCTTATGGACTGAATTGTGCCCCACCCCGCAACAAATTCATGTATACTGAAGCCCAAACCACCAATGTGACTATATTTGGGGATAGCCTATAACATGGTAATTAAGATTAAATGAGATCATAAGGTTACAGCCCTAGTCCAGTAGGATTGGTGACCTTATAAGAAGAGGAAGAGAATGTTCATTACAGCAGTATTTACAATAGACAAATTATGGAAACAACCTAGGTGTCTATAGATGGATGAATGGATAAAGAAGATGGAACACACACACACACACACACACACACACACACACACACACAGAGGAATATTTCTCAGCCACAAAAAAGAATAGAATCTTGCCATTTACAACAACATGGATGGCCCTTGGAGAAATAAGTAAAATAAGTCAGACAGAGAGAGACAAATGCCATATGATTTCACTCATATGGGGAATCTAAAAATAAAACAAATTAAAAGAAAACAAACAAAATAACAAGCTCACAGATACAGAGAACAGATTGGTGGTTGCCAGAGGAGGGACATGGGTGAGTGAAATGGGTGAAGGGAGTCAAGAGGTACAAATTTCCAGGTCATGGGGAGGTAATGTACAGCATGGTGACTAGAGTTAACAATACTGTATTGCATATTTGAAAGTTGCTAAAAGAGCAAATCTCAAAAGTTCTCATCAAAAGAAAGGAATTTGGAACTATGTATGGTGACGATGGTAACTAGACTTATTGTGGTGATCATTTCACAGTGTATACAAGTATCAAATCATTATGTCATACACCTGAAATTAATATATTATATATAATTGATTACATTATACCTCAACAAAATTTTTTTTAAAAAAGAGGACGAGACACCAGAGAGCTCTCTCTGCATGAGCACAGAAGAAAGCCCATGTGAGCTCATAGCAAGAAAGTGGTCATCTACAAGCCAGGAAGAAAGGCATCACCAGAAATGAACCCCGATGGCCCCTTGACCTTGGGCTTCTAGCTTCTAGAACTGTGAGAAGATAAATGTCTGCTGTTTAAGCCACTAAGTCTGTGGCATTTTGTTATGGCAGCCTGAGCAGACTAATAGACCCCCTTTCAAAAATAACAAGTGCCTCGTTTGGGGTTTGTTGGATATTTCCTCATTATTAAATTGAGATTATGCCAGAATACTCCATAAGTGATGTTGTGTCCTTGGGTTACCTTATATGGAGGCACACAGTGTTAATCTGCTCCTCATTGGTGATGACAATTTTATCACCTGATTAAAATGATATCTGGTTTCCCCACTGTAAAGTTACTACTTTTTCCTTAGCAACTAATATGCAATCTGTGGAGAGATTTTTTGTTAAGATTTTATTTATTTATTTGAGAGAGAGAGAGTGCGAGTGTGAGAGAGAGCACAAATGGGGTGGGGAGAGGCAGAGGGAGAAGAGGAAGCAGTCTCCCCACTGAGCAGGGACCCTGACATGGGGCTCGAACCCAGACCCTGGGATCATGACCTGAGCTGAACACAGACACAGTTGACTGAGCCACCCTGGTGCCCCTATGGAGAGATATTTTAAGACCACATAAATATCTTACTATTTTTCATGCTGGTTCCTTCATATCCTTCGAGTCTCAACCTAATGTCAACTCCTCGGTGATGCCTTCCTTGACCCCCCCTATCTAAATTGAACCCTCCCCTTTTGCTCTCATGGCACCTCTGTCCTTTTTCTTCATAGCATTCACCCTAAATTGTGATGATGTATCAACTTGTGTGTTTATTAATGTCTGTCTTCCACCAGCTCCATGACAGTGGGGGTCAAGTCTTTTTGTGCTGGGAATGCAGTAGGTGCTCAATAAATATATGTCGAATGAATGAAAAAATAAATGCACACGTGGTGTGGAAGGGATTTGTTAAACAGCTTAGTATACCTCACTGGTGCTGCCCTTTGGAGAGAAATTCTCCTGTTGATCTTTACTAACTTTACAATCCATGTTTGGGGTGTCAGTGTGTGTGTGTGTGTGTGTGTGTGTGTGTGTGTGTGTACCAGAATCAGATGTGTACTATCTTCATGGCTTTTAAACATCATTTTCCTGCTGAATTATCCACTATTCAGCATACAAAGCTGAAAGTCAGCCAGTATAATACATCCTGGCAGGTTTTATAATTCAATAAATCCGTAATCAGACAAGGGTGCCAGTAGCCATTGGCAGAGGCTGATTGGCCGGCTAGATTCCACTAACAGGTGTCTTCTAGAAGAACCTCTCCAGCTCCCAGGACATGGTTCTGGGAAACCAGATTGTTTCTTCCCCTCATTTAAAAGAACACCCCCCAATCTCAGGTGCAGAATAATAACGAGTTGACTCAGGAAATAATTGTGAAGTAGGTCAAACCTGTGGTTGGGATTTCTTCTTTGGGTAGATTTCTCCTGCCTTATGGGGTGCAAACCATCCTCTCACCCTAAGCATCTGGTGTCCTGCTGCTGTCCCCCTTCATTGTCCTCTCCAGGTGGCACCTGAAGTGCTGGACCTTCCCCCCAACACTCATTATCACTTTCTAGACAAGCAGTTATGACCTCTGGCATTATCTTTAAATTGCAATAAGCATAGGGATAAAGCGAGATATAGTGTGTTAAAGAGCCTAGCATAGTGCCTGCCATATAGTAGGTGTTAAATAAAGTGTCTCAGGGCTGCGGTGCTCCCTGCTTCCAACAATAACAGCTTGCTGTAGGACAACTAATCTGAATACTATATTAATTTGATACCAATCGGTGTGCTGTCCCACCCCAGGCATTTGCACTTTGACACCCTGTGACTTCTGGTGACGCAATATTTTAGACCCCAGGAATGAATCTTGAGTGATGGATTCTAAGGCACAATGGCCAGCTGGGGCAGTGGTTAATTTCACCACAGCTACCAATACCTTTGTGTTCAGAAAGCACCTATTATGCAATCTATTCAAAGTTTAACACGTATTTATTAAGACTTCTCTGGTAGACTCTTACATTGCTCACCTGTATTTGGTGTCCCTCCCAGCAGTGTCTCTACCTAAAGAAGGATTACGCTTCCTCATGCATAAGATCTACTAATCAGTAGAATTCTCACTGCTCTCCTACCAACCTATCCAGGACATGTAGTATGAGCAAGAAATGAATGTTTACTATAAGCCACTAACATTTTGAGATTGTTTCTTACTGCAGCATAATCTGGCTTATCCTAGCTTGTTCAACTTCCAAGGATGCCAGAAGAGGGACTATAAACAATTCATCCACAGTTGGTATATAACAACTGTTGCACTTGGGCTGAGAGACCAACTTACCCTTTGCTTCGATTCTGGCATAAATATTGAAAAAGTCCAAGTTGCAGAGCTCAAGAAGTGCAGGTGTGAGAGGTGGCCTTCTGAAAGACAAAGCCTGTTCTGTGACTACGCACTCTATCCCTTTGCCCCCTCTCCCTGGATAATGAGGTAGAACCTTTGGGCTGGTCCCCAGAGGTCCCAACTCAATGGCTGTCAGGACTTTATGGAAAGCATATTATAAATTTTCACTTTCTCTCATCATAAACCCATGTGAGAGTGGGCATCTGTGTTGTAAGTAGAATTTTCTGCTTTTAGTGACTTGACACCTTAGCCCTTTTGTTACAAACCCAGTTTTAATTTTTTTAAAACATAGTCCAGGCACAGCCCATAAACCTCTGCACCCCGGGGAGGCCTATGTGGTCAGTTCCATTAGTGGGCTAAGCTTTTGATTTTTTTTTTATTTTGCTTGAATTGATTACAAGTGTTCCAACAAGTAGTCAGGTGATTTCCTTGTCTGGGCAGTTCAGGGGCAAGGGGGAAACCAAGCTTCTGAGACACACATAATAATTGGTGAACTTGGGGAAAGCATATTAGTGACCACATGAGTGGAAAACAAGGCACTGACTGTCAGTGTTTTTCCTAGCTTTCAGGTTTGATACTTTCAAAGTCCTTTGTGTCCGGAAGATTGCAAGTGAAAACTAGGTATTTAATAAATATTCGATGAGCGAGTGTCAGTCCTTCTATTACTTGATCTCTCAGTCCTTGGCATTTCACACAGTTGACCTCCCCTCCTTGAAATAGCCTCTTCTCTTGGTTTCTGGGACTTCGCCTGGTTCTCATCATCTCTCTCTAGTTCTTTCTTGATCCCCTTTGCTGAATATTCCACCTCTGCCTAGTTTCTGAGTGCTGGTATTCACAGTGGCTCTGTCTTAGCACCCATTCTGATTCTGCACATTATCCCTGGACAATTTCACTCATTTCCATTACTCTATCTACTAACTCTATACCTCCAACCAAAATCGCCTCCTAGAACATCATATCTATATATCCAGATGCCTACTGAACATACTCATTTGGGTGTCCAATGGGTAGCTGAAAATCAACACGTCCAAAAGACCATATGATCTCCTCTTCCCTCTACTCCTTCTCCTATATGTTCCTTACCTCACCGAGGGCACCACTGTCTACCAGTTGCCCAAAGAAGAACGCAAATATTCATGATTACTCTCTCTCTCTCATCATATCTAGCTAATACCTGTATACTGATGACTCTCAAATCACTCTATGTTTATGTTCCCATTGGTTTTTTTTAAAAGATTTTGTTTATTTATTTGACAGAGACAGTGAGAGAGGGAACACAAGAAGGGGGAAGTGAGAGAGGGAGAAGCAGGCTCCCCGCTGAGCAGGCAGCCCGATGATGACGTGGGGCTCCATTCCAGGACCGTGGGATCATGACCTGAGCTGAAGGCAGACCCTTAATGACTAAGCCATCCAGGTGTCCCTATGTTCCCATTGGTTTATAACATTCGAAGAGAAGTTCCATAGGTATCTTAAAGTGTATATTTTCCAAATGTAATTCATTACTTCTCCCTTTCTAGTCTACTTCATTTGCTTTAGCTCCCACCAAACCTAAATATTATCCTCATCATACATGCCATGTGATTTTATGCCTTCATGAATTTACTTATATGGTTCCCTCTGCCTAAAATACTCTTCTTTTCTCCATCTCTTTCCAAGCACTAATGCTGTTTCTCTCTGAAGTCTTTCATAACATCCCTTAGAATAAATTTTCTATTCGTCTGTGTTCCTTTGGCATATCTATATCTGTCCCCAAACACCCACCATATTATAACACATTTATTTCTCATGTTTGTCTTTCTATTAGACTTTAAGTTTCTTGTGGCAGAGACCATGTTTATTAATCTTTGTTCCCCTAGCACGTAGTAGTGTGCCTGACACAAAGTCAGCCCTCAATTCATGTTTGTGAAATAAAGGAATTTATTAAATAATATTTTACTGATCTCCATATTTTCAGAGGAATATGGGCAGGGTTAGGGACTAATTAGGCTTGAATGGAGACAGTGAAGAGGTAATTTAATACATTTCTTCAAGTAACTATGAGTCCCTTACATTTTAGAGCCCTTTAAGCAATCAAACAATAATCAGGCACATCTCTTTATGCAGTCCTTATAGGAATCTTGGGAGGTGAGTAGGTAGGGTAGGAATTATCCTCTTTTGGGAGAAGCAAAATAAATTACTAAAAAATGAATTACTAAAGGACACCTAGCCCACTGCTTTTGAGGTGTTAGTATAACACCTGTTCTTCAGTTCTATGATGGTCCAAGCTAGAGTAAATAGGCTTCATCATTGTAAAGAGAAAGCACTGAATTGGATGAATAACTAGATACTGGATTAAGTTTCCAAAAGAGGTTGTAGTTCTAGGTCGCATGTAGCTCCATAAGTCTCTGATAATAATGATAACTGCTAATATGCTATGTGCTTGATACTGTATACATGCTATCTTATTTAATTCTTGCAGAAACCCTATGAGGTATCTTCATTTACAAAATAAGAAAACTGAGGCTCAAGAAACTTAAGCAGGGGCGCCTGGGTGGCACAGAGGTTAAGCGTCTGCTTTCGGCTCAGGGTGTGATCCCGGCGTTATGGGATCGAGCCCCACATCAGGCTCCTCCGTTATGAGCCTGCTTCTTCCTCTCCCACTCCCCCTGCTTGTGTTCCCTCTCTCGCTGGCTGTCTCTATCTCTGTTAAATAAATAAATAAAATCTTAAAAAAAAAAAAAGAAAAAAAGAAACTTAAGCAAATTGTCCAAGGTTACATAGCTAGTATTTAGCTCAGCTGGAATTCTAGGCTTATCTGACTCTAAAGCTGTTCTTTCTTTTCTCCGTATTTTTAAAAGTTTTTTTAAAATAAATTTTATTTTTTAGAGTAGTTTTAGGTTCACAGCAAAATTGTTAGGAACAGACAGTTCCCATATACCTCCTTCTCCCACAGCTTCTCTCACTATTAACATTTTCCACCAGAGTAGTATATTTCTTACGATCAATAACTCTACATCGACATATCATTATCACCCAAAGTCCATACTCTATATTCCAGCTTTGTGGTACATTCTGTGGGTTTGGACAAATGTATAATTTTATGAACCCACCATTACAGTATTATACAGAATAGTTTTACTGCCCTAAGAATAGTCCGTGCTCCACCAATTCATCCCACACTGTCTTCAACCACTGGCAACCACGGATCCTTTTACTGTGCCCCTAGTTTTGCCTTTTCTGGGATGTCTTATAGTTAGAATCACATGGTATGTAGCCTTTTCAGATTGGCTTCTTTCACTTCGTAATGTGCATTTGAGGTTCATCCATGTCTTTTCATGGGTTGGTCGCTCATTTCTTTTTAGTGCTAAATAATATTCTATTGTCTGGATGTACCGCAGTTTATTTATCCACACACCTACTGAAGGGCATCTTGGTTGCTTCCATATTTTGGTAATTATGAATAAAGCTGCTATAAGCATCTGTGTTTATGTTTTTGTGTGGTTTAAACTCTCAACTCATTTGGGTAAATACCAAGAAGAGTGATTGCTGGATTGTATTGTAAGAATATGTTTAGTTTTGTAAGAAACTGACAGACTGTCTTCCAAAGTGGCTGCAGCATTTTGCATTCCTTTCAGCAATGGATGAGTGTTCCTGTTGATTCACATTGTTACCAGCATAAACATTTTCCAGGTTTCAACAAAAAAAATTATGAAGCATGCAAAGAAAAAGAAAATATGCCCATTCACAGGAAAAATAAAGAAATTAATAGAAACTGTCCCAGAGGAGGCCCAGGCAAAAAGACTTAATAGACAAAGACCTCAAATCAACTGTCTTAAGTATGCTCAAAGAGCTAGAGGAAATAATAGAAAAAACACTAAGGAAAACCAGGAGAACAATGTCTCACCAAATAGAGAATATAGATAAAGAGATAGAAATTATTTAAAACAACCAAATTGACATTTCAGAGCTGAAAGGCATGATAAAGACACGAAAAATTTATTATAGGAGTTCAACAGCAAATTTGAGGAGACAGAAGAAGGAATCCACCAACTTGAAGATAGGCCAATTGAGATTATCCTGTCTGAGGAAAAGAATGAAGAACAATGACCAGAGCCTAAGAGACCTATGGAATGCTATAACGTATACCAATGCGCATAATAGAAGGCCTAGAAGGAGAGGATAGAGAGAAACAGGCAGAAAGAATATTTGAAGAAATAATAGCCAAAAACTTCCCAGATTTAATTAAACACATGAAGACACATATCTAAGAGCTCAGTGAACTACAGGCAGGGTAAACTCAAAGAGATCCACACTAAGGCACCTTATACTCAAACATGGTAGTCCCCCATCCCCTACCGTGGTTTTGCTTTCTGTGGTTTTAGTTACCCATGGTCAAGGTTACTAAGGTAACCAGGAGATAATCCTCTTTCTGATGTGTTGTGAGAAGTTCAATAGTAGCCTAATGCTATGTCACAATGCCTATGCCACTTACTTCTCTTCACCACATAAGCATGTTACCAGCTCATATCACCACAAGAAGGGTGAGTACAGTACAATAAGATATTTTGAGAGAGAGAGACCATATTTACATAACTTTTACTATAGTATATTGTTATAACTGTTATATTTCATATCAGTAATTGCTTTTTTAACAAATGATGCTGTGACGATTGGGTATATACATGCAAAATAATGAAGTTGGATTCCTACTTCAAAAGATATACAAAAGTAACTCAAAATAGCAGCATAAGTATAAGAGCTAAAACTTAACTTCTAGAAGAAAACAAATTTTTATGACCATAGATTTGGCAATGGATTCTTAGGTATGAGCTCCAAAGCACAAGCAACAGAAGGTATGAAGAAAAAATAGATAAATTTTACTTGATAAAATTAAAAATTTTGGTGCATCAAAGGACATTATCAAGAAAGTGAAAAGACAATCTGCAGTACATTAGAAAATATTTGTAAGTCATATATCTGATGAGGGTTTAATATCTAGAATATATGAAGAAATATAATTGAACAACAACAACAATAACCAAACAACTCACTTAAAAACTGGGTAAAGGACTTGAATATACATTTCTCCAAAGAAGATATACAAATGGCCAAAAATCACATGAGAAGTTGTTTATTATCATTAGACATTGGGAAAATACAAATTGAAACCACTATGAGCTATTTCTTCACACCTACTAGGAAGTCTATATAGTAAGAAAAAGGAGGGGGGAATGACAAGTGTTAACAAGACTTTGGAGAAAATTGGAACCCTTGTACATTGCTAGTGGGATTGCAAAATGGTGCAGCCACTGTGGGAATCAGTTTGGTTCCCTATAAGTCCAACATAAAACTACCACGTGATCCAGCAGTTCCATTCCTAGGTATATATCAACAAGAATTGATAATAGGTGCTCAAACACTTGTACATGAACGTTCATAAGAGCACTATTTGAAATAGCCCAAAGGCGGAAACAACCTAAATAACCATCAACTAATGAATGGGTAAACAAAAGTGGTATATCTATACAATGCAGTATTATTCATCCATAAAGAGGAATCAAATTGATATTTGCTATACCATGGACGAACCTTGAAAACATTAAGTGAAGTGAAAGAAGCCAGACACAAAAGGTCATATATTATATGATTTCATATATATGAAATTTCCAGAATAGGCAAATACATAGAGTCAGAAAGTCAATAAGTGGTTCTCAGAGGTCTGGTGGGAGGAGGAGTGACTGCTTAATGGGTATGGGGTTCCCTTTGGGGTTATGAAAATATTTTGGAGCTAGAATGAAGTTATAATTACACAACTTTGAGAGTATACTAAATGTCATTTGTACACTTAAAAATGATTGGTTTTGGGGCTCCTGGGTGGCTCAGTTGGTTAAGCATCTGCCTTTGGCTCAGGTCATGATCGCAGGGTCCTGGGATCAAGCCCTGTGTTGAGCTCCCTGCTCAGTGGGTATCCTGCTTTTCCCTCTCTCTCTGCCACCCCCCGCCCCCACTCATGCTTTCTCTCTCTCAAATAAATACGTAAAATCTTTTAAAAAAATGATTGTTTTATGTTATATAAAATTTACCTTAAAATTTAAAAAAATAATGTAATTGATATAGTAGTGATATTGTTTGTTTCTCCACTATGTTTTTGAGATCTGTATATGTCGATATACACAGATCTAAGTCACAGATTTTATTGTATGAATATACCACAATGCATACACGTATTCCTATATTGATATATGATAAGGTTTTTTCCCCTTATTTTTCATTATTAAAAACGGTGCTTAAACATCCTTTTACATTTTTTTCTGGTGCATATGTAGCAGAGTTTCTCTAGGTTATGTATGCAGAAGTGGTATTGCTGATTTGTATGGCATGTATATTTTAAAATTTTACTAGACAATGCCAAATTGTACTTCGAAGTGGCTATACTGCCTTACATTCTCATCCTCTTTATATTACCAGATTTTTAAAGCTTTATCAATCTGATGGGTGTTAAATGGCATCCCACTTATGCTTTTTTAAAATTTATTTTACCTGATTACAAATAAATTTGAATTTCTTTCCCTCTCCTCCTCCTTCTTGCCAGTCAGATTTCCTCTCAAGTGAACTACCTATTCATAACCTTGGTTCATCCTTTTTTTCTGTTGTGATACTTGTATTTTTCTTGTTGATCAGAAGTTCTTTATATATTATGGGTATTAATTCTTTGTTTATTACATATGTTGCAAATACCTTTTCCTGTTTGTTGCTTGACTTTTTATTTAGCATGTGCTATCAATTAATATATAGAAGTTTTAAATTTGAGTGGTCAAATCTATCAAATATTTCCTTAATCTATGGAGTTTTCTGTGTTTAAAGTAATCTTGAGGTCATAACAATATTCATCTTTTCATCTATTCAGGTTTTATTTTAATAAATTAAAATTTTGTTTCCTTTTTTTAAGTTTTTATTTTAGTCCCAGTTAGTTAATATTAAAATTTTGTTTTTCATATGTAGACTTTAAATATATCTAGAATTTATTTCCCTGTATGGTGAAAGGAGTCTAGTTGATTTTTTCCATATGTAAAGCCAATTATCTGAATCCCATTTACAGTTTGTCCTTTCTCAGGTCTGTAAAGCCATCTGTATCATACAGGAAATTCTGGTATACACATGAATCTATTGCTGGGCTTTCTTTTCTGTTCTATTGATCTATTTGACTATTCCTGTGCCAAACTACATTGTTCTAATTGCTATGGTTTTATAAAAATTCGTGCTATTTTGTTGGCAAGTTCTTCTTTGGTAGTCTAGAATTTTCTTGGCTGTTTTTGGACGTTTATCTTTCCATACAAATTTTAGAATAAACTTGTCAAGTGATACCAAAAAGTACTATTGGAATTTTGTTTGGCATTAATTTTTATGTTTATGGATGAGTCTTGAGAGAACTGTCACGTATCCCCTGATTTATTTAGATCTTTTATGCCTTTCAATAAAGTTTTATAAGATTTTGCATATGGATGTTGTACACAATGTGATCCATTTATTATTAAGTTATCTATACCCAGCCTGTCATGGGAGCAAGCTAAAGGGGGAGTAATGCTGCAACCCTGGTTGGTGACATAGGGGTCTGCTCCGCCTCCTAATGCAGCTTAATTGTGACCTCTGGTCGTGTTTTTTCTCTATCCCAGAATACAATTTCTATCTTACGATGGACAACTGCTGCATCTTACTGACTTTATGACTTGGTGAATATGACAGAACTCAGCTCATGAGCAGTTCTGAATACATTTTGGCTTGATGCCCCATAGTTAAGAATTCCATCTCTACCAGAATCCAGCAAGATACTAAGAGATGTTTCTCAAAATATTTAATTAATGCAGGTGGCATGGTCTTCCTCCAGAACCTCAGAGCCCTACATTGTGGTTTTGCCATTGGAATTTGCCATAAACTTTTCCCACCACTGGCATCTCTAGTAACATAGGGTCTTTCACCCTTGACCTGCTGCAGAGCCCTATTTTTCTCCTAGCTCCTCTCAAAGCTGGCAGCCTTTTATGTCACCGACTGTATGGGCCATTGTGGAATGTGCTGGCTCTAGAGCCCAAAAAAAACCTATGAAGTGTTGTGCTTCCTTTTCTGTGATAAAGAATGCAAGGTGCTACATGTTTTCTTTTGCTATGGAATGGATATCTGGTATGTTCTTTACCAGCGAACACCTAAAAACTGTAACAAATTGGGAAGCCTCTGAATCTTTCTAGGATTTGTCTTTCAGGGCATGTAGTACATATGTCTTGACAAGTCCTTGAGCTTATTAGTCCCCTCTTTGTTTATCCTGCCTAATCAGCATGATGTCAACAATGCCATATTTCTGTGTGATGTCCTGAAAGGTGCATACACTCCAAATATCTTCAAATTGTATGTGGACAGAAAGCAGAAGAGTTATCATAAGCCTGCAGATATATATGTATTATAAATATATGATTTTGTCCATTCTACAGGAATGTCATCTGTTTCTGATACCCTTTTCTGAATGGAATAGGAAAAAAACCCACATTTTCTATATCATTGGCCACATACCTTATACCTGAGGCCATGTTAATCTGCTCTAGTAAGATAGCTGACCCACATGGCAGCTGCAATTCTAAATGCTCAGTGAATTTGTTAATGCAGAGACTTGATAGATTTCCTAATGTCGAATTATCCTTGTATTCCTGGATAAACCTGGTCATGGTGATTGTTCTTGTGTGTTTCTACTGATGGATTTGACTTGTACATTTTTTTTAATTTAAGATTTTGTTTTTCATTTCTGTTCGTGAGACTAATCAACACTTCTCTTACTCATTTTTGTTCAGTTTTAGTATCAAAGTTATACCAACTAATAGAATGAGATGGGTACCTTCCCACTTTTTCTATTCCATAGAAGAGCTCATAAAAGACGGAATTACCAGTTCCTTAAGTGTTTAGTAAAACTCACCTACAAAAACTGTCTGGACAGATCTTTTTTTCCAAGATGTATTTTCAATAACAACTTCAGTTTCTTTCATGGTTGTTGATGTATTTATATTTTTCGTTTATATTTTTAATTTCTTCTTGAGTCAATTGTGTTAAATCATATTTTTGTAGACAATTATCCATTCCTTCTAATCATTAGCATAAATCATTAGCATACATAGCATTCTCTAATGATTAAAAACTCTCTATATGTATACATTTGTCCAATTTTACATTCTTAATATTGTCTATTTGTACCTTTTCTTTTTTTCTTTATTGGTCTTACCAAATATTTGACTATTACATTAACCTTTGCCAAGAACTAGCTTTTTGTTTTGTTAATGATCTCAATAGTTTGACTATTTGATATTTTATTATTTTCTGCTTTCACCGTCATTACTTCTTTCCTTCTACATTCTTTGAGTTTACTGGTAGTGTGCTGGAGCAGCTCATATCAGCTAATGAGAACTAATTATTACATTTTCATGAAACTTGCCATCTGGTTGTGAAAAACAGCCATTATTAAAAATTAAATTACATAAAATTACAATTAAATAAGTTACATTAAAAATATAGTTAATAAACATTCAAAACTTGTCACTTCTTAATTAGTTTACTACATTTTACTATTATTTATGCTCTTGAGGTTATTTACTCCTATTGTATGTGAATGAAGGACATGCTGTATAATGATGTGCTACTACTATGCATCTTTTCCGAGTGATGTTACGTTGCCAGCTTGAAACTGATCACAGCTTTAACCACAGAAATTTGTATATGCTGTAAATCAGGGTTTGATGTACTGTGTCGATGATTGTCTAGACTGAAGAAAGTGTTGAAGAAAATACTAATAATGCAGGTTGAATTTAAAACTGTGTTGTGTCTGTAGCTATTGCATTTTTGAATTGCACAAAATACAGAGGAAATATTCTTACAGTATTTGAAAACTATTCCCTGAGTCAGCAAATAAGTTACTCATATTACCGACAAGTGAGTGAAGTTCCTACATCAGTTTTTGTTGTTTCTCTTTTTTCTTACTCATTAATATCAATGAAAATATCAACCAATATTCATGGTGATACTACTCTAAAAAATCTGACTGTCAAACCTTTCCCGGTACAGGGCTGCTTCATTCTCTTTATTCTTCTACCTTCTTGAGTTGAACATTTTACTTATTAATTTTCAGGGTTTCTTGTTTTTGTAATAAATGCCTTTATATCTTTATATTTCTTCTTAATTACCACTTTAGTCAGTGGTATGCTGGTAAACAGACTGAAAAAAAAAAGATAAAGGAAAAAAAGAAAAAAAGAAGCCCTAATTTGTAGCATTTGCTGATTTTCATAGTATAAATGCTCCCACCATGGCTGATTTCAAGCTATGTAACAACTGGCTGGCAAAACTCCTGAATATTTAAAGCCAAGGTTTGGAAGCCGGTGTCAAACAGTTCTAGTCAACTGCTAATAAGCTATATGCTGTAGCTTCTGATACATGATATTTCTTCTATCCATCAGTTATAAGTATTTGATAATTTTCAAAAATGTTTATTTGCTAACATATGAAAATTCCAAAGTCCATATTTATAATTTTGAAGTCTATGCCTTTTTGAGGGCCTTCTTTTGGTTATCGATTTCTCATTTTATTGCATTATGGTTGAAGAATGAGGTATGATATTCATATCTTGTTTTTTGAGATTTTTGTGGCCTAGAATGTGTCCAGTTTTTGCAAGTTTCCCCTATGTGCTTTAAAAGTATTTGTTTTTCATTTGGTAGATGCAGGATTTTTTTAAAAATATAGCTGTTATATTTTATAGAAGGTTTAGGTTCACAGCAATTTAAGTAGAATGTACAGCGACTTCCCATATACTCCCTCCCGCTGACACCCGGCCTCCCCCAACATCAACAACCTGCACCAGTGTTAAATTTGTTACAGTGAATTGACTTTGACACATTACACCCAAAGTACATAGTTTATATTAGAGGTCCCTGTTAGTGTCACAGGTTCTATGGGTTTTGACAATGTATAATGACATGTGTTCACCATTATAGTATTGTACAGAAAAGGTTCCTTGCCATAAAAATCCCTTGTGTTTCACCTGTTCATTCCTCCTTTTCTTCAATCCCCTGGCTACCACTAATCTTTTTACTGTCTCCAGAGTTTTGTCTTTTCTAGGATGTCATGGTTGAAATCATACAGTATGTGGCCTTATCAGATTGGCCAGTGTTTTTTTTATATATCTACTTAATAGTTCAGTTTTATTGTCTTATTCAAATCTTATGTATGTATCCCTGGTAACTTTTGTCTACTTTGTCAGTTCCTGAATGAGATATGTTAAAATCGCTCACTATGATTACAGATTTGGTTATTTCTCATTGGAATTCTGTCAACTTTCACTTCGTACATTTTGGAGCTAGATTTTTCGATGCACTGAAGTTGTTCTCTTTTAGTGGATGATTATTTGTTAAACATTAAGTGATGTGTCTCTTTGTCTTAATTAATGCTTTTTACCTCAAATTCCATTTTGCGTATTCAGTCTTTTTCCATCCCCCCATTTTTATTTTAACTTCTCTGATTCATAATGTTTTAGGTGTGTTTCATATAGACAACATATAGCTGAATTTTTAATATCTAATCTGAATGTCTCTGTCCTCAAATAGGTGTTTCTAATCCATTTATATTTATTGTGACAATTGATACACTACTTTTTGTGTTTTCTGGTTACCATGCTTTTCCTTTGCTTTTTTCCTTCTCTTTCATGTCACACTAAGGGCATTGAGTTTTTCAGGTTGTCTTTGTTTCTCTCTATGACTTGCTGCAGGGACCACATAATTGCTATCCTCTGGCCAGTGATTAGGTTTTTTCAAAGAAGACACTTTTTCCACTTCTCTGCTTCTCACCTTCCCCAGTTATATCACATCTAACCTGCTATACCCGGAACTTGCAACCCTGACTTCTATCTTCTTTTGAGCATTAAAATTCCAGCTCCTATGAACTGTATCTTGTTCATTGGAAAAGTGTCTGTTCATATCTTCTGCCCATTTTATGATTTGTTTATTTGTTTCTTGTGTATTGAGTTTGAGAAGTTCTTTGTAGATCTTGGATACCAGTCTTTTATCTGTAGTGTCATTTGCAAATATATTCTCCCATTACGTGGGCTGCCTCTTAGTTTTTTTGACTGTTTCCTTGGCTGTGCAGAAGATTTTTATGATGATGAAGTTCCACAAGTTCATTTTATCTTTTGTTTCTCTTGCCTTTGGAGATGTGTCATGAAAAAGGTTGCCGTGGCCGATGTCGTAGAGGTTGCTGCCTATGATCTCCTCTAGGATTTTGATGGATTCCTGTCTCACATCAAGGTCTTTCAACCATTTGGAGTTTATCTTTGTGTATGGTGTGAGAGAGTGGTCAAGTTTCATTCTTTTGCATGTCTATTTTATTTTATTTTATTTTTTTATAATAATATTTTTTATTATATTATGTTAGTCACCATACAGTACATCCCTGGTTTTTGATGTAAAGTTCCATGATTCATTAGTTGCATATAACACCCAGTGCACCATGCAATACGTGCCCTCCTTACTACCCATCACCAGTCTATCCCATTCCCTCACCCCCCTCCCCTCTGAAGCCCTCAGTTTGTTTCTCAGAGTCTATAGTCTCTCATGCTTCATTCCCGTAAAATAAAAAAATTTTTAAAAATTAAAAAAAAAGAACTGTATCTGGTTCACTTATCCCTTAGAGACACAAGTCTTCAAATCCTACCTACCACTTTGGGTGTTATCTTTGTTTCTGGTACAAAGATCTCTAGTGGAGATTTCCTTTCTTCTTTTCAAGATCAAATATGCATTTATACTTTAATATCTGGCATTTTTACATATCTTGCATGTATGAGTTTGTGGTGCACGTGTGTGTGTGTGTCTATGTCTGTGTCTGTGTGTACTGGTGAGATATTGGATTACTTCCTACATCAGCTTAGGCTTTGATCTTGACTGAAAAACAAGCCTGTGCTCTTAACCACTAGGCTCTACTGCCTCCCAGTGTTGTTTTTCCTCTTAGGCTTCCAAGATTATCCTTGAGGCTTTTGTACATTTTATAAATAAAGAGACACAATTTGTGAGATGCACTTTCTCCATATAATATAAATAAACATCTGTCACATTTGAAGTTATCAAGTATGGAAAACAAGCTAGCGAATTAATTATCCTTTGATTACTTTCCAAATGAGCCAATTATTTCCTTCATTAGCTAACACTTTGGTTTTTTATTCAGGACCTTAATAAATGAAGACATTCGCCTATTTTAGTTATAAATTACCTTTCAATGGACACCAGGGTGCCAAATTCAGACAGTTCCTTTTTACAAAAATAAAGTCTAAAGTTTGATGAAGAAACTAAAATTTGGTTCTTAAAATTGTAGTGTAAGCAGGATTCTATATAGATATGCTGACTGTCTTTTCCTGCTGTGGACATTCTGCTTTGACTAATATATTTAGAAGATTGAAGATCAACACCTGTTCCTCTAGTGGTTCTCGTTTGTACAGTGACCTTTGCCTCACCCGTATAAATACACACATGGTGATTAAGCTGTCAGATATCATAGGGAACTTTTTCAGGGGTGAGGACAATGAATCACTCCTGGAATTTCTCACTTATGGTCCCCCAGATGTCTGCCATCCACCTTGCCAGCTATTTCTTTGCCCACTCTTTTATTAAGCCAGAGTCTCCAAATGGGCCACTAATATTGTGGTATTTGAGGACTCTCTATCAAGTATAGGGCTTGGACTAGATGATCTCTTACTAAGAGCCCTCCCAATTCTGGCATTTTATAGGCTCATATTTCACTGCCAGTTTCCATGATTGAGGACAGATATCATATGACATTAAGTTTGTGCTTAGGAAAGTGTCAATGCTCAAGTTTATTGCCACAACAGGACTTAACACAAAGCAATTTATCAGTAGAGAACTCGCAGTGCCCCAGAGCTTTTCCAATTGGTGGAAGAAAAGGGAAGGAAGCTAACATTTACTGAGTTATCACATAGCATGTATTATCTCAGTTAAAACTTACTGCCTATCAAGGAGATGCTATTTCTCCCTTTTACAAGAAAATGAGTTCGATAGAATGGAGATGATTTGCTCGATATTGCTTATCTAGTAAGTAGTGGAGGTGAGATTTGAATCCAAGTCCTTCTGGTCTCCAAGTTCTGCCACAGCTCATGCTACCTGTCTATCCATCCATCAATTTATTTCTTATAATATAGTTATTGAGCACCTACTATGTGCCAGGTAGATACAATGGGGAATAACATAGACAAGATCCTTGCTCTCTATCAGGTTTTTTTTTTACAGTATTAAATTACCCTAAATATGGTAGACCACAAGACAATAAGCATCCCCATGGCTGCAGCAAGATTCAAACAGATGACTTGATCATAAAGACCCTGGAGAGCAATGGTAAGGTCTGGTTAACATTGGTCAGGAGAAGGACTAATCCTTTGATCTGGTCATCCTCTTGTTAGGACTCCCAAAAAGCCCCATCATATTTGACCAAAATTAACATCAAAGTATTATGGGAAGAACTTAACCTTTCTCAGGTGTTCATGCCTTTAAGGAAAACTTTATTGAGGTATAATAAACAGACCATAAAATTCACCTATTTTAAATATATAACCCAATGGTTTTTAGTCTATTTTCAGGGTTGCACGACTATCATCACAATCCAATTTCAGATACTTTCATCATCACTGAAAGAAACCATGGAAACATTATCAGTCATGCTCCATTCCTGTTGTTCCCCACCCCCTCTCTGCTCCAGCCCCAGGAAACTACTTGTCTATTGTCTGTCTCTATGGAATCGCCTATTCTGGACATTTTACATAAATGGCATCATGTAACATATGATGCTTTGTGACTGGCTAGTTTTACTTAGCATTATGTTTTCAACATTTATCCACACTGTAGCATATATCAGTACTTCATTCTGTGTTACGGCCAGATAAAATTCCACTGTCTGAGTTACTACATTTGATTTATCCATTCATCAGCTGACAGACATTGGGGTCATTTCCACATACTGTGAATGATGCTGTTGTGAACATTTTGTACCAATTTTTGTTTGGAGAGTCAATTTCAATTTTCAGTTTTGAGTATATATTTAGGAGTGGAATTGCTTGATTCTATGTTAATTTTATGCTGAAAATATTAACGAACCATCAGACTGCTTTTCCAGGGGCTCCACCATTTTACATTCCCATCTGCCATGAGTGAAGGATCGAGTGCCTCCACATTCTCACCAACATTTTATAAGCCCATTTAAAGTAGCCTTTATAGCACTTTAATAATAATAATAACAACAACATTAGTAGCCAACACTTACTTTGTGTCAGGTACTCTTCCAAGCACTTTACATAACTTCCTGACTCTTCATAGGAACTCTATGACATAGGAACTGTTATATCAGATGAATAAATTGGGGCCCAGAAAAGATAAGTAAATTGCCCAAGTTCACACAATTAAAAAGTATCAGAGCCAAGCCTTGAATCTAGGAAGTTTGACCCCAAAATGTGTACTCTTGACAAAGAGACAACAGGCCTCTTTAGTAATAGATGATAGCTCACATTCTAAGTGTTTTATACCTATTTTCTCACTTCATCTCACAAAACGCCAATGAATTAGGTACAATTTTATCACCTTCCATCCCATAGATGAAGTGACTAAGCCATAGAGAGGTTAAGTACTTACTCAAGGTCACATAGCTTGTATTTGTGAAACCAAGATGCAAATCCAGGTCAAGCATGCTTTGCCCCTCTGCTCTTTGGAACGGAGCTGGAGCTCAAGCAACTTCGGTGGCAAAAGTGGAAAAGAAAACAATACTTATAAGTAGTCTGCACACTTAGAGATAAAAGCTACAAGAAACCAGATCACCTCAATCCTACGGAATTCCCAGGGACTCCCCCTTGCAAATATTTGCAATTAAATAGTAATGCAAAATTAGCTAAGACGTTTAGGTGGAACTCAGTGACATGGGGGGTGGGCTTCTTTGGTAGATAAGTAGAATATTGTCCAAATAGGAATGCATTTCCACTGGACCATCATCAGCCATCACTGGTGCTAAAGCAGAAGCAATGGCTCACTTTCAACACGGTTTCCAATTATACTATTCTTTTAAAAAATTAAGTTACCACAGGGGCACCTGGGTGGCTCAGGCAGCGAAGCATCCGACTCTTGATTTCGGCTCAGGTCATGATCTCAGGGCCCTGAGACTGAGCCTTGCATGGGGCTCCACACTGTGTGTGGAGTCTGCTTCGGATTTTCTCTCCCCTTCTCCCTTTGCCCCTCCCCCTGCAAGAAAACATTTAAAAAATTAACAAGTACATTTGATATTTTGTATTTTTCAGGTAAGAAATAAAAGACAGACTCCTTGGATAATGTGCTTGCTTTGATGAATGAAACGGTGAGGACAGATTTAGAAAATATTGGGAAATACTTCACAACTCCGGCTGTGGGCTAGAACCTCAAAGCTTAACATTGATTTTTGCTTTATCAAATTGACAAAGTCTGTGTGGTGGTTAAGATTATAGGCTACTGTCTTTCTGCGTTCATTCTGGACCTTGCCACTTGCTAGCTTGAATCAAGTTACTTAATTTTTCTCTACCTCAGTTTCCCCATCTGTAAAATGGGTATCATAATACCTATCACATAGACTTGTACGGAGGACTAAAATGGGTGAATATGTACAAAATCCTTAGAACAGTTTCTGGCATATAGTAAGATCTAAATAAGTATTTGCTGCTTGTATAATAGTAGTTGTAGTAATAATAAAAATTATTATATGATAATACCAAATGTTGTCAGGGAAGAGATTGTATCATAAATCTTAAAATGTACCTACTTTGAAATCCCACTTTCAGATAATTATCTTAAATAAACAATTACATATTCAATTACAAATATCATAAATCTTAAAATGTACCCACCCTGAAATCCCACTTTCAGATAATTATCTTAAATAAACAATTACATATTCAATTACAAATATCATAAATCTTAAAATGTACCCACCCTGAAATCCCACTTTCAGATAATTATCTTAAATAAACAATTACAAATTCAGTTACAAGTATGTTCATTGCAACTATGTTTACATAACGAAAAACTGCAAGCCATAAATAATGTCGACCTGCATGTCTCGACAAGGAATAATCTTTACAGTGTATTGCTGCACGAAGTATTCGGGCCATAAAATAGTACATTATGATCCCTTGTTTTGAAAAATATGTGTATATCCGTGCTTGAAGAATGGAATGCCAGTATAAGTACCTTAGCTTTACCTGGGTTGTTAATCATTTTTATGCCCTCCTGGTTATTTATATTCTATTCATTTTGTTCTCAACGAGCAGGTATTATTTGTGTAATTTTAAACAGTCACTTTCAAACGTCGGAGGCTGCCAGGGTCTGATTGGCCTCACCTGGCAACGAGTTTGGACACTAATGGATGCAGCCTAGACTGTGTATGAGGCACTTTACATTCCCCACAGCCATCCGGGGACAGAATCTCAATTAGAACATCAAGGTCCGCCTTCTGTGGCCCCTTGCTGTGTCGGTTCCACCTATGAGCTGCTGGGGATTTGCATAAATTAAACTCCCGCTGGAGAGCTGCCATTGTCTTGAAAAATGGAATGTGATCAGCATGGGGGAGGGAAGGAAAGGGAAAATTTGCCTTTGTTTCATGGCACCCTCTTCTTGTTAATGCCCATTCAAGACTGCTTTGACCGCAGCTCAGTTGTGGTTTGGTAATTTCCATGGCTTATTTTTTTTTTTATGATGGGGGAAAACAATATGAGCAGCAGTTTCTTTCGTGAGAGGCACTCCTTAGGAAAAGAGATGTCGGACAGCTGGGTCACGTGCCATGGGATGTGCACAGGCTTAGAATCACAGAATTTTCAGGAGAGAGGTGCCCTAGGGACTCTCAGTCGGTATTGCCTGCAACCTTTATAAGTCCGTGCCGACCTTTCGAGTGTCAGGAAGACTTTCCTCTGCCCTTCAAGGTCCTTCTGGATGGACTAAGAATCAAATTGATCTGAGACAGATTAACAGGAGAAAATCAAAGGTAATGGTGTACTTACAGGGAATCCACTCAGACATGAAAGTCCAAAGGCTGTGAGGCAACAGGAAGCTTTGCGCCCGCTAAGGAGAAGGGTAGAGTCTGAGGATACAAAGGGGAGGAGGGTGAAAGGAGATGTTTTGAAAAACAAAGGTTGCCCTATTATGCAGATAAATTCTTAGGTCAAGGGGAGTCTCTGTTAATTGCTCTCTTCCTAGTTTAGGCTTTCCTTTCTAATGTGAATTTGGGCAGTCAAGGACCAGGAAGAGAGCTTTCCCTGCATATGCTGGGTTTTGATTACTTTTAACTCAAAATAGTGCTCTTGCCAGAGTGGCCCATCTTGGGGCAACCTGCTTTCAGCTTCTCCTACACAAGAAACGAAAAGTACATGTCCTTTTTGTATTTTGCATCGTGAAACAATCTTTCTTTTTCGAATTTTCTCTTGGTAATTTTCTTTTTAAAAAAAAAAAGATTTTATTTATTTATTTATTTGTCAGAAAGAGAGAGCACAAGCAGGGAGAGTGGCAGGGAGGGGGAGAAGCGGGCTCCCCGCTGAGCAGGGAGCCCCATGTGGGACTGGATCTCAGGACCCCAGGATCACGACCTGAGCCAAAGGCAGATGCTTCACCGACTGAGCCACCCAGGTGTCCCTCTTCATAATTTTCTAAAATTTGTAAATAATTTTAAAACTTGAACCCCATATTTATAATGTTAAAAGTGCCTCACCCTGCTGTATGTGCTTGGGAATTGTCCGCATTCAATGCCCTCACGTGTAACAGGAATCCTTGGTTTAAGCCACGCCTCCTTTCCCATAGCCATCTTTCTCACTCAGCTCATTACTGAGTCACTACCACGTTCCCAAGGAATGTGCAAACTTATATACCGTCCAGTGAAAAGAGAAGCTCTGCAGATACAAGGAATAAATCTGTGGTTCATTGTGAATTAGACTTATCCATCCACCTATCCATCCATCCATCCATTGAACAAGTATTTATTGAGCATCCATTATGTCGCAGGCAATGCCCTAGCTTCTGCAGGTAATAATAGTGAGCTGGAGCTTACATTCTAGTGGAGACAGAGGCAATAAATTAATATAAAGCCAGGCAATGATAAGTGCTATGAAGAAAACAGAGCAGGGTATGGGATGCTTCTTTAGATGCGGTGGTCAGGGAAGGCTTCTCTCAGTGTTCCTGGGTGGACTGACTGGGGAGACCTCAGGCCCTGCGGCCTTGGACCAGTCTGTCTTAAAGATGTTGCTGAAGGTTCTTGGTCTCATCCGTTGAAAGAATTCAGGGGCAGACACAACACAGTCGATGAGCAACACAAGGGGGGAAATTTATTTAAGTCAAAGTATACTCTCAAGATGTGAGAGCTGGAGAGAGAAAGAGAGAGAGAGTGAGCTGCACACCCTGGGGTTGGGTTTCTATTTTTTACTGGCAGTTGTTAACTAGGGGGTGGAATATTCATTACTTGGGGTGGGGATTTCTTGGAAGCAGTCTTTCTTATCTTTTCTTCCTTATTTGGTCAAGGGTTTCCCATCATGGCACCCGCCATCTTGGTTTGCTCTGGCTTCTTGTGGAGTGTTGCCAAAAGAGGCCTCTGACTTTCTTTTTTTTTTTTTTTAAAGATTTTATTTATTTATTCGACAGAGAGAGAGACAGCCAGCGAGAGAGGGAACACAAGCAGGGGGAGTGGGAGAGGAAGAAGTAAAGGAAGAGCCTGCTGGGGCTCCGATCCCAGAACTCTGGGATCTCGCCCTGAGCGGAAGGCAGACGCTTAACCGCTGTGCCACCCAGGCGCCCCAGGCCTCTGACTTTCTTGATACCTGGCCATGACTTCTTCTTTGCTGACCTCCAGGTATTCTGTTAGAGCCTAACTAACTGCCTACTCTAACACCAGGAGTTGACACATAAGCAAGTAACTGAATGGAAGAGACTAGAGCATGATCAGAGGCAATCCTAGGGCCGAAATGTGTTTTAAAAGGTTACCTAGTATCTATTTCCAGAATTTGTTGTGACTCATGGCAGAAAGTTTCCCCTGACTCCAGAAGGAGAGATGACCAGATTTGGGCAAGCAGCAGGAAACATTTCATGGCCCATATCAGAATCTAAGAGTTAGAGCACCACTCAGGCCACAGTTAGTAGACGAGGACTTAGAATGCCCATACCAGGGTGGCCTGGGTCGGGAACAAAAATCAGCATTGGAACTCAACCCTTTAGGCTCTCAGGCTTTCTGCACCTGTGATAGAAAAACTATTTGCCCCTGCTCACCTCCTCTACTCTTCCTTCGTACCCTCACCCCACCCACCCAATACAGTGATAGAAGGGTCTGGAGGAATTCCAGGTGACACAGAGCAACATTTTAAAACCATGGGACTAGAGACTTTAAAGCCTTCCTCGGGAAGGTACGAGCCCTGGTTGTCAGGGCATTGAGGGAGCATCTAAATGAGAGGATGAGAGGAACAAACCAGAAGGCCATTTCTGCTCTTGAGAGCCGGGCCACAAGCCAATGCTGGCGAGAGAGGGAGAGAAGCCAGGTAAGACCAGAGAGGCCTCAGGGAAGATAGTACCAAGATAGAACTAACTCTTAGCAAACAGGGATGTCAACAGTGGCTGTGTTTGTAACTTCCCATCTTTCCTTTTGGCCCCCTCTGTTTCCGGCACCTCTGATTTAGCTTCCATCCAGATGCAGAGTTGATTCTCAATCAATGGTCTACTAATCTCACTGGAAAGAGTAACTTATAACATCTCTAAGTGCTGGGTTGTAAACTGAGTTTCCCAGAGTCCCAGGGTTGCTAGAAAGGGGGCCGCTGTGGAAGATGAGTAGGGAAGGCTGAGCAGGTGAGCTCTGGGCTCCCCAGTTTTGCTAAACAGATAAATTATATTCATATCTGTTATATATACTGGCTGCTAGAAAAAGGTCCAGCTTCTTTCTTTTTTTTTTAAGATTTATTTATTTATTTATTTTAGAGAGAGACAGAGAGAGAGCAAGAGAGTGAGGGCAGGGAGGGGCAGAGGGAGAAGGAGAGAGAAACTTTAGCAGACTCCTCGCTGAGCTCCCAGCCTGACATGGGGCTCCATCTTATGACCCTGAGATCAAGACCTGAGCTGAAACCAAGGTCCAGCTTCTCAAAAAAAAAAAAAAAAAAAAAAAAAAAGAAAGAAAGAAAAGAAAAAACCCACAAAAACAAAACTCAATCTGTTACCTTAAGGTGTGACTCCTTCTGGGAGGGAATGGAGTCTAAGAGCTCCAAGTTAGGATCCAGGATGAGGCAGCCGGCATACAATTCCAGTTTCATCCCTGCAGTGGCCTTGGGCAAATGACTAAGAATTCTCTGAATTTGAGATTTCAGTCATTTTCAAATTACAGGCAATTCCTAGCTCCCTCCTAAGGTTGCCGTGAGGAGCCGATGCAGTGATAGTTTATGAAGGGCTTTGTACAATGCCTGCCATCTAAAAAGGACAAGGTAAATGTTAGCTATCACTAGCTGCATTTAGTAAGGTCTTCTAGAACTTTGCGACTCAAAGCGTGGTCCAATGCTAGCTTTGGCAGCATGTATAGTAAGACTGGAAGGATACAGAGAAGATTAGCATGGCCCCTGCCTAAGGATAACATGCAAATTGGTGAAGTATTCCGTATTTTTTTAAAAAGCCACAAAAAACAAAGTGCGTGTGGTTCATAGACCAACACCACCGGCATCCTCTGGAAGCATGTTAGAAATGCAGAGTCTCAGGCCCAACTGTAGACCGACAGCATCAGACTCTGAGCCTTAAGAGCATCCGCATGTGATTCATACGAGCATGGTAGTTTGAGAAACACTGGTTTAGAAGACGTGCCAGACCAAAAGAGTGGTATTCTAGAAGCTCTTTGCAGGGCATTGGACATGTTTCCTGGTACTCCTGGTGTGGAAAACTTGCTCCTCTGTCAAGGCGCAGCTCAAGCATTCCCTCAGTGCAGCCTTGCCTGACCCACCTATCCCACCACCCACACCCGCCTGCAACTGAACACTTCTTCCTTTGTCCTCCTCTTGACTCTGACCTGACTTCTATCTCATCGTGCCAAAACACATACAGCAGAGTTGGAATGCATACCCAGCAACTCAGATGTGCAAAAATGTTCTCGAGAACTGAGCTAAACTACCCCCAGGAGCTTCCCATCCTGCTGGGTAGTTGTGTTGGGGGGGGGGGCGGGAGGAGAGGAAGTACAGACACACAATTCATTGTGTCTGTTGAAAGAATCTGCCTCTGGATAAATGCTGAGTCTTGCATATTTTAACTTCATTTTTTCCTCTTCTTACAAAACACACGGTGTCTGGGAGCAGTGGTGTTGAGGAGAATGGAGTCTTGGATCCATGCTCATTCTTCTGGGTGCTATTTTCCGCTATGGAGCGGCTGGTCTGGAACCATCCCTACACCCCTGTGTTCACACGTCCGCTGAGGTGCAGTGGGTCCCTTCCAGCCTTTTAGGGACTTCACTGGTTGTACCTGTTATTAAATCCATAGTCCTAGCTATTTGTTTCCGGATGCAAAGCCCCATGATTTCGTAACCTCTTCCTTTCCCACACAGGCTTCTGGTGGCCCACTTGTCCTCTCTGCTCCTTCAAATCTTAGATGTTCTATGTGCCACATGCAGGCTACTAGGAAACGGAAGTGTCCATCAGGCCCATGAACTTAGAGACCTTCCTCCACTGTGGCTGTCCTACCATCCAGAGGCCAGACTGCTCCAGCACCAAGGTAAACGCAGGTCTTCTCCAAGGGGGATCCACATCTTTCCAGTTTGTTCCAACTGAGGAACCCCTGCCCCTCACTGCTTTGGCGGTTTCTAGCAGACCCCTCTGCTATCTGTACACTTGCGTCCTCTCCTTCTCTCCTTTCTTTTACAGTTCCGTATCTCTTCACTTCCCAGGCGGGTGGAAACTCCCTTTCATCCCAGACCAAGTGCTCTTTACTCACCATGGCTTATACTAAAACCCCATGCTTTGCTTCGAATATGGGAAGGGAGCTGCTGGTATTTGAAACTTCGTTTCTTTCCTGACGAGACCTCACGCTCAAGATTATTCTCTATCAGAGGTTCTACACCATTTTGTGACTTGGTGACCTCCGTTAGCTATCTGATGGCCTCTTAGGGACCCCTTCTCAGAATAATATGCTTAAATAGATAAAATAAGTGACAAAGGATTACAAAGAAAGCCAACGATGCTATAACATAGTTATCAAAATACTTTTTGTTTAAAGATTTTATTTATTTATTCAACAGAGATAGAGACAGCCAGCGAGAGAGGGAACACAAGCAGGGGGAGTGGGAGAGGAAGAAGCAGGCTCATAGCGGAAGAGCCTGATGTGGGGCTCGATCCCAGAACGCCGGGATCACGCCCTGAGCCGAAGGCAGATGCTTAACCGCTGTGCCACCCAGGCGCCCCTGGATTTTCTTATATTCTTAATTGGCCCTCTAAAGATTGAAGTAATATAATACTGAAGAAATAAATATCTGTATTGGCTATGTAACCACCATGATTTCAAACCAATGATGAGGGTAAATAATATTTTGAGAGAACTACAGCATTATTAATGTGACACGAAAGTGTCTGTGAGAGCTACTGACGGCCAAGTCAAGGGTTATGGCTCATATTACTGTGGTCTGTTGCCTGCATCCATAATGAAAGTCAAAGCTAATTTTTGGTGGGAGATTAGTAAAAATTAAGATGGACTTTGTCGTTTGGGTACTTTATTTAGCTGAGGATCTCATGTTTAAAAAAAAACCTTGTCCGTAGACTGAAAATCCAAAGCCTAACCTGACAGTCAGAGCTAAGTAATGACTTCTTGTTCTAGCTGGTATCCACTCCCACCCACAGACCCGGTGACCCTCAGGGCATCAAGATTTACAGAGAATGAAAGATATGTCAGTGCAACACTTTTAAAATGGCTATAGCCACTACACTATTTTATTGGCACTGATTTGTTTTCATATGTCCTTCACCAGGACCATAGTCCTGCGAGAGCGGGGACTGTGTTTCAGTCATTGTTGTCTCTTAGGAGCTCACCTGACACATGGCAGGAGATCACTGTCTAACAGATGAAGGAGCAAACCGACCAGCTTTGCTGGCAAACCTGCAGGACCCAGCAGCCTGCTTAGCAATTCATCATTCACACTCCAACTGCCGCAAGCTCACCATCAAAGACTTGGTCCCTCATCTCAATCCCAGTGCACTCCCAACACTCAGCTCCTGGTTGGTCTTCCCTTCGATGCCCATGTGTGGGCATGCACACACATCACAGGAGGATGAGTCACTTAACCGACAGCAAGACTGGTACCTCCTATTCACTCCAAATGTGATAATGATCTCTTACTATGCACCAGGCGTAGAACACAGAGCTGGGGGAGAGAGAGGCAAGGAAGCCAGACATGGTCCACACTCCTCTGCCATGGAGCTTACAGTTCAGGGCAATGACCTTTGAATTGTGTTCTGCACCCTCTTGGGTTCATGGGTAGTCCTCAGAGCCTGATGTAGGGAGACAAAGCTGTTTGAGGTCTATCTGGGTCCCCCTCCCTACTTTATCCAGAGTAGCTACACTTTTTGTCTATTTTATATATTGAGGTTCACTTTTAGAAAATGTTTCACAGCTAAGAAATATTTGAAAACCGCTGCCCTAGTCAATCAAAGTTCCTCTCATCCTTAGAGTCTTCAGGGGAGGGGATTCTAGAAGGCAAGTCCCTGTCCCCTTGGATATCTGGGCATCAGCACCTTTCTGCCTTTAATAAGGGTAGGGAAAGGGGCTAAAAAGAGAGCAGCTGTGTGGACTCTGTCCCTAGTTGTGGGCCCCAGCCACGAGACCTACAGGAAGGAGATGTAGATTTTGCAGAGAATGGAATTTCTGGAGTGTTCATGCCACAGACGCCAAGCTGATGCCTTCTCCCTGGCACCCCACTTCCCTTCTCTGCCTTTATAAGTGAGATGGCAGAGAGAATCAGGAATTCAACCTTTCCAAGGCCAAAATGTGGTTAATTCCATTGATGGCTGAAAATCAAGACCAAAATTTTTAATACAGAATGGTGCCCTTTTTAGGCAGCCTTGCTTGGATGGAAAGTGCAAATTACATTAGAAAAAAAAATATGGGGCCTGTGGAGACAGTGTTTGGAAACATTTGAGGCACGTGGTGGGAAAACTTTTTCCCAAGAGCTCCCTCCTCCAGGATTGCATTATCTCGTTTGCTCTTCAAGGCAAATGTGGGAACAAAGAATTTGAATTCGATTCGCTAAGCAACCTCTTTCTTCCACTGCCATCCCACCCTAAGCCTTGGAAAAGGTCAGGCAGTGATAGTGGCCCAGACGGAGTCATGAGGGATGTAACAGGTGAGGCCATGACAGAGGTGAATCACAATGGCTTACACGTCACGTGAAAAGAAGCTACAGCTTGCTCATATTTTTCATTCACTCAACTACTTCCTGAACGCCACCTGTGTGTCAGGTACTGTGTGAAGTTCTGGAAATGCAGAGACACAAAGTCTGCCTTATTGGAGCATGGACAAGTTACCGTAGCTCTGAGAGGATTAGTTCACTCATTTATAAAGTCAGGTTAATTGGAGTAGCTCCCTCATGGGGATGGTACGAGGACAAAATGAGTTAAAGCCTGACTTAAATATTTTGCAGATTTTATATTACAGGCAGATTTTTCTCTGTTCACTTACCTGCTTCAAAGTTTATAAATGTTCTAGGAAAAGACAGAATATGGAATCTGTCCACAGGAATTTGCCTGTGAATTTCGTCAGACTGTGACCAGGGATTTATTGCCCTGCTTTGTTAGGGGGCCTGAATTTCACAACTCCAGCTACTTTTTCCCACTTAGTTGTTTGTCTCCTGAATAACTTTGGTCCTTGGGGGCATCCTGTCTATACAGAAACTCAGGTCCTGCCTCTCCCCAGAAGCTGCAATATTAGTGGTATTGTTCCTAAGAATATGGATCTTTTGATCCTGAGGCCTATGGGTCCTTTTTTAGTTGGAGTTCAGTTTTAGGGTCTGCCTGATGAGCATCCTTGCTTTGGGGTCCCCTTTTTCTTGAGTATAAATAGGACACACCCTGAAGGCAGTCTTCGGTGAGCCCATGCAATTGGTGGCTTATTTCTATCCTAAGAAAGGGGAAAATTAGATTATATGCTGTGCTTAATTCCAAGACTGGCAGTGATCTTCATAAATATACACAGGTGTGTGTATATATATAGAGAGAGAGACTGAACTGTAATGAACTATCACTCTTTTGAATGTGTTTGACTTTTATGTTGAAAGATGACTGGAAGTGTTGTCTTTGTGGAATTCATACATTAGTACGCTGGAATTATACTGAAGTCTTCCCTGGAGTCAGAGCCTTTGGTATAATTTCATAACCTATTTAAAACACCCACTTTGGGCTAGGGCTGAAGAGGAGTGCCCAGGGATTTGGTAAGAAGCCCAATGTAAATGCAATAATATGGTGTTTAAGAGCACAGACTCTGGAGTCAGACTGGCTGGGTTCTAAATCCCAAGTTGGCCACGACTCAACTGTGTGACCATCGAGAAAGTCATGAAACTCTGAGCCTCCATTTCTTCATCTCTAAAATGGGGTGATTATAGTACCTACTTTATAAGATTGTTCCGAACATGGATGAAGAGAGCCTTGCACATAGTATGAATGGTAGATGATAGTACTGTTTGCCTGTATTTCTTACCCCTTCTTGAAATGCCTCTCTCTGTGGAATGATTATACGTCTCTGCCCAGTTGAGTTCAGGCATGGCCATATGACTTGCTTTGGCCCATAAAATATGAGCAAAAATGGCATGAGTCACAGACAGGCAGAGGTTTTAAGAGTCAAGGTATGCTTTATCATATTCCCTTTCCCCTCTGCTGTTCACCGCAATGCTCCAGATAGAGGCTGATCTATTAGTCTGGGTCCCAGAGTGAAAACATTATGGAACAGAGGCTCAACCGAGCCATGACGGACACATAGTATGAAGCAGAAATAACTCTTTGTGGTTCACAGCTAGGATTTTGGAATTATTTGTTACTGCGACGAACCTCCCCTATTCTGACTGATGTAAGAAGTGCTAAATAAATGTTAACTCTTATTAGTAAGCAGAATTTCCCTTTCTCTCATTTTACATAAAATTTTACATTGGGCTACTGACAAATTTAGTAATTGAACTGGCTGCTTCATCTCTGCCAATGGTTTTCGAGGCTGTTTATTAATGAAGCTGTCCGTCTGAAACTAATAATACAGTCTATGTAATTGAATTGAAATAAAAGATTTTTAAGAAAGAAAGCTACCTTTACAAATAAAATTCTATACAGGACTTCAGCATGTTAAAATAGAGAAAAGCAGTATTTTAATAATATAAATGTATTTGATAACCCAAACACATCTTTACTTATTGTAAGGGAAAATTAATCAATCTAAAACTGTTATGATAAACACAAACATTTGAAATTGAGAGTTACGATGCAATTGTATCAGTCCATATCTGTAACTGGTTTTGGTTGCGCAGTAGTAAGAATATCGTGACCCACAAAGATAAGTATTTGCAAACAGTAATAGTATTTTTTTAAGAGTTTATTTTTAGGTAATCTCTACACCCAGCGTGGAGCTCAAACTCAACAACCCCAAGATCAAGAGTTGCGTGCTCCACTGACTAAGCCAGCCAAGTGCCCACAAATGGTAATAGTTTTTATTCTCTTATCCAACTGCATGTTGTTGAGTTATATTATATTCTTTGATTAAACTGAATGGCAAATGAAGTTTTTCTTGACTTCTGCACGAAAAATGAATCAACAGAGCAGCTCAAGTTAAGGCATCATTGGCCTTCAATGTGTAAAAATTTGGCACATACGACATTCTTTAGTGTATGCATTGTTTTTAGTTACAAATTTTAAACTATTTACAAATATCTTTAAATAATAATCAAATTAGCTTTAGAACTCCTGGGTCATTTCTCAAGAAATGACCGTGGAAGGAAACAAAAACATCCGCTTACATCAATATTTTCCAAGTACTGCTCATTTACGTGTGACCTTCACTATTTTTGCTATATCCACAAACCACCTGTCCTAGTCACTTAATATTTTTCACTTAATATTTTTCATCAAATTGACTCATCCTAAGCAATAGTATTTCTGAAATAATGAATCTGATATAATAATTATATTTTTCTAACATGTGTTAAAATAAATACATACTTTTTAAAAAGAGATTTTATTTATTTATTTGACAGAGAGAGAGCACAAGCAGGGGGAGACGCAGAGGGAGAGGGAGAGGGAGAAGCAGGGTCTCCTCTAATGAGGGAGCCCAATGCAGGGCTCAATTCCAGGACCCTGGGATCTTGACCTGAGGCAAAGGCAGACCCTGAACCAACTGAGCCACCCACGTGCCCCTGAATACAGACATTTTTTAAACAAAAAATTTAAAGTGAGTCTGTTTACCAGCTTTCATTTTGCATTTGCTGTTGGTGATAGATATCACACTTATGAGAATTGTTGGCCACAATCCAAAGTAATCCATTTGACCATGTTTTATTTTTGTATGATTATGTGACAATTTTTACAAGCAATACTGAGCTACTCTGATTTACATCTTGATTTCATATCATGTAGAAACAGCTTAACTTTCTCTGAGAAAGAGCTAGACTGTGGAGAGGGAAACAGCTTTTGTGTGTGGAATGGGGCATGACAGTTGTTAGGGTAACTGAGGGTGCCTACTCGGCTTCAGGCTACGTACCTAGGAGGAATTCACAGAAAAAGTATGTGGTAACAGTAAAGGACTTAATCCAAGAAAGTAAACATGTCTGTAAGAGTTTAAACTGCAGGTTTTCCAGACCAACCACAAGGCAGGGATGCTATATGTAGATAAGAGGATTGTGGTGGTTCTTCAGGTTTTTAAGGACAGTGGCATCAGACACTTGTGAAATAACGGATGTCGTGAACAGAGGCAAAAAGGTAGAAAGTATCTCTATCATCACCTGGTAATATAATGAGAATATCCGTTGATGTTTCAAAAATTTTTTTTCCTGTTTCTATCAGACCCTGACAATGGACGGCCTCTATGAGCAGTTCTATAAAAGGTGTAGATGTGAACACATTGAGGAACAGAAAATCTTCAGGAAATGGTCTATGAAAAAAAAAAAAAAACAGTCCACATTAACGTCCAAACTGTTGAGATTCTCACTGACTTATAACGTGAGTCCTCTTGGTAGAAACCCATAAACATCAGATACTTTTCTGTCCAGCTCTACGGAGCAACAGCAGGAAACACCTGGAGAAAAACTCAGAAATCCAGGGGGTGGCTGGCTATTCTGTTACCTTCTGCCTTTGTACCATAAGACATTCTGGATTTGACTCCACAATCTGGAAGCCTCCTGCCGCATGTGATACTTGACAGAATGACAATGCAACCTGATTCTTATTGGCCGCTGAAGTCTCCCTCCATCACGGATACATGTGAATCCAGGCCAGAAGAGTGTGTGGCCAAAAATATTTTGCTTTGACACTCCGGAACCAAGATACTGAACTGAGAGTCAAGGGACAGGTAACTTTAGCTTCTCCCGGCTTGGTCATTTTGGTTTAGGTCAAAACTCTTTACCCAACTACAGTGAGATAAGAGGTTCTGAAGGCCTTTTAGTGTTCTGGTCCCAGAGGGCACTTTATCTTTCTACATATGCCATTGTTATGTAGAGTGAGTTTCCATGGACGTTGTGGGGAGAGCTCAGAAAAATAGCAGCACTTCATCTCTCAAATATGGTACCAGGAAATTAAACCAAAATGTTCACTGCAGCCTTTTCTGAATTAGTATAAAATTGGAATCAGCCTAAGAAATCACTGATGGGTGAATGGTATATTCTTACAATAGGAGAGTTTAACATAGTGCAAATGAATGAACTGGAAGTGTATGTATCAATAATGGATCCAACTTGAAAACATATTTACACTATTGTATCACTGATACAAAGGTTATCAGTATTCAAAGCTGATATCGTTTAGTGTCGCATTCATATGTATACATTCATATGTAGTGAAAGTACGAAGAACGGGCACAACCGTCTTAAGATGAGGTCACTTTTAGGAAGAAAGGGAAGAAAATGATACCGAGGAGGGGGTATACAAAGGGTTTTGACTAGCTCTATAATATTTTATTTATTGAGCTGGGTGGTGAGTGTATAGGTGTGTTCATCACATTTTCCTCTATGTCTTTTAAATATATCCAACATTTTTCACAAATAAAAAGCATTATTCAAATATGCTCATTGCAACAGCCTGACAGAGGGCCACTAAATTTCAAAGATCACTCATGGAGCTGAACTCTTCTATACACTGGGAGCCTGAAAATTGTACCACTACACTTGTGCAGACCTCAGAAAGGGCAGGCCATTTAGTGCCCCATCCTCAAAAGTAAGCTTTGGACTTTAAATTGTCGGGGAGGTAGAAGCCATTAACAATTTATAACTGGATTAGGTAGTCACCTGACAGAGCCCTGAGAAGGATAAGACCTAGGATGTGTTATTGGCTTGGGGCGGACAGAAGACAGTTCTGCAGTGGCCAGTAACTTTTTTTTTTAGGCCGTAAGGGTAAATTCAGGAAAAATTAAAATGCTTACGAGCCACCTTTGTTTTCCCTTATTTGAAATAAAGGGAGTTTTGAGTTCCAACTTGGATTAGTCACTTTATAGAGTAAAAGAATACCAGTAAGACCATCGGTTCTGCCACTAATACATTAGTCTACAGCCCTATTTGAGAGATAGCTACCCAGAGATACCTCTCTAATATTTAATCTTGAAGTTCGATTGTATGCGTGTTACAAGGTTGAGTGTCCATGTGAGACCTATGTTTCTGTGGGTAGCTCTTCATGGGTCTAGAGCAGGGGATGACAAACTAGAGGTCATGGGCCAAATCAGGTCCTGGTCTGCTTTTGAAAATAGGATTTTATTGGACTACAGCCATACTCATTGACATACATATTGTCTATGACTGCTTTTGCTTTACAGTGGCAGAGTTGAGTAACTACAATGGTGCCCAACTGGCTCACAAAGCCTAACATCTTTACTACCTTGATCTTTACAGAGACCTTATCATCCCCAAGACTAGACATGAGGGATTGACCAAGCAGGATGGAGCTGAGTGAGGCTATAGAGTGACTGGATTCCAGGCAGGGGAAGGGAGAGGCAGAAGGAGAGCAGCTCATGTCCAGCTGGGTCCCTTTCCCCAAACCACCACCAACTAGCTCTATCTGCAGCTATAATGAAGTTTGTTTCAATCCATTTTTCATCGTGACTCATCCGGTGTGGCTGCTGGTGGGTACCTTTTTTCTAGCGCCTCCAGATCTGGGCGCACCCGAGTCCGTTAATTATCAACCTCTGATGTTCTTTCACTTCTCAAAACTGTTCCTCTACTGTCCTACCCATCTTGTTGAAGGCCATTCGATCCTTCCATCAGCAAATTCAGTCAGCTCTACTTTTCAAGTATATCAGAGTTTGACCACTTCTCATCTTTCTACTGCTGCCTCACTGGCCCAAATCACCATACTCTCTTGCCCAGATTATTACAACTTCTTCTTAAAGGTCTCCCCACTTCTACGCTTCTTTCCTTCTTTCCTTCTATCCTCCAAACAGCAGCCAGAATGATTTTTTTAACCATAAATCAGATTATGTTACTTCTGTACTGAAAACTTTCCAATGACCTCCCATCTTGCTCATAAGAGAATTAAAATCCTTATTATAAGGCACTCCAGTGTTTGTCCTTGTTATCTCTTCAACCCCAACTCTTACCATTTCACTCCTCCCTTATATCAGTTCGACCACACTAGCCTCCTTGTTATTCTTCAACTATGCCAAACCTCTTAGAGCACATGATCCTTCCCTCTGCCTGGAACAATCTTCCCATAGATATTCTCATGAAACTTGTTTTCACTTCCTTTTAAAAATTTTTTTAAATTTAAATTCTATTTAGTTAACATATAGTGCATTATTAGTTTTAGGTGTAGAATTTAGTGATTCATCAGTTGCATATAAGACCCAGTGCTCATTACATCACGTTCCCTCCTTAATGCCCACCACCCAGTTATCCCATTCCCCACCCCCCTCCCCTCCAGCAATCCTCAGTTTGTTTCCTAGAGTTAAGAGTCTTTTATGATTTTCCTCCCTCTCTTTTTTTATCTTATTTTATTTTTCCTTCCCTTCCCCCATGTTCATCTACTTTGTGTCTTAAATTCCACATATGAGTGAAACCATATATTTGTCTTTCTCTGACTTATTTCACTTAGCATAATACCCTCTAGTTCTATCCATGTCATTGCAAATGGCAAGATCTCATTTTTTTGATGGTTGAGTAATATTCCATTGTATATATATATACCACATCTTCTTTATCCATTCATCTGTCAATGGACATCTGGGCTCTTTCCATAGTTTGGCTGTTGTGGACATTGCGCTATAAACATTGGGGTGCATGTGCCCCTTCGAATTACTATGTTTGTATCCTTTGGATAAATACCTAGTAGTGTAATTGTTGGGTGGTAGGGTAGCTTTATTTTTAATGTCTTGAGGAACCTCCATACTTTTTTCCAAAGTGGCTGCACCAGTTTGCATTCCCACCAACAGTGTAAGAGGGTTCCCCTTTCTCCCCATCCTCACCAACATCTGTTGTTTCCTGAGTTGTTAATTTTAGCCATTCTGACTGGTGTGAGGTGGTATCTCATTGTGGTTCTGATTTGTATTTCCCTGATGCTGAGAGATGTGGAGCATTTTTTCATGTGTCCATTGACCATTTGCATGTCTTCTCTGGAGAAATGTCTGTTCATGACTTCTGCCCATTTCTTGACTGGATTTTTGCTTTTTGTGTGTTAAGTTTGATACGTTCTTTATAGATTTTGGATACTAGCCCTTTATCTGATATGTCATTTGTGACTATCTTCTCCCATCCTGAACGTTGCCTTTCAGTTTTGTTGATTGTTTCCTTTGCTGTGCAGAAGTTTTTATCCTGATCCTTCACTTCCTTTAAGTCTCTGCTCAAATATCCCCATCTCCAAGACATCTTCCCTAACCTATTTAAGTTGTGAACCCCCACCACCAAGCCTGTACTTCCCATCCTTTCCAACTCTGATTTTATTTTCTTCCTAGCATTCATCATCATTTGACACAATATTTATTTAATAAATTATCTTGTTTATGGTCGGTCACCCTCTATTAAGGTATAAGCTCCGTGAGGGTAAAGATGTCTGTCTGCTTTGTTCACTGTTATATTCAATTGGCCTAGGACAGTCCCTGGCATATAGTAGGCATTCAAAAAAATTTTGCCGAATGACTTATTAGAAGCTAGGGCCTAGTGGGGACTCATGGACCTTGACAATCTCTGGGAAACCTCACTAATATAATCAGCACGTTTTTTTCCAAGATAGCTACTTATTCTACACACCTCTAAAAGGGAGCATCCAAGAAGAAAAACCTAGGGCTTTAAGTCTCTGAGCATAAGACATGATGGTCTCCTGGTCAAATGTGACACTTTGCTTTGTTTTGCTTCTGGAATGACCCATTAGCCCCTGGAGGGGCCCTATCTTTCTCACTCTCCACTCTTCTTTCCTCCAAACAAGGAGGATAGGACATAGTTTTCTTACTTTGCCTTACTTAGAGTAGTAAGGGCACTTGTTTTCTTTTTGATTCCATAGGAGCACCCCCCGTCCAGTCAGCTGCCTGAGAACAGCAACGGCAGTCAGTGACAGCAGCACCACAGGCAGCTCATTAAGCCCAACAAACCCTTTTTTAAAAAATTTCTTATTATATTATGATGTAAAGTTCGATGATTCATTACTTGCGTATAACACCCAGTGCACCATGCAATACGTGCCCTCCTTACTACCCATCACCAGCCTATCCCATTCCCCTACCCCCTCCCCTCTGAAGCCCTCAGTTTGTTTCTCAGAGTCCATAGTCTCTCATGCTTCATTCCCCCTTCTGATTACCCCCCTTTCTTTATCCCAACAAACCCTTTTTTACCGCAAGCTCATCTCTCAGCCCCAGGCCCTCCTCCTTCCAAAGGAGCAGCCTCTCTTTTGTTCAGCCCAAGCCACATTTCCTGGGGGATAAAAGAATCTGTGGCAGCTTGAATTCGAGGCCAGCATCAAGCGATGGAACAGGCTTAAAATAGCTCCATGAGGCCATAAACTCTTAATGATCCCATCTCTCAGCAGTCCTGGGACGCTGGAGGAAATCCAGCTCCAAGCCCGTGCTCGTTGGTTGCCAACCCCACCGACAGTGGTCTCTTTGTTCCTTATCAGCCTGGATAATTATGCTGTGGCGAGTGGGCCCTTTCACTATTTCCTCCCTTTACAAGGCTCCTCAGAGAATGAGGAAGCCAGATGGGCACAAAGGGTGCACTTGCTCTTTTCCACCTCAGAGCCGGCCTTGCTCTTCAGGAATGATTGATTTCAAATGTTAAAGGCTCTGCTCAGGAGATGCTCCAGAGGCACTGGTCTCTCTCCACTGAGCTTTTCTAGCCCCAACCTCATCACTGCCACTTGCCTCAGAGATAGGTTAGGAAGACTGATATCTCAGAACCCTGGGAACCAAAGGAGACATCAAGATGCCATGCTGACCGGTGTGAGGAGGTACCTCGCTGTGGTTCTGATTTGTATTTCCCTGATGCCAAGCGTTTTGTCATGTGTCTGTTGGCCATTTGCATGTCTTCTTTGGAGAAATGTCTGTTCACGTCTTCTGCCCATTTCTTGACTGGATTTTTGTTTTTTGGGTGTTTAGTTTCTTAAGTTCTTTATAGATCTTGGATACTAGCCCTTTATCTGATTTGTCATTTTCAAATATCTTCTCCATTTCTGTAGGTTGCCTTTTAGTTTTGTTGACTGTTTCCTTTGCTGTGCAGAAGCTTTTTATCTTGATGAAGTTCAATAGTTCATTTTTTATTTAGTTTCTCCTGCCTTTGGAGATGTGTCTAGCAAGAAGTTGCTGTGACCGAAGTCAAAGATGTTGCTGCCTATGTTCTCCTCTAGGATTTTGATGGATTCCTGTGTTCTATTTAGGTCTTTCATCCATTTTGAGTTTATCTTTGTGTATAGTGTAAGAAAACGGTCCAGTTTCATTCTTTTATATGTGGCTGTCCAGTTTTCCCAGATAAGACCTCACACCAGTCAGCATGGCTAAAGTTAAGACAGGAAACAACAGATGTTGGCGAGGATGCAGAGAAAGGAGAACCCTCTTACACTGTTGGTCAGAATGCAAACTGGTGCAGCCACTCTGGAAAACAGTATGGAGGTTCCTCAAGAAGTTAAAAATAGAGCTACCCTATGACCGAGCAATTGCACTACTAGGTATTTACCCCAAAGATACGAATGTAGTGATCCAAAGGGGCACATGTACCCCAATGTTTATAGCAGCAATGTCCACAATAGTCAAACTATGGACAGAGCCCAGATGGGCATTGACACATGAATAGATAAAGAAGATGTGGTATATATATACAATGGAATATTATTCAACCATCAGAAAGGATGAATACTAACAGTTTACATCCACATGGATGGAATTGGAGGGTATTATGCTGAGTGAAATAAGTCAATCAGAGAAAGACAATTATCATATGGTTTCACTCATATGTAGAATATAAGAAACAGGGCAGAGGGCCATAGGGGAAGGGAGAGAAAATAGAATGGGAAGTCATCAGAGAGGGGACAAACCATAAGAGACTCTTAACTATAGGAAACAAACTGAGGGTTGCTGGAGGGGAGGTGTGGGGGGGGATGGGGGGATGGGCATTAAGGAGTGCCAGTGATGTGATGAGCACTGGCTGTTATACGAAACTGATTAATTATTGAACACTACATCTGAAACTAATGATGTACTATAATTTGGCTAATTGAATTTAAATTTAAAAAAAGATGCCATGCTGACCGTTCTCCTGCTTTTAGACTAGGGCAAGCCAGAGGGATAAGAATGTCTGCTATTTAGTATCACTAAAAAGAAAATGTTTTGACCATAGTGATTGTGCAGCTTACACCTGTGTTGAGCATCACAGTGATGCTTCTCTCCAAGAACAAGAATTTCAAGTTCATTAGACAAGGCTGGCAATTCCACTGGCCACACTTCACAGACAAAGCCAAGTGTAAGGTCACTTTCAAACAGATGAACATCATTTTTTCTAATGAAATTTATCATTTATTTTTCCCCATTTTAATTGAAATAGAATTGACATCTAACATCATACAAGTTTAAGGTGTACACCATAATTATTTGATATGTGTATATATTACAAAATTATCACCACAATAAGTTTAGTTAACATCCATCACCTCACATGGTTACACATTTTTTTTCTTGTGATGAGAACTTTTAAAGATCTATTCTCTCAGCAACTTTCAAATATACAACACAATATTTGTTCATCATAGTCCCCATGGTGTACATTATATCCCCAGAACCTGTTTATCTTCTCTAACTGGAAGTTTTTACCCTTTTAC
>NW_024423319.1:37966319-37980400 GCF_017311325.1 Ursus maritimus | reverse complement strand
CTCCAAGCCCGTGCTCGTTGGTTGCCAACCCCACCGACAGTGGTCTCTTTGTTCCTTATCAGCCTGGATAATTATGCTGTGGCGAGTGGGCCCTTTCACTATTTCCTCCCTTTACAAGGCTCCTCAGAGAATGAGGAAGCCAGATGGGCACAAAGGGTGCACTTGCTCTTTTCCACCTCAGAGCCGGCCTTGCTCTTCAGGAATGATTGATTTCAAATGTTAAAGGCTCTGCTCAGGAGATGCTCCAGAGGCACTGGTCTCTCTCCACTGAGCTTTTCTAGCCCCAACCTCATCACTGCCACTTGCCTCAGAGATAGGTTAGGAAGACTGATATCTCAGAACCCTGGGAACCAAAGGAGACATCAAGATGCCATGCTGACCGGTGTGAGGAGGTACCTCGCTGTGGTTCTGATTTGTATTTCCCTGATGCCAAGCGTTTTGTCATGTGTCTGTTGGCCATTTGCATGTCTTCTTTGGAGAAATGTCTGTTCACGTCTTCTGCCCATTTCTTGACTGGATTTTTGTTTTTTGGGTGTTTAGTTTCTTAAGTTCTTTATAGATCTTGGATACTAGCCCTTTATCTGATTTGTCATTTTCAAATATCTTCTCCATTTCTGTAGGTTGCCTTTTAGTTTTGTTGACTGTTTCCTTTGCTGTGCAGAAGCTTTTTATCTTGATGAAGTTCAATAGTTCATTTTTTATTTAGTTTCTCCTGCCTTTGGAGATGTGTCTAGCAAGAAGTTGCTGTGACCGAAGTCAAAGATGTTGCTGCCTATGTTCTCCTCTAGGATTTTGATGGATTCCTGTGTTCTATTTAGGTCTTTCATCCATTTTGAGTTTATCTTTGTGTATAGTGTAAGAAAACGGTCCAGTTTCATTCTTTTATATGTGGCTGTCCAGTTTTCCCAGATAAGACCTCACACCAGTCAGCATGGCTAAAGTTAAGACAGGAAACAACAGATGTTGGCGAGGATGCAGAGAAAGGAGAACCCTCTTACACTGTTGGTCAGAATGCAAACTGGTGCAGCCACTCTGGAAAACAGTATGGAGGTTCCTCAAGAAGTTAAAAATAGAGCTACCCTATGACCGAGCAATTGCACTACTAGGTATTTACCCCAAAGATACGAATGTAGTGATCCAAAGGGGCACATGTACCCCAATGTTTATAGCAGCAATGTCCACAATAGTCAAACTATGGACAGAGCCCAGATGGGCATTGACACATGAATAGATAAAGAAGATGTGGTATATATATACAATGGAATATTATTCAACCATCAGAAAGGATGAATACTAACAGTTTACATCCACATGGATGGAATTGGAGGGTATTATGCTGAGTGAAATAAGTCAATCAGAGAAAGACAATTATCATATGGTTTCACTCATATGTAGAATATAAGAAACAGGGCAGAGGGCCATAGGGGAAGGGAGAGAAAATAGAATGGGAAGTCATCAGAGAGGGGACAAACCATAAGAGACTCTTAACTATAGGAAACAAACCACTACATCTGAAACTAATGATGTACTATAATTTGGCTAATTGAATTTAAATTTAAAAAAAGATGCCATGCTGACCGTTCTCCTGCTTTTAGACTAGGGCAAGCCAGAGGGATAAGAATGTCTGCTATTTAGTATCACTAAAAAGAAAATGTTTTGACCATAGTGATTGTGCAGCTTACACCTGTGTTGAGCATCACAGTGATGCTTCTCTCCAAGAACAAGAATTTCAAGTTCATTAGACAAGGCTGGCAATTCCACTGGCCACACTTCACAGACAAAGCCAAGTGTAAGGTCACTTTCAAACAGATGAACATCATTTTTTCTAATGAAATTTATCATTTATTTTTCCCCATTTTAATTGAAATAGAATTGACATCTAACATCATACAAGTTTAAGGTGTACACCATAATTATTTGATATGTGTATATATTACAAAATTATCACCACAATAAGTTTAGTTAACATCCATCACCTCACATGGTTACACATTTTTTTTCTTGTGATGAGAACTTTTAAAGATCTATTCTCTCAGCAACTTTCAAATATACAACACAATATTTGTTCATCATAGTCCCCATGGTGTACATTATATCCCCAGAACCTGTTTATCTTCTCTAACTGGAAGTTTTTACCCTTTTACCAACTTCACCTATTTCCCCCATCCTCCTTTTGCCACCTCTGGCAACCACTAATCTCTTCTCTGTTTTTGTGAGTTTGGTTTTTTTGAGTTTCTACATTTAACTGAGATCACACAGTATTTGTATTTCTCTGTCTGATTCGTTTCATTTGCATGATGCTCCCAGAGTTCATCCATGTTGTCACAAATGGCAAGATTCCCTTCTTTTTATGGCCGAATAATATCCCTGTGTGTGTGTATGTATAATATGTGTGTGTGTTTATCACATATATACCACATTTTGTTTATCCATTCATCTGTTGATGGACCCTTAGGTTGTTTCTATGTCTTAGCTATTGTACATCATGCTGCTATGAACACGGGGGTGCAGGTATCTCTTTAGGGTACTGATTTGATTTCCTTTGGATATATATCCAGAAATGGAATTGCCAGATCACATTGTAGTTCTATTTTTAATATTTTTTGAGGATCCTCCATACTGTTGTCCAGAGAGACTGCACCCATTTACATTCCCACCAACACTGCACAAGGGTACCCTTTTTAACACATCCTTGCCAACACTTGTTGTCTCTAGTCTTTTGATGACAGCCATTCGAATGGCGTGAGGTGATACCTCGCTGTTTTGATGTGCATTTCCCTGATGATGAGTGATGTGGAGCGCCTTTTCATGGGCCTTTTGGCTATCTGGATGTCTTCTTTGGAAAAATGTCTATTCAGATCATTTGCCCATTTAAAAATTGAATTCTTTGGTTTTTGCTACTGAGTTGTATGGCTTCCTTATATATTTTGTCTATAAATCCCTTGTCAGGTGTATGACTTGCAAATATGTTCTCCCATTCTGATTGTCGTCTCATGAGGGACCCTGAACCAGAACCACCCAGATAAGTTCCTCCTGGATTCCTGACCCCAGAGATTGCAATGCAATACATGTTTGTTTTCAGCCACTAAGCTTTGGAATAACTTGTTACATAGCAATAGATAACTAATACAGGAGTTGGACAGGCAAGGACTCATATAGGTAATGATAAGAAGTTGTTATCGAGAGATAAGGTTGTAGGTATTCCCTCTTATCCCTAAGTAGGGAATGTCCAAATTTGGCTGGTAGTAAGGTGGGGTATCATCTGCGTTCTGGCTCCACTTGACTTTAGGTTGGTGTAATAAATGTTTGTAGTATCAATAGGAAGTAATATGGTCAAGAGACAATAGCTTGTCTAGGCACAGGAAGCTTGGGATGGGTGAGTTAGGTTTGTGGAGGGGGCAGCGCATTGTTCCAAACTTCTCAGTCTTTTAAACTATTCCTTCTGGATAGTCCTCAAGGCTTTGTAGATGTCTTCATCAGATAAGGCAGACATATCATCATGTCAGTAAACATGTGGTTATTTGATTTTCTTCGATTTCAATTAAATAGAGTGATTAATAAGAACTATGTCATTAATAAAGCTTTTCTATGAAATCTGTGTATAGCCCTATAGCTCTACACCTAATATCAAGATTCTTGATTTAGGCCATTCTGAGATAACTTTAACATCCTTTGGGGCTGAGATCAGATGGAAACCAAGGCACAGAACATGCAAATGACTTGCAAAGGGACACAGGCCATGTCCATAACCATATTGCAGAACTAAAATTCTCTGACTCTACCTAGAACTCTGTTTTTCATATTTTTATCATTATTAGTATTATTTTGCTTCTTCTAAATTCTTTACTGAAGAGTATACTTTAAGACATGCAGATGGCCAACAGACCCATGAAAAGATTCTCAACCTCACTCATCATCAGGGAAATAAAAATCAAAACCACAATGAGATATCACCTCATACCTGTCAGAATGGCTAATATCAAAAAGACAAGAAACAACAAGTGTTGGTGAGGATGTGGAGAAAAGGAAATCTGTACACTGTTGGCATGAATGTAAATTGCTGCAGCCACTCTGCAAAACAATATGGAAGTTCCTAAAAATAGAAATACCATATGATCCAGTAATTCCACTTTTGGGTATTTATCCAAAGAAAACAAAAACATGAATTCAGAAAGATATATGCACCCCTATGTTTATTGCAGCATTATCTAAACCATCCAAGATTTGGAAGCAACCTCAGTGTCTATTGATAAGTGAATGGATAAAGAAAATGTGATATATATGTAATACATATATACACTCAGTTGTAAAAAAAGAAATCTTGCCATTTGTGACAACATGGATAGACTTAGAGGGTATTATGCTAAGTGAAATAAATCAGATAGCAAAAGACAAATAGCAAATGATTTCATTTATATGCGAAATGTAAAAAACAAAACAACCAGCAAACAATAAAGAAACAGGCTCATAAATACAAAGAACAAACTGGTGGTTGCCAGAAAGTAGGGCGTTGAGGGGACGGGTGGAATAGGTAAAGCAGATTAAGAGATACAAACTTCCAGTTATAAAATAAGTCACAGCAGTATAAAGTACAGCATAGGGAATATAGTCAATAATATTGTAATAACTTCATATGGTGAAAGATGGTAACTACACTTACTGCAAGCACTGCATTATGTGTGTAAATATCAGATCACTATGTTGTATACCTGAAACTAATTCAATATTGTATGTCAGCTATATTTCAATTAAAAATAAATTTAAAAAATTTTTAAGTATGCTTTAAACTAGCAGCAAATAAAACACAAGGTTGGTTTAACAATACAACATCACTGTTGAAAATGACTTAAAAAATACTTTCTTTCAAAGCAATCTACAGATTCAATGCAATCCCAAAGTTTTGTGTGTGTGTGCACATAAATAGAAAATCCCATCTTAAAATTCATATAGAATCTCAAGAGATCCCAAATAGGCAAAATAATTTTGAAAAAGACAAAGTTGGATGTCTCATACTTGATTTCAAAACATACTACAAAGCTATGGTAATTAGACAGCATGGTACTAGCACAAGAACAGACATAAAGACCAGTGGCATCTCATAGAGAGTTCAGAAGTAAACCCTAGTATATGTGGTCAAATGATTTTTGACAAAGGTACCAAGACCATTTAATGGGGAAAGGACGGCCTCTTCAATAACGGTGCTGCTACAACTGGACATCCACATGCAAAAAAAGGAAGATGAAGCTTTACCTTACACCATATACAAAAATCGAAATGTATGAAAGCTCTAAACATAAGAGCTAAAACTATAAAACTCTTAGAAGAACTCATAGGGAAAAAGCTTCATGACATTGGCTATGACAATGATTTCTTGGGTATAACACCAAAAGCACAGGCAACAAAAGAAAAAAAGATAAATTGGACTTCACCAAAATTAAAAATTTTGTGCTACAAAGGATATTAAATACAGTAAGAAAGCAACCTATGAATAGAGAGAAAATATTTGCAAATTCTATAGGGTTATTATCCAGAATATATAAAGAACCTCCCCAACTCAAAAACAAAAAATAAGCAACCCAATTCAAAAATAGGCAAAGGAGGGGCACCTGGGTGGCACAGTTGGTTAAGCATCTGACTCTTGGTTTCAGCTTAGAGCATGATCTCAGGGTTGTGAGATCCAGCCCCACGGCCGGCTCTGCGCTCAGCGCAGAGTCTGCTTGAGATTCTCTCTTCCCTCCCTCTGTCCCTCCCACTTGTTCTCTCTCTCTTCTCTCTCTTTCTCTCTCTCTCTCTCTCATAAATAAAACAAATCTTTTTAAAAAAACAGGCAAAGGACTTCAATGGGTATTTCTCTAAATAATTTATACAGATGTCCAGTAAGCACATAAAAAGATTCTCAACATCACTAATTGTTAAGGAAATGTGAACCAAATCATAAAGAGATTCCACTTCATATTCATTAGAATAGCTATTTTAAAAAGAAAAAAAAACAGAAAATGACAAGTGTTGGCAAGGATGTGGAGAGAGTGAAACTGTTGTGTATTGCTGGTGAAAATGCAAAATGGCAGCCATCATGGAAAATAGTATAGTGGTTCCACAAAAGAATAGACTTATCATATGATTCCATAATTCCACTACTAAGTATATACCCCAAAGAACTGAAAGCAAGAACTTGAACAGGTATCTGTACATCAGTGTTCATGGTGGCATTATTCACAACAGCCAAAAGGTGGAAACTGCTCAAGTGTCCATCGGTGGGTGAATGGATAAACTAAATGTAGTAGATACATACAATGGGATATTTTCCAGCCTTAAAAGGGAATGAGAATTGGACACATGCTATGAAATGGATGAACCCTGAAGACATTATACTGAGTGAAATAAACAAGACACAAAAGGACAAACGCGATTTGATCCCACTTATGTGAGATTCCTAGAATAGTCAAATTCATAGAGACAGAAAGTTAGAATAGTGGTTTCCAGGGGCAGAGAAGGGTAGGCAATGAAGAGTTAATTGTTTAGTGAATACAGAGTTTCAGTTTAGGATAATGAAAAAGTTCTGGAGATGGATATTGGTGATGGTTGCACAGCAATGGAAGTGTACTTAATGACACTGAAATGTATACTTAAGAATGGTTAAAATGGTAAATTTTATGTTATGTATATTTTACCACAACAAAAAATTGTTTAAATGCTTTCTGTCGGCAGAAATGTTTCCCAGCCTGCCACATTTACATTGGCTCCGTCCCAATTTCCCACTGCCCGCGATTAGGCAGACTTCCTCCTAATCCCCTACTTCTGGCTCAAGTCAGCTAAATTGCCTCGACACCAAGCCACTGGAAATAATTTCTTTGTAGCGATAAGTTTCCCAGAAATTGGAAAGCCCCTGGTGATGCCACCATGAATCAGACAAAGCTCTGTACTTTCTCTTTAGGCCAAAGAATTCCTGAATGTCCCCTGACAACTCTCCCCTCCTCCTTACATTTATTTCATTCCCCATGAAAATACTTATTACCATTTTTGGAGAGGGGGGGAATTTGAATATATTTCTTCATTAGGATGCTCACGAGAAAGACACCCTAGCACTGTCCTTCTGGTGTGATGAAGAATGTGTACATCAGAAGCACATCGTGGCAGGAAACAGGGCTCTCGGAGCTGGTACCACGTGTCCTCTGAAGACATCTCCAATCGTCAGAGAGGATGTGTTGTCGGATTCCAGCAACTCTGCTGTTGCTTCCAGTCAGATCTCCATGACTGGCCCAAATGTCTTCATTCCAGCATCAGTTGACCCTCTTTATTCTTGCCAGTCTGGACTCCTTCAAGACCTAGGTCAACTACCCAGTGTCTAACTTGCCCAGGCAGCCTCTGGAATTGTACGGCACATCCTTTTGCGATGCCGGCGCCCTGCCCCCCTCAGGGGCACTGTTGGGAGTTGGGCGGGGGGTGGGGTGAATAACATCACATCAGCGGAGCAAACGGCAGGGGTATATTGGCAAATGACTCTTGGACATACACCTCACAACCTCACAGAATATGTGCTTTCTCCCCCAGTGATACATAATCCTTTGGTGAGCAGACACGTATGGAATGATTTGAGAGGCCAGGCACAAGGGCTACAAAGGGAATGGTGTTTACTCCCATCTTGCCCTCTACGCAACACAAAGTTAGCACCTGAAAGCTGGAACTGGACCTCCAACCTGGCACTCCCCTGCTTTTGGATGGTGTCACCACTCAGCAGGCTTCCACCTGTTCGGGCATGAGTTCTTTGTTTCAAAAGAGAGGATTAGATGGCCAATGGAGAGTACAATTGGGAGATTGGGGTGGGGTGGGGGAGTAACATATAGATAACAGCCTGTAAAACCAATCGAAAACAATACAAACGTGCAGAAACCAGATTTGGTACTAGAATCTTACCAAAGAAGGTAGCTGGAGAAACTACATGTGAATAATAATGATATACAACCCCAAGGGGAGGACTCAAGGCCTCGTGGAGCAGAGGCCCCCGGGTTAGCCTAAGAGACTTTCAATGGGCAGCTGAATGGACGGGGTCTGCTGCTTCAGCTGGGAGCCTTCTCTGGTGGTGACAGAACAGGCGATGACAGGCCCAGAAACTCCACCAGCCCACCCCAGGGCCTGCTTGGAGTGCACAGACACGGAAGGCACATTCTTATCCTCACACAGCAGCAGAAGGCTGAACGAGGCCCAGTGGTTTCTTGGTGAGGTGGGCATCTGTGAGGGGGTAGGCCTTCGGATTTATAGCAGCCTCAGTCACGTCCGTGATTCCATGGGTCTCATCACCCCTCAGGGAGTGCAGCCAAGGTCAGAGCCAGAGCTCACACTTCCATGGGCAAGAAGTCACACCACACCTGAGGAGTGGAAACGGCCGAGCACCTACTTATTCCCATTTCTGTGGCGTTTTAGAATGTCCATAGCACCTTCTGGCATAAACTCTTACATTTGATATAAACCAACAACATGATGAAGCTGAATATTTTTAGCCCATTTTACAGATGAGAAAACTGAGTGAGGCTCAGAGGGGTTGAACTGCTCAAGTTCCCTTAGCGACTAAGCGGTGGAACTGGGACTTGTCGAAAGCAGACCTCTTCCCTGCAAGTCCTGCCAACTTGACTGTTTCAGGGGCATGGAGCAATCGACATATTCAGAAGTGAGTTCATCAGCTTCTCCCCGAACCTGCTTCTCCTCCTGTGATTTCCAGCTCAGCTAATGGCACTGACATTCGGACCAAGGCAGAAATCTTGGAGTCATCACTGATGCCTTTCTCTCTCTCTCCTACCCCCAGAGCCCATCCGCCACCAAGTCTGTGGATTCTATCCCCCAAATATTTTGTTAAATATATTCACTTCTCTTCAATCCCCTGCCACCTCCCTAACTCAGTTGGCCATCATCTCTCATCTGGATTCCTGCAGTAGCTTCCAGAATGATCTCTTTCTCTCCAGTCTTGCCTGTTGACTCTCCATTCTCCAGACCTAGAGCGGTCTTTCTAAAATCAAGTCTGATCAAGATTCATCCAGGGTTTTAGTTTATTTTTGTTGTTGTTGCTAGTGAAGCCTTGTTTTTAAAAAATGGGATATTTAAATAAACCCTAATAAAGGATGAATAAAAGCAGAAGTATCCTATTGAAGTGGGGGTCAGAGGCCTGGATCCCTGAATATTTTGTGCCTCTTCTCTTCCCTGAGGAACCAAGAGTTCTGCAGAATAGGGAATAACAGCCACTAATCCTGCAAGATGAAGCTTCTTAGCATGGCTTAAGAAGCGAATCATGATTAGACCTATGTTTACCTCCATGGCTCCTTTCCTCACTCCTGCTACCCTTTCCTTCTATATTAGTCAGGATAGGCTAGGTTATGCTGCGGTAACAGACAAGTCCCAAAGCTTAGTGATATAAAGTAACAGAAGTTTACTTCTCACTCAGCTACTTGTCAATTGCAAGTCAGCCGGGACTCCAAGCCCCCTCATCTTCATTCTGGGACAAAGGTTCATGGAGCGTTCAGCACCTGGACCATTGCCTATCACCATGGCAGAGGAAAAATAGCCCAGTGGCTTTTTCTCTGGCAGTGGAATGATCAGCCTGGAACCGACAGGCATCCCTTCTGTTCACAATTCATTGACCATCCCTGGGCACAAGGAGGGGGGCAGGAATTGCTATCTTACAATGGACTCAGAACAACGGGATGGCAGAGAACTGGAGCATTTGGCAAACATGGCTAATGTCTACCACACCTTCGTCCCCCCATCTTAAGCCACGGTGAGTGACCTGTAAGTTTTTGGAAAGTGCACATGCTATTCTTTTTGCATCCCACCCACCCAATCCTTCTGGTAAGCTTCTACTTGATCTTCTAGTTTCAGTTCCAGCAATGTGCTTCTGAGGAACCTTCCTTCTGTCTCATCTGCTCTTGCTTCTCCTTTCCCGGACCAGGTCAGGTGACTTTCTGTCGTGCACTGCAACACTCCATTCTTCTTTCCAGCATCAACCTTATCAGAGTCTCTGAATGTAATTGCTTATACAATGTGACTCTTGGCCCACAAGATTGCACATTGCCTAGGTCAGAGACTGCATCCCGAGGGCCTAGAGTGCTTTCTGGCACATCACAGAGTCTTAATAAAGGTGAAATGAGTGAATGTTTAGAACTTTGTCTCCTTGACCCTAAGCCTTTGCCCATTTGGCACACCAAGCTGCTTAGACCAGAGAAGAAGATGAAGCTAAAACCTGCTTTCCACTGTGGGCTGAGAGAATCTAGAAAGGGCCTAGAAATGGGGGGGTATGGCATTTGCAAGTTGAGCTTCATGTATGAGCTAATTCTGGGACACATACTTTCTTGGGTGCGTTAATGGGGGTTAATGAGGGAAAACATGGCTCTTCCAACAGTTTTATGTTCATTAAGTGAAGCATGCCATGGAATTTCAACTTCTTCCCCAGGTTCTGTTGATGAGAATCCAGCAGCCAAAAGATACATCATTTGGGAGGTAGAGTTGAAACTGATGTTCCAAACACTTCTCGTTTTGGGTTTTCGAGTGCTCTTTGCAAATTGGACATTAGACATCCTGACTGTGCTTGCTTTTAGCTAGGGACGTGGATGTACAGCCCAGGGCATTTCTCTGGTAATCTTTACTAGTACTTGATTTGCCTTTTGGAACAAAGAACTTACTACCAAAGGCAGCACTTAGACAGAATGACTTCCATGAGAAAGTGCTAAAGCTCATTAGTAATTACAGGAACACAAATGTAAGTAAGCAGCTCTCAGACAGGCAAAAATTTAAAAAGTTGATAATGTGCCGATGGGGATATGGGGATGTAAGAAGCCTTATGTTCTGCATGATGTAGACGGGATCAGCTATTCTGAAGAACAATTTGGCACTACTCCATTCCCTCAGTGAATATTTATGGACACCATTCATACAACTATTTCATTTATTCAATAGTGACAAGTACTAAGCAGAGAAACTAAAGCAGGAAAGGGAACTATGAAATGTGACATAGGGGTTGAAATTGAAGAAAGAGAGGCCAAGGAAAGCCTCACTGCCCCAAGGGTACACAGTTAACATAGTCACATTAAATATGCACATGTCCTCTCACCCAATGATTCTGCTCCTGAATATGTGGGAATATCCCAAAACAGCCCATAGGGGGACATGTATGAAGATGTTCATGGAAGTGTTATTTGTGCTGGTGGAAGTTTAGCAGAATTCCAGTGGGAATCCTTGACTTGAGAGATTGGCTAGATAAAATGTGGTGGATGTGTGCCATCGAGTATTATGCAACCGTTGGAAGCAACAGATTAAATATACACACAGCAACATGGAGTGACCTCAAAACGTAATGAGGAATGAAGAAAGTAAGAAACAGAATGAAATACATAGCATAGTACTACTTATATAGATTAAGGATACATGCGCACAAAACAACGATATAGAGTACAAAAACACAGTCGAACAAAAAAGCTACACGTTAAACATCATACTAGAGTGGCCTTGGGGATGTGGCGTAAGAGAGGAAGGGGAATGTGTTATGGGGTTAAAAAATAAGATGAAATAAACAAAACCTGGCATATGGATTTGATGTTCTGAAAATCCAGATTTCTACAGCCTGAGAGTCAAGGGTCTCTAACACTATGCAATTGTGCAGACTTATCCAACTCACTTGACAGATCTCGGCTTCAGTTTCTTCTGCTCTATGAGAATAATATATCCAGTGTTAGCTCCCTTCAAGGATTGTTGCAAGGCCCCAGTGTGTTAATGAACAGAAAAGGACTTCCACAAGTTTAAAGTGAAAACACTTATCTAATATAAGCAACAATTATTGTTGCACAGAGTGGGTGTTTATTGTTTGCCTTCCCACCATGCATTTCCATCTTGTCCCTTCCCACCAATCCCGATTCCTATTTGGGGGTACATGCAGTTTTGAGGCAGCCGACTCTATCCTGGGTGGAACCCATGACCTAGGATATGTCACTCATTTCATCCCCTGTCCACAGTGATTGTTTTGGGGTGGGTATATGATCCAGGCTGTTCAGATCAGACCTAATCTTAAGACGTTGGCTGGGAATACTGAGAAAAACAAAGTACTTCCTTGTTTGATGTGAATGGGGTAGTATATAGCCCTGGAAATAGCAGCTAAGTCCCTCTTTGGACTGAGAAGGGAGATTGTGCTTGAGAATAGAGCCTTAACCAAGGAAGTGGAGCTGAGAAATGGAGAGAGGAGAGCAAGAAAGCGACTGAGCAGAATAAAGCTCACCCAAGGCTGGGTTTACCCTGGAACTATACAGTGACATTGGCCAATAATTTCCCTTTGGGGAGGGGGGTAGTTAAGACCATTCGGATTGGGTCCTCAGTGGCTTGCAAACAGAGTCCAATCCTAACTGATGTATTGTTGTTGTTTATTTTTATCTGTTTTTTTTTTTTACAAGTAGTCACAAAACCTCTTAAAATACTGAAAAGCTGTAAGCAGAATGGGTGGGTTCTGAGGTTGGATTGGTACAATCTCTACACCGGATGGAAATGTTCCTCTAAAAGTGCCCTGAAATGGATTGTTCAAGGTTTTCAGCAGTTCCAGGCTGCAAATGATGTCAGCTGCTCCACTTTTGGATGAGGACAAAAGATATCTGCTTTCATACATTTGTTTCCTGATCTGTAGCTGACAAGAGAAAGAATCCTGGAAATAAAATTGTTGCAGGTGCCTGATGATTCCGATCCTTCAGCCACATGTGATAAAATGGAGACTCCAGTTTGTAAAGAATGCCCCCCCAGGGGTTCGTGGGCTTCAGAACTGAGCGCCATGGGGAAGCAAGAGGAGGCTCAGCCTACAGAGTCCTCTGATCAGCACAATGTCTTAGATTCCCAGGGCTGAGTCTGCGGAGCAAATGCTTTGGAAATAAGACAGCAGCCAAAATGCTAACAAAGAGAGTTCACATTCGTCATCCACACTGCTGCTTCCCTTCAGTGGCCTTGACTTCTTTCTAGAAAGACTGCTTTAACAACCCCCCCCCAAAAAAAACAATCTTTGTGCAGTTGGTTTGTGAAGATTTTCCCAGATTGGGAGTAGCCGGGCAGGAGGGAAGAATAAGCCTCCAGAATGGCAGCTCTTGCTCAACACAAATGTTATCAGACTTGTCTGGGATGCCGATCATGCTTACCGGGCATGATGGAGACTACGGAAGTTCGAGACTTGGGTTGCGCCCTTCTTAAACAGAGTACTTAGCAAGACAGGAAACAGTCCCCCATCATGCTCCTCCAAAAATATGGCTTTTGCCTAATTTATCCTCAGCTCAGATATCACTTCCTCAGAGATGCCTTCTCCGGTCAAATCCCCGTAAAGCAAACCCTCATAGCTCCGTGTAAGTCTTCTTTGTAGTTTACATTTCTTTGCATGCTTTTTAGATTAAAGTCAGTTCTCCCACTGGACTCCAGGTTCCTTAGGGGCAGAGATGGTCAAAGTCCTTGTCGTTTAACAAACACATATATAACTTGTGACACTGTTATACACTATGTGTCAGGCAATTATCTCAGTAGTTTACAAATATTAACTCATCTAATTCTCATAGCAACTCCATGAAGCATTATTATTGCTATCGACGGAGAGGAAAGTGAGACCCAGAGAGGCAGAATAGCTTGCCAAGCTCACAAAACTAAAACATGGCTTAGCCAGGATTCAAACCCAGGGAGGCTGGTTTCAGGCCATGCTCTCAACCATTGTGCTATGATGTTTTGCTCAGCGTTGGATCCCCGGTACCTACCACAATGCCTGACACATACTATATGCTCAGTAAACATTTTTTGGATGAATTAATGGATCTTGTCCTTTCTAATGCTGAGTCAGACAACCAAAAATTAGTGTAATAATCACACTTTGACTTATAAATCATATTCATTAAATATACACATCATTTATAATAAGATCGTTATAATCCTCTTTGTGATTTTTTTTGACATTCTTGTAGGGTTTTTTTTCACTCCCTTCTACTTTAACTTTTTTAATTGAGATATAATTGACACTTGTAACATTATATTAGTTTCAGGTGTACAACAAAATGATTTGATATTTATATATATATATATATATATAT
>NW_024423319.1:37907616-37966309 GCF_017311325.1 Ursus maritimus | reverse complement strand
TATATATATATATATATATATATTGCAAAATGCTCACTACAGTAAGTCTAGTTAATGTTCATCACCAAAAATATTTATAATTTTTTCTCTTGTAACAAGAAGTTTTAACATCTACCATTTTAGCAACTTTCAAATATACAATACTGCATTATTAACTATAGTCACCATGCTGTATATTCCTTCTTCATGACTTATTTATTTTATAACTGGAAGTTTGTACCTTTTGACCACTTTGACCCATGTCACCCACACCCACTTTAAATTTTGTTAATTTGAATTTCTTTCTATTTAGCCAACTAACATGGAAGTACCCTAAAATGAATTAGCTAAAACAGAAAATGTTATATAGAAAATTTTCAACTACTGGTGTAGCCAAGTAAACACCTATTAGATTTGACCCTCTTGTAAATCATAGGCTAGGATTTGGCAAACTGTGGCCCATAGGCCAAATCTAGCCAGCCACCTATCTTTGTAGATAAAGTTTTATTGGAACACAGCCACAGCAATTCGCTTATATAATCTCTATTTCTGCTTTCATATAATGGCAGAATTGATCAGTTGTGCCGAACTATATGATCTGTAAAACTTAAAATATTTATTCTCTGGCCTTTTATAGAAAAAGCTTGCCATCAGCTGCTCTAGACAAAATAAAACAAATAATGAAACAAGGCATTGGCAAATGACTAAGAGATGTTGACACTTGATTAAAAGGAAAGTAAGGAATGTGTTTCCTATTTTTTATTCCTTTTAACTTGAGGGTAAGCCAAAGATGGGATTGTGTGAGGCAGTTAATGTTCTTTTTCTAATTTTTATTTTATTTAAAAAAATTAATTTAAAAATTAAAATTAAAAATTTAATTCCAGTAAAGTTGACATGCAGTGTTAAATTAGTTTCAGGTATACAATATATTGATTCAACTATTCTATAGGTTACTCAGTGCTCATCATGAGTACTCTTAACTGTACTCTCATTGTACTCTTAATTCCCACCATCTAACATCACACATCCCTCACCCCCTTCCCCTCTGGTAACCATCAGTTTGTTCTCTGTAGTTAAGAGTCTATTTCTTGCTTTTTCTCTTTTTTCCTTTGTTCATTTGTTTTGTTTCTTAAATTCCACATATGAGTGAAATTATATGGTATTTCTCTTCCTCTGACTGACTTATTTCACTTAACATTATACCCTCTAGATCTATCCATGCTGCTGCAAATGGCAAGATTTCACTCTTTTTATGGCTAACTAATATTCCATTGTGTGTGTGTGTGTGTGTGTGTGTGTGTGTGTATAGGAAGTTTGTACCTTGTGACCACTTTGACAATATATATTGTATTGTATGTATATATTGTATATATATTCAAACATATACACATATATCTATATTTGTATATATCCAATATACATACACCATCATCTTCTTTATGCATTCACCTATTGAAGGACATTGGGGTTGCCTCCATAATTTGGCTATTCTAAATAATGCTGCAATAAACATAGGGTGCATATATCCCTTTGAATTAGTGTTTTTGTATTCTATGGGTAAATACCCAGCAGTAGAATTATTGGATCATATGGTAGTTCTATTTTTAATTTTTTGAGGTCCCTGCATACTGTTTTCCACAGTAGCTGTACCATTTGCATTCCCACCAACAGTGCATGAGTGTTCCTTTTTCTCCACATCCTTGCCAACACCTGTTGTTTCTTGTGTTGTTGATTTTAGCCATTCTGACAGGTATAAGCTGATATTTTATTGTGGTTTTGATCTGCATTTCCTTGATGACGAGTGATGCTGAGCATCTTCTCATGTGTCTATTGGCCATCTGTGTGTCTTCTTTGGAGAAATGTCTGTTCATCTCTTCTGCCCATATTTTGATTGGATTATATGGGTGTGTGTGTGTGTGTGTGTGTGTGTGTGTGTTGAGCTGCATAAGTTTTTTCCTTTTTTTTTTTTTTTAGAAAGGGAGAGAGAAATTCTTAAGCAGGCTCCATGGCTGGCTCAGAGTCTGATGTGGGGCTTGATCTCACAACCCTGAGATCATGACCTGAGCTGAAATCAAGAGTTGGATGCCTAACTGACTGAGACACCCAGGTGCCCCAGCATAAGTTTTTTCTATATTTTGGATACTAACCCTTTCTCAGATATGTCATTTGCAAATATCTTCTCCCATTCAGTAGGCTGTCTTTTAGTTTTGTTGAGTAGTCTCCTGTGGAGAAGCTTTTATTTTGATGTAGTCCCAAAAGTTTATTTTTGCTTTTGTTTCCCTTGCCTCAGGAGACATAGTTAGAAAAAAGTTTCTATGGCCAATGTCAGAGAAATGACTGACTGCCAGTGTGCTCTTCTAGGATGTTTATGGTTTCATGTCTCACATATAGCTCCTTAAACCATTTGGGGTTTATTTTTGTATATGGTGTAAGGAAGTGGCCCTCTTTCATTCTTTTGCATGTTGCTGTTCAGTTTCCCCAACACCATTTGTTGAAGAGACTATCTTTTTCCCATTGCATATTCTTGCCTCCTTTGTGGAAGATTAATGGACCATTTAATCATGGGTTTATTTCTAAGTTCTCTATTCTGTTCTATTGATCTCTGAGTCTATTTTTGTGCCAGTACCATACTGGTTTGATTACTAGAGCTTTGTAGTATATCTTAAAATCCGGGATTGCCATACCTCCAGTTTTGTTCTTTTTCAACATTGCTTTGGCTATTTGCGGTCTTTTGTGGTTCTATATAAAATTTAGGGTTATTTGTTCTTTTCTTTTTTTAAAAAAAAGATTTTATTTATTTATTTGACAGAGAAAGAGACAGCCAGTGAGAGAGGGAACACAAGCAGGGGGAGTGGGAGAAGAAGAAGCAGGCTTCCCAGTGGAGCAGGGAGCCCGATGTGGGGCTCGATCCCAGGACCCTGGGATCACACCCTGAGCCGAAGACAGACACTTAACAACGACTGAGCCACCCAGTTGCCCCTAGGGTTATTTGTTCTAGTTCTGTGAAAAACACTATTTGTATTTTGATAGGGATTGCACTAACTCTGTGGATTGCTTTGGGTAGTATGGATATTTTAACTATATTTGTTCCTCCAATCCATGAGCATGGAATATCTTTCCATTTGTTTGTGTTGTCTTCAATTTCTTTCATTAGTGTTTTATAGTTTTCAGAGTATAGGTCTTTTACCTCCTTGGTTAAGTTTATTCCTAAGTATTTTATTATTTTTGGTGCAATTGTAAATAGAATTGTTTTCTCTTTCTGCTACTTCATTATTGGTGTATAGAAATGCAAAGGACTGGAGGAGATTATGCTAAGTGAAATAAGTCAAACAGAGAAAGACAATTATCATATGGTTTCACTCATTTATGGAACGTAAGAAATAGCAGGAAGATCGGTAGGAGAAGGAAGGGAAGAATGAAGGGGGGGTAAAGAGAAGGGGGAATGAACCACGAGAGACTATGGACTCTGGGAAACAAACTGAGGGCTTCATAGGGGAGGGGGGTGGGGGATTGGGATAGGCTAGTGATGGGTATTAAGGAGGGCACATATTGCGTGGAGCACTGAGTGTTATATGCAAACAATGAATCATGGAACACTACATCAAAAATTAATGATGTACTATATGGTGACTAACATGACACAATAAAAAATTTTAAAAAGAAGAAATGCAGGGGCGCCTGGGTGGCTCAGTCATTAAGTGTCTGCCTTTGGCTCAGGGCGTGATCCTGACGTTCTGGGATCAAGCCCCAGATCAGGCTCCTCCGCTGGGAGCCTGCTTCTTCCTCTCCCACTCCCCCTGCTTCTGTTCCCTCTCTCGCTGGCTGTCTCTCTGTCAAATAAATAATAAATAAAATCTTTAAAAAAAAGAAGAAGAAAAGCAATGGATTTCTGCATTGATTTTGTATTCTGCAACATTACTGAATTTATTTATCAGTTTTAATAGCTTTTCGGTAGAGTCTTTCAGGTTTTCTATATGTAGTATCATGTCATCTGCAAATAGTGAAAGTTTTACTTTTCCGTACCAATTGGATGCCTTTTATTCCTTTTTGTTGTCTGATTGCTGTGGCTAGGACTTCCAGTACCGTGTTGAATAAAAGTGGTGCAAGTGGACATCCTTGCCTTGTTGCTGATCTTAGAGGAAACGTTCTCAGTTTGTCACCATTGAATATGGTGCTAGCTGTGGGATTTTCATAGATGGCCTTTGAGATGTTGAGGTATGTCCTCTCTAAACCTACATGAATTGATGTTGTACTTTGTCAAATTCTTTTTCTGCATCTATTGAAAGGATCATATGGTTTTTATCCTTTCTTTTATTAATGTCATGTATCACACTGATTGATTTGTGAATATTGAACTGCCCTTGCAACCCAGGAATAATTTCCACATGATCGTGGTGAATGATTTTTTAAAATATATTATTGGATTTGGTTTGCTAATGTTTTGCTGAGGATTTTTGCATCTATGTTCATATGACATATTTCTTATAGTTTTCTTCTTTGGGGCTGTCTTTATCTGGTTTTGGTATCAGAGTAATGTTGGCCTCATAGAATGAATTTGGAAGTTTTCCCTCCTTTTCTATTTTTTGTAATAGTTTGAAAAGAATAGGTATTAACTCTTCTTTAAATGTTTGGTAGACAGCTGAGTAATATTCCATGAATACCCACCATTTGCATCAATATGGATGGAACTGGAGGGGATTATGCTGAGTGAAGTAAGTCAGGCAGAGAAAGACAATTTTTATATGGTTTCACTCATATGTGGAACGTAAGGAATAGCATGGAGGACATTAAGGGAAAGAAGGGAAAATTGAAGGGAGGGGAATTAGAGGGGGAGACGAACCATGAGAGACTATGGACTCTGGGAAACAATCTGAGGGTTTCAGAGGGGAGGTGGGTGGGGGGATGGGGTAGCCTGGTGATGGGTATTAAGGAGGGCACATGTTGCAATGAGCAATGGGTGTTATATGCAAATAATGAATCACTGAACACTACATCAAAAACTAGGGCGCCTGGGTGGTGCAGTCGTTAAGTGTCTGCCTTCGGCTCAGGGTGTGATCCCGGCGTTCTGGGATCGAGCCCCACATCAGGTTCCTCTGCTAGGAGCCTGCTTCTTCCTCTCCCACTCCCCCTGCTTCTGTTCCCTCTCTCACTGGCTGTCTCTGTCAAATAAATAAATAAAATCTTAAAAAAAAATAATGATGTACTCTACGGTGACTAACATAACACAATAAAAAATGAATTAAAAAAAGTTTGGTAGAATTCACCTGTGGAGATGGCTGGTCCTTGACTTTTGTTTGTTGGGAGTTTTTTTTTTTTTTTATGGATTCAATTTCATTGGTAGTAAATGGTCTTTTCAAGTTTTCTATTTCTTCCTGATTCAATTTTAGGAGGTTATATGTTTCTAGGAATTTATCCGTTTCTTCTAGGTTGTCCAATTTGTTCACATATAATTTTTCATAATATTCCTTATAATCTTTTGTATTTCTGTGGTGTTGGTTATTATTTATCCTCATTGACTTGATATCATTTATTTGGGTCCTTTCTTTTTCTTGATGAGTCTGGCTTGGTTTTTATCAATTTTGTCGATCTTTTCAATGAACAAGCTCCTGGTTTCATTTATCTCTTATGTTGTTTTTTAGATTCTCTTTTGTTTATTTCTGCTTTAATCTTTATTATATTCTTCCTCCTACTGGATTTTTTTTGTTTTTTTCCTTTTCTAGCTGCGTTAGGTATAAAATTAGGTTGTTTATTTGAGATTTTTGTTGTTTCTTGAGGTAGGCCTGTATTGCTATAAACTTCCCTCTTAGAACAGCTTTTGCTGTATCCCAAAGATTTTGGACCATTGTGTTTTCATATTCCTTTGTCTCCATGTATTTTTTTTATTTCTTCTTTGATTCCTTGGTTGACCCATTTATTATTTAGTAGCATGTTATTTTACCTCCGTGTTTTTGTGTGTTTTTCCAGATTTTCTCTTGTGGCTGATTTCTAGTTTTATAGGATTGTGGTCAGTAAAGGTGCCTGGTATGACTTCAATCTTTTTTTAATTTGTTGAGATTTGTTTTGTGGGATAATATGTGATCTATTCTGGAGAATGTTCCACATGTACTTGAAAAGAACATGCATTCTGCTGTTTTAGGATAGAATGTTCTGAATATATGTGCTAAGTCCATATGGTCCAGTGTGTCATTCAGAGCCACTGTTTTCTTGTTGATTTTCTGTTTGGATGATCTATCCACTGATATAAGTGGGATGGTAAAGTCCCCGTACTATTACTGTGTTACTATTGATTACTTCCTTTATGTTCGTTATTAGCTGCCTTGTGTGTATGACTGCTTCCATGCTGGGCGCATAAATATTTACAATTCTCTTATCTTCTTGTTGGATTGTTCCCTTTATGATAATATAGTGTCCTTCTTTGTCTCTTGTTACAGTCTTTGTTTTAAAGTCTATTTTGTTCAATATAAGTATTGCCACCCTGGTTTTCTTTTTACTTCCATTTGCATGATAAATGCTTTTCTACCCCTTTACTTTCAACCTGCATGTGCCTTTAGGTCTGAAATGAGTCTCTTGTATACAGAATATAGATGGATCTTGCTTTTTAAAATCCATTTCATCATCCTACTTTTTTTTTTTTGAGCACTTAGTCCATTCACATTCAAAGTAATTTTCTCAAGTTTTTATTTAAATTCCAGTTAGTTGGGGTGCCTGGGTGGCTCAGCCGCTTAAGTGTCTGCTTTCAGCTCAGGTTATGATCTCAGGGTCCTGGGATCGATCCCCGCCATTAGGCTCCCTGCTCAGCCGGGAGTCTGCTTCTCTTTCTTCCTCTGCCTCTCCCCCTTGTGCTTGAGCTCTCTCTCTGTGTCAAATAAATAAATAAAATCTTCAAAAAAATAAAATAACAATAAATAAATTTCAGTTATTTAACAGACATTGTAATATTAATTCCAGGTACACAATATAGTGATTCAACGCTTTCCACAGGAGAACATGGGTGAAGGGTGCTTTTATTAAGTTATGTGGAGAGTGTTGGCACTGTGCTGCTTCCTACAATGGTCCATGTATCTAGGCTGGGCAGCAGGGGAGGGAAATGGCACCCGCCAGCTCTTTTGTTCTTGGAGAAGTCTCCCAAGGTCCCTGCCCCTCCAGCACATGCTCTGAGATTAGTAAACAGATCTTTCTCCTGTATACCCCAGGCATTTTTCAAACTGCTGCTTCTGGGCTGTATCTCCATGGGCCTGTTTGTTGTGTTGTCTTTTTTAAGGGTCAGGCCTCAGTTTCTTACAGTCCCTGTGGCTCTCCCAGGGACAAGCCTGCTGATTTTTAAAGTTCCAGGTGTTCAGGCGTGCTGATTGTAAGGACTTGTGAAATTAGGCCCCTCTGGTTTTCAAAGCCAAATGTTACAGGGATTCATCTTCGCTATGTGAGTTCTCCGTGACTTGGGTACCTGGTGTGAGGGTCTGTTTCTCTCCTCTCTCTGTGCCTGTGGGCTCTCTCCCTCCTGAGGTTAGTCCCACTGGTCTGTTTAACTCCCAACTGTGTCTCTGCCCTTCCTACCCTCTTTGATGTGGCCTCTTCTCTATATTTAGCTGGGGACAGACTGTTCTGATAATCTTTGGTTCATTTTCTGTGTTATTTACACTGATGCGAGGGTTATCTTCCTGTATCCATGGGAAGAGGAGAGTGTAGGATCTTTCTACATCATCTTCCCTGGCAGTGTGGGGCAGTTAATATTCTGATAGAAATTTAGTGGTCCTACTGGCCTGAAGAATTGGAGGTCAAAGTTTTTGGCAACCACAGCCACTGCGAAGTGAGGGGGAAATTCCAGAAAGGACAGAGCTGGAGATGAGGAGGATTAAGTTCTGCCCAAGTTTCTAACTTAGCACTGAACCATGCATATATGAGAGAGATGCAAACCAGCCCAGCTAAATAATCAGTTGGCAGTTCAAGTTGATTTACTACCAACACAAAAGTATCAATATTCTTCAGGGGAAAATATGAGACTCTCAGAGTCTGCACAACCCAGCATTCCAAATATCCAGGTTATGATAAAAAAAACTGTTTAACAAGTGAAGAAACAGGAAAATGTCACCCAGAGGAAAAAAGATATAGGAAAACAACCGAGAGATTACCATAATGTCAGAAATAGTGGACAAGGATTCTAAAACAGCTATTACAACCATGCTTAATGAAGTGAGAAACATTTGCTTGTGATCAATATGATAGCAAATATCAGCAGAAAATATACATTGTTATCTTTTTTTTATTATGTTCAGTTAGCCAACATATTGTACATCGTTATCTTTTTAAAAACATAATGGAACAAAGGCACTTGATGTAATGGCACTGGCTGTTACATGCAACTGATGAATCACTAAATTCTACCCCTGAACTAATAATACAGTTTATGTTAACTACATTGAATTTAAATAAAGAATTTTAAAAACAAAAAACAAAAACAAAAAAGAAAAAGAAAAAAAGAAGGAAAGAAAGAAAAACAGAAAAACATAATGGGAATACCGGAATCAAAAAAAACAACATATGAAATAAAAATTCACGGGGTAGGATTAGTAGTTAAATGGAAATGAGAGGGGTAAGAATCTGTAAATTTGAAGATAGAATAATTAGATTGATCTGAAGCAAAGAGAGAAATAATATTGGAATAAAAACTCTATAAAGTTTTAGAGACTTATAGAATGACACCTAAAGTTCTAATGTAAATGTCATTGGAATCCTAGAAAGAGAGAAGAGAACGGGGCAAAATAATTGAATATATAATGGCTAAACATGTCCAAAATTTGTTGAAAAATTCTAGAAGTTCAGTGAACTTTAAGTAGGATAAATACAAATAAAACCATGCTGGACACATCATAGTAATATTTCTGGAAATCAAATGTAAAATCTTGAGGTAAATAGGAAATGATACCAAATGGAAACTGGGATCTTCAAGAATGAAAGATGATCAAGAAAAATGATAAATATCTATGTAAACATAATAGACTATTTCCTCCTAAGTTTAAAAAAATATGTTAGGATGGTTGAAAGCAAAAATTATAACACTATTTAAAGGAGACTCCAATGTATGTAAGCGTAATATCTTTAATAATGACCACAACATATAGCAGGGAGTGCATCGGGACTCAACTCATATGGCAGTAAGTTTTCTACATTCTACTGAAATTGATAAAATATTAATTATAACCCTATAGCTGTGAAAAATAAAGGATGCATATTTTAATCCCTAGAGCAACCATTAAAATTATTTAAGAGATCTACTTAGAATTCAATAGGTAATTTAAAATGTAACACTAAAAATACTCAAATGGTAAAAAAGAAAGCAGGGGCGGGGAAAAAAAAGGGAAACAAACATAAAAAAATAATAAAATTGCATACTTAAATCCATGCACACCAATTAAATTAAATGCAAATGGTCCAGAAGACAGAGATTGACAGATTAGATAAAAACACAAAACTCAACTGTGATGGTTAATCTTACGTGTCTACTTGATTGGCCATAGGGTGCCCAGATTAAACATTATTTCTGGATGTGTCTGTGAGGGTGTTTCCACTTGAAATTAGTATTTGAATCAATAGACTCCGTAAAGTAAATTGTCCTCCCAGTGTGGGTGGGCGTCATCCAATCTGATAAGGGCCTGAATAGAACAAAAAGTGAAGGAAGGAGGAATTTTCCTTTTTTTTTTTTGCCCTGCCTTACTGCTTGAGTTGGGACATTTTATTTTATTTATTTATTTTTCTATTGAAGTATAGCTGACACACAAGAATACATTAGTTTCTGGTATACAATACAGTGACTCAACAACTCTGTATGTTACGCTATGCTCACCACAAGTATAGATAAACTCTTTCACCATAAAATGCTATTACAATACCATTGACTATATTCCTTATGTTGTATCTTTTATCCCTGTGACTTATTCATTCCATAACTGGAAGCCTGCATCTCCCATTCCCCTTTCCCCATTTTGTCTGTCCCTTTCTTCCCTCCCTCTGGCAGCCATCAGTTTGTTCTCTGTAATTATGGGTATGTTTCTGCTTTTTGTTTATTTATTCATTTGTTTTGTTTAGATTTCACATATAAGTGAAATCATATGATATTTGTCTTTCTCTGTCTGATTTATTTCACTTAGTGTAATACCCTCTAGGTCCATCCATGTTGTTGCAAATGACAAGATTTCATCCTTTTAAATGGCTGAGTAATATTCCTCTGTGTGTGTGTGTGTGTGTGTGTGTGTGTGTGTGTGTGTAGCACAACTTCTTTATACATTCAGCTATTGATGGACACTTGGGTTGCTTCCATATCTTGGCTATTTTAAATAATGCTGCAATAAACATACCAGTGCGTATGTCTTTTGAAATTAGTGTATTTGTTTTCTTTTGGTAAATACCCAGTAGTGGAATTACTGGATCATATGGTATTTCTATTTTTAATTTTTTGAGGAACCTCTATCTTGTTTTCCACAGTAGCTGCACCAAATTTACCTTCCTACCAACATTGCGCGAGGGGTCCTTTTTCTCTACATCCTTGTCAACACCTGTGACTTCTTGTCTTTTTTATTTTAGTCATTCTGACAGGTGTAAGGTGATATCTCACTGTGGTTTTGATTTGCATTTCCCTGATGATTAGTAACGTTGAACATATTTTCATATGTCCGTTGGCCATCTGTGTGTCTATTTCGAAAAGAATGTCTATTCAGGTCCTCTGCACATTTTTAATTGGATTACGTGGTAGTTTTGGTGTTGAGTTATATAAGTTCTTTATTTATTTTGGATATTAACCCCTCATCATTTCAAGTATCTTCTCCCATTCAGTAGGTTGCCTTTTTGTTTTCCTGATGGTTTCTTTCACTGTGCAGAAGTTTGTATTTTGATATAGTCCCAATGGTTTATTTTTGCTTTTGTTTCCCTTGCTTCAGGAGACATAGCTAGAAAAAATGTTTCTAGGCTGATGTCAAAGAAGTTACTGCCTATATTTTCTAGGAGTTTTATGGTTTCAGATCTCACATTTGAGTCTTTAATTCATTTTGAGTTTATTTTTGTGTATGGTGTAAGAAAGTTTTTTTGCATGTAGCCGTCCAGTTTTCCCAGTATCGTTTGTTGAAGAGACTATCTTTTTCCCATTGTATATTTTTGCTTCTTTTGTTGCAGATTAATTGACCATATAAGTGTGAGTTTATTTCTGGGCTCTCTATTCTGTTTCACTGATGTTTGTGTCTATTCTTGTGCCAGTACCACGCCATTTGAATTATTACAGGTTTATAGTATACGTTGCAAACTGTGATTGTGATACTTCCAGTATCGGTCTTCTTTCTCAAGATTCCTTTGCCTACTCGGGGTCTTTTGCATTTCTATACAAATTTTAGGATACTTTGCTCTAGTTCTGTGAAAAACGCTATTGCTATTTTGATAGGGATTGCATTAAATCTGTAAATTGCTTTGGATACTATGGACATTTTAATAATATTAATTCTTTCAGTTCATGAGCATGGGCTGTCTTTCCATTTGTTTGTGTTGTCTTCAGTTTCTTTCATCAGTGTTTTATAGTTTTCAGAGCACGGGTCTTTCACCTCCTTGGTTGAACTAATTCCTATGTATTTTCTTCATCTTGGTGCATTTATAAATGAAATTGTTTTTCTTAATTTCTCTTTCTGCTACTTCAATATTGGTGTATAGAAATGCAACTGATTTCTATGTATTTATTTTGTGCTCTACAACTTTATTTAATTAATTTATTACTTCTAATATGTATTTTTTGTGGAGTCTTTATGGTTTTCTATGTATAGTATCATGTCATCTGCATCAACTCAATCAACTTCTTCCTTACCAACGTAGATGCCTCTTATTTCTTTTTGTTGTCTGATTGCTATGGCTAAGCCATCCAGTACTATGATGAATAAAAGTGGTGAGAGTGGACATCTTTGTCTTGCTCCTGATTTTAGAGGAAAGAGCTGGGATATTTTATCTCATCTTCTCTGATCCTCAAACCAGGATTTACGTCATTGGCTGCTTTTGTTCTCAGGCCTTTGGACTCAGACTGAATTAGACCATCAGCTTTAGTCGGTGTCCAGCTTGCAAATGGTAGCTTGTGGGACTTCTCAGCCTCTGTAATTGCATGAGCCTGTTCTTCATAATAAATATATATTATATTTTTATGTAATATAAATTATGATATATATAAATATACAGACACACATATAACCTGCATACACAGACATATCTCTGTATCCTACTGATTTTGTTTCTCTGAAGAAGCCTGACTTATACATCAACTATATACTCTATATGAAACCCACTTTAAGTATAAAGAAACGCATAGGTTAAAAAGTAAAAGCATAGAATATGATATACCATGGAAACACTAAAAAAAAAGCTAGACTAGTGATATTAATATTAGATAAAGTATATTATCGGAGATAATGAAAGACATTTTATAATTATGAAGGAGACATTTCTCCCTGAACATACAACATTTTAAAATTCGAGAAACAAACTAAGGGTTGTGAAAAGGGAGGTGTGGGGGGATGGGGTAACTGGGTGATGGGTATTAAGGAGGGCACGTGATGTGATGAGCACTGGGTGTTATACACAACTAATGAATCACTGAACACTACATCAAAAACTAATGATGTACTATATGTTGGCTAATTGAATTTAAATTTAAAAAAATAAATAAATAGGGGTGCCTGGGTGGCTCAATCGGTTTCGTGTCTGCCTTTGGCTCAGGTCATTATCCCAGGGTCCTGTGATTGGTCCCAGCATTGGGCTCTCTGCTTGGCAGGAAGTCTGATTTCCCTCTCTTTCTGCCTGGCACTCCCCCTGCTTGTGCTCTCTCTCTCTCTCTGTCAAATAAATAAATATATCTTTTAAAAAATAAATAAATCTTTAAAAAATGAAAAAATAAAATGTGTATGTATCTAGCAAAAGAACTTCAAATATTTGAGCAAAAACTGATTAAAAAAAAGGAGAAATAGACAAATCTACAATTACTGTTGAACACTTCACTCCTCACTCAGCACCCAGTAGAACAATTATACAGAAAATCAGTAAGAACACAGAGGACCAGAATACACTATCAACAATTTGATCTAATTTCCATTTATAAAACACTTTACCCAACAATAGGGGAATGATACATCTTTTTCAAGTGCATATGGAACATACACCAAGAGAAAGCATATTATTTAGCACAAAACAAACCTTAAGAAATTTAACAGAATAGAAATAATGATCCTAACAGAATCAAACTAAAATTCGATAACAAAGATATCTAGAAAGTCTCCAAATACTCATAAATGACAGAAAATACTTCTATATAATTGATAGGTGAAAAAGGAACTCTCAAGGGAAATTTTTAAAAATATTCTGAACTGAATAAATGAAAATAAAAATACAACATGTCATAGCTGTGGGATGCCATTGAAGCATCTCTTAGAAGGAAATTCATAGGAGTTAATGCTTATACTGGAAATAGGTAAGATCTAAAACCAAAAATCCCAACTTCCACTTTATGAAACTAGGAAAAGAAGATAAAATTAAACCCAATGGAAGCATAAGAAAGAAATGATAAAAAAATAAAATAAGCCCAGAAATCAATGAAATTAACAAAAAAGCATGAGAAAATCAATTAAACCAAAACCAGTTCATTGACAAGATCGATAAAATTGACAAACCTCTGGCCAGATTGACCAACACAGAAAGACGGAAGACACAAATGATCAATATCAGTCATGAACAAGGGAATCTCACCACAGGACCTACAGGCATGAAAACAAAAATAAAAGAACACCGTAAAAACCTTTAATTCTGCAACTTAGATAAAATGGACCTTGAGTAGTCCTATATTCATTAAAGAATTGAGTATACAGTTAGTGCATAATCTAGGGTGGTCACAGGGAATTTATTAAGAAAGGATTACATTACAGGGGTGGCTACTACAAGTCCTTTTGTTATTCCTCTCTTACTCAAGAACTGACATTTTGCTAACTAGTGGGTTGTACATCAAATCTTTTTTATTGGTGAAACTAATGCCATATTGTTATGATGAATGCTAGAAATGGGATTTTATTTGTAAAATGAAAAGTATTCAATATAGGGGCACCTGGGTGGCCCAGTTGATTAAGTGTCAGACTCTTGATTATGGCTCAGGTCATGATCTCAGGGTCCTGAGATTGAGTCCCATGTTGGGCTCCGTGCTGGACGTGGAATTTTGTTAGGATTCTCTCTGTCCCTCTCCCTCTATTCCACCCTGCCACCACTTCACGGTCTCTCTCTATCTCTCTAAAATAAAGAGTATTCAGGGGCATCTGGGTGGCTCAGTTGGTTGGGCAGCTGCCTTCGGCTCAGGTCATGCTCTCAGGGTCCTGGGATCTAGGACTGTGTCAGGCTCCCTGTTCAGTGAGGAGTCTGCTTCTCTCTCTCCCTCTGCTGCTCTCCCCGCTTGTGCTCTGCCTTTCTTTCCCTCAAATAAAAAAATAAAATAAAATAAGTAAAAAGTATTCAATATATGTGGATTGGTTAGGAGACACTCCATATCTTCACATGAACAGGTTGTAAGACTACTCCAAGGGTTTTACCCTATACTCCATAGAATAACACTAGTGAATTGATCCCCAATGGGTCCTGTGCTCTGCCATTAGTTTAGAGGATTTCTGACTGTATGAAGCTAATGAGAAAACTATGTACTGTATCTTCCATAAGGATGTGCTCAGAGCACTTAAAAGGACAGAGATCTGGGACTTCATCAAGCTTATAGAAGGGGTTTTATGATGAGCTGTACTTACTTTGCTAATGAATAATGTCTGTATGAGGCAAAATTTTATTTTATTATTCTTTAAAATTATTTAAAGATTTTATTTATTTGAGAGAGTGAGTGGGCGAGAGAGCACAAGCAGGGGGAGGGGCAGGGGGAGAAGCAGGCTCTCCACTGAGCAGGGAGCCTGATGTGGGGCTCGATCCCAGGACTCCGGAATCAGGACCTGAGCTGAAGGCAGATGCTTAATGGGCTGGGCCACCTGGGTGCCCCGAGGCAGAACTTTATATAAGCTTTTGTTTTTTATTGTAATCTTGTAGTGAGACCCCAGAGGAGTAGCTGAAGCTTACCACCTCAGACTTCTTTGCCAGCTATCACTATATACCAAATCATAGATGTACATTACCAAGTGACTTAGGTCAGTTTGCATTAGCTAGGTATTGTGCTAAGCATTTTTTGTTCATTAACTCCTTTACTTCTCAAAGCAGAGCTAGGGGACAGGAACAAGTCATATGACAAAACGGTAAGGTGAGTAAGGGGAGGCTCAGAGAGATAAGTGACTTACCCAAAGTTATACAGCAAGGTCAGGGATTCAGGCTGTCTGATTTCAGTGTTGGTGTTTTAACGACTCCACTCCATTCCACTACCTGCTGTTTTTTTAAAATTTAATTTAATTAATTAATTTTTTTGAGAGAGAGAGCAGGGGAAGGGGCAGAGTGGGAGAGAGAGAGACAAGTAGGGCTGAGAGCAGAGCCCGACCAGGGCTCGATTTCACGACCCTGAGATCATGACCTGAGCCAAAACCAAGAGTTGGATGCTTAACCAACTCAGCCACCCAGGTGCCCGCCCCCCACTACCTGATGTTTTTAATCATCTCCTTGGAATATACAAAGTCGGATAGATGATATCAATAGGAATCAACTTTCTGTGGAGCTGAGGACAGGCTAAATTTACAGTCCCTGGTATGGGGGTTCAGTTATGGAGAGCTTAATATGGCAAGCGTGTTGACCTCAATACTCCTGATGACACTTGTGGTCAAGGTTTTTTTTTTTTTTTTTAATAACACCTTTATTGAGATGTAATTTATATACCATAAAATTCATCCTTTTAAAATGTATGATTAAGTGGTTCTTAGGATTTTCAGAGGTGTGCAGTGTTTCTCTGTTAGCCCTGGTTGGGGAAATTGATTCTTCTGTAGTTGTGACATTGGTCAAATTTTGATTAATGGCCTATTGTTTGGCCATCTCCACTGCAACAAGTCAAACCCTGAGTGTTCCACCAGCTTCCTCCAGCCTTGGTCTTTGTGGAAGTCATTCAAAGGAGCATTTAGGGTGGCTCCCTGAAACCTGAGCATTTTTTCATTTTTCTTTTGTCAGCTATTAACTAGCCCTGCCCAGACCTCCTACAGAAAATACATCTGGGAGGTTTGCGGGAGAGGCTCCGCCCTACCCTTCAGGCACAAAAGTATCTTCAGTATGAAACTTGCAAAGAGATTAAACTTTCTGTTTCAATCGTTTCTTCTGGATAAAACAGCAGTTCCTCATCTGAGGTCACAACCAGGTTAACCAGGGACTTATGAATGAGGCACTGTGTCTCACACATATATTCACTACTACTTCTAAAACACACAGGGCTGATGTGATGGATAAAGCACAAAGCCTTCTAAAAGTGTGGCTGAATTCCTAGTAACTTTTTTTTTCATTATGTATTTTCTTTAAAAGTACAGCTGTTCTTATGGGATAGTCTGAGAAAGTTTTGATGGACCAAAAAAGTCATGTGGACTCAAAAAGTGGAAGGACCACTGAGTTAAATACAGACTCTTCTTCATAGGGTATCAAATTTTCACTCGGTAGAGTGTCAGCCAATCGGCAGTCATTAACACAATGGTCTTAATTCACTGGATTGCTTCCGGGTAGCCCATGAAACAATTCCATCCTAAAAGCAGAGTGGGGATCAGAAATGGCCCCAAGCAGGTCTAGGGGGCTAAGAAGTTCAGCGTTTGGGGGGCCACGCATGCTTGGGGGAAATCAATGCTTTTTGTATTGATGACAGTAGTCATTCTGACGGATTCGTGTTTGGCTGATACCACTCCAAAGAGCCAAACCCTAAATGTTCTTGTGTGTTGGAGGGGGGGAAAAGAGGGTGCTGAGCACCGCAGATGGGGTCTAAAAGGAAGGAGAGGGCTGCCAAATGTGTGATCAAGACCACATCTGCCCACTTCTTTGTCTGTTGGGAGGGCAAGGAGACAGTAATATCTACGCCCAAACGTTAGCAGATGACTTAAGACTTCCTTTTCTTTGGAGCGTCTCCCTTCCTTTTGTTCCTTCCCAGAAACTCCTCCCCCGATACTCGCTTGCAAACCTTCCCTGTCCCATCCAACCCAGAGTCCCACTTTCTATCCAAAGCCATTCAATCAGCTCGAATTGTCTTGTGTTTTTCTGGAGGGTTCCCTCTCCAAAGTTGCCAGAATGTCTCAATATTCTTGGAGCTTGTCCTCAGTTTCCAAAACTTTAGGGCGTCCCATCAGCCACAGTTCTGACTTCAAATGCACGCTGACCTTTTCCTTTCAACCAAACACCCTCCCCCTTCCCCATTACATTGCATCAGAGCCTTCTCGTGCCTGTTGTATTGCTCCAGGCATCCCCCTGCCTGTGGCTTGGGGTTAATATCTGGTCCTTTCCAATCCCACCCCATGTGATTGTGTCTTTGTTTCAGATCCAGGAGAGTAATCACACTCAGACTGGGTCTCCACTAGCCAAAGCAAAAGAAACATTTGAGGAAACAATTGGCCAGTCCCTGCAGAAGGGGATTTGGGGTTGTCTGAAAACCAGCCGATTGCCTCAATTCTCCTCTCTACCTGACATGACCTCAGGGCAGAAGTGGCTACTTTCCTTGGCGCTAAAAAGGTCGGCGCACAATGACTTCAGTTGCTTGAGAAGAGGCCATATCCCAAGAGAGCTCACTTTCTTAGAGTGAATTTGCTTAGAATTGCAGGCGAAAAGGCTCTTGAGAACGGGGCTGACAACTTCATTGTCTGCCTCTCTCCAACCTCTTTCTGAGGGCCGCCTAATGGCATGGGGTGGGGGGGCAGAGGGGGAGGGCCAGAGCGGTCCCCAGGCTGCAGTCAGGCAAGCAGGTACGGTGTTCCTAGGGAACGTAAAACTGTAGAACTAACAAAATATTCGTCAGACCTTTATTATCACCATGTTCCAGTAATTCTGAACAGTGGCAGTGATCGAACACTAATCACTTGGGTGCCCTGCGGTCTCCGAGGCAGCGCCTCTGTGAGTCCCTCATCCCATTGGGAGGGTCACATCTCAGGCTGAGCTTTCGGGCAAGACTTCAGATTCATACCCCTTTCCTCCGTTGAAATTTCCGTCTTATGTTCCATCCCCTTAGGACTCTGCTCTTTACTTTTGTTGGTGGAATTTCTTTCTTTCTTTCTTTCTTTCTTTCTTTCTTTCTTTCTATTATGTTATGTTAGTCACCATACAGGACATCATTAGTTTTTGATGTAGTGTTCCATGATTCATTATTTGTGTATAACACCCAGCGCTCATCACAACACATGCCCTGCTTAATACCCATCACTGGGTTACTCTATCCCCCCACCGCCTCCCCTCTGAAACCCTCAGATTGTTTCCCGGAGTCCATAGTCTCTTATGGTTCATCTCCCCCTCTGATTTCCCTCCCTTCAGTTTTTCCTTCCTTCCCCTAATGTCCTCCGTGCTCTTTCTTTATAGGGGAGGACGTACAGTGAATACCCAGCTCTCCCTCCCAGGAGCACCTGTGTGGTAAGGGGAGTCACCCGCAGAATCTGTGCTTCAGTCCAGTGCTTGTTCAAACTCTTTTCAAAGCAGGGACGCCCTGTGTGCAAACAAAATACGTTGTGGAAGCCCACCTCCTAAGTCTTCTTCAAACCTCCCCTTCAATGTCACTTCCCTGGGGATATCTTCCTTGTCCTTCCATGATGAGAACAAGTCCTCATTACCTACACTGTCATCGCCCCCTTGGTCTTGCCCTTTTTTTTTTTTTACCACCCTTGCAATTATTCTCTGGTAGACGATGAGCTCTGTGCAGGCAAATGCCAGCTCTATCTTGCCCACCGCTGGAACCCCAGAACCGTCTAGTATGTGGTCCTTTCTGGGTGTGCCGTACCTGAGTGACTACACCAGAGTGTTTCTATTACTACAGCCTGAGAGGAAATGAACATTGGGAATAGCCATGACACATGTCACACCGTGGGTTTTAGTGAAATTAGGGTCAACCACCACTCCCCAGGTCATTTTTTCAGAACCAAAAAAAAAAGGGGGTCAGTCAGGTTTTCCTACCTCGTAGTCATGTGGTGGCATTTTAAAACGGCAGTGGCCTCAACTCCCAGATTCCTTGGCACCAAAATCAGATTCTTGCTCTTTCCTAAAACCTGGTGGAAGTCCTGTGGGGACACTCCCTCTCCTTTTCTCTACTGGGAACCCCAGAAGGCTTCTCCTTTTTAGTTATCAGAGGTTGGTACTGGCTTCAAACCCAGGCTTAAGTTCTACTCTCGGCCTGAAATAAGCCAAGCCTTGGCTGCTTTCCCTTTTCTTTGAACAACTGGAGGTCAAGGACGAATGGCTCATTGAATTTTTAAAAATGGAATTTACTGTGCACTTGCTATGTGCCTGTCACTATCACGAACAACAGCACATTATCTCATTTAAGTCCCACACCAACCCTTTGAAGCAGGGACTATTCTTTTTTTTTTTTTTTAAGATTTTGTTTATTTACTTGACAGAGAGACAGCCAGCAAGAGAGGGAACACAAGCAGGGGAGTGGGAGAGGAAGAAGCAGGCTCCCAGCGGAGAAGCCTGATGCAGGACTCGATCTTATAACGCCGGGATCACGCCCTGAGCCGAAGGCAGACGCTTAACCACTGCGCTACCCAGGTGCCCCTGAAGCAGGGACTATTCTTATCCCATTTTACAGATAGGGAATCAGAGATTAAGAGATGTGGGGGGGGGGCGCCTGGGTGGCTCAATGGGTTAAGCGTCTGACTCTTCATTTAGGCTCAGGTAAGGATCTCATGCATTCTGAGATCAAGCCCCGTGTCGGGCTCCAAGCTTAGTGGGGAGCCTGCTTGAAAGAGTTTCTCCCTCTGCCCACGCCCCCCAAAATAAATAAATACATCTTTAAAAAAAGAGAAAGAGATGTACTGAACAGGGAGAAACGGAAAGAAATGCGAATTGTTTGTGTATGTTAATTCCCTGTCTTCTCTTGGCTCCCTGACAGGAGCAAACTCCTTGCTAAGTTTGACTCCAAACTTCTGAGGTTTTTACTGTGGTCATTCTTTGAACAGAGGTGAACATCTTGACCTCAAGACTGAAAATGGCTTGAGCACTTCTGCAGTGTTCTTTTTCCCAGACTCCCTCCTGATGAAGCAATCTCTCTCCTCAGATACATTCTTGAATTCCAGAATTCACTTCTCTAAGTGCCCCCTCTTCAGGCTAGCGTAAGGCCGCAGCCCTGTGAGGGCTAAAGCACAGCCTGCACCTCTTACACAGTTGTCAACAACGCTTTCGGAGGAGCACCCCTCCCCCCCCTGCTTCCCACCATAAACAAACCCAAACCTGGGCATTTTAGAGATGTAGCAGGTTCAGAAATAAAAGGAGATGAAAACAGAAACGGAGGCAAGCCGTAAGAGACTTTTAACTCAAGGAAAAAAATTGAGGGTCGCTGGAGGGGGCGGGGTGGGGGGAGGGGGTAACTGGATGATGGGCATGAAGGAAGGCACTATGGGTGTGATAGGCAACTGATGAATCACTGAAGTCTACCCCTGAAACTAATAATAATAATAATAATAATAATAATAATAATAATAATAATGAAGAAGAAGAAGGAGGAGGAGGAGGAGGAGGAGGAGGAGAAGTAAAAGGAGAAAGCTAGAAAACAAGAATGGCATAGCGCTGTTTCCAAGCGGTGGAGGTGGGGATTGCAGAGACCCAGGCAGAAATGTGAGTAGGCTCGCTTACATGATTCTGCCTCCTTCCCACATCCCCCCACCAGAGAGCAAACCTCACCCTCCCACCCCCAACACCCACACCCCTCCACACCCCCCTCCCTCCTACTGTCTCCATTGCCAGAAGGTTTTCACTCACTCCAGCCCTCTGCCTGTAATTTTGTAATTGGGAAATTCATTTTGAGGGTAATAAAGAGTAATAAACTCTTTAAAAGTGAAAAGGTATCTGAGGGGTGAGCATCTCTCACTCCACTCAGTGTGCTTCCTCTCTAAGGCCCAGACAGCCGCCCTGAAGGGATTTCAGGTTCTGATTGTTCAGGGAGGTCCTTAATGGCGGAGCCTGCGGTCCTCCCTGGGGCCAGGCAGGCCTGGGTCTGGGATAGCTGGATGCGAAGGGCGGAATGACAGCGCCACACCAGAGAGAGCGCGTGATGAGACAGGAGGCTGTCAGTACAAACTCAGTCTTTGACGTTTTGCCTCCAGCCGGCTCCTCGCCCACGTCTCCGCCGCCCCACCCAGAAAGGTGAAACTCCCTGCTCCCTCTTCTCCGCTCCTCACCACCCACCCTTGCCCCCAGGACTGAGCTTAAGCAGGTACTAATTAGTACTATANNNTTATGTTCAGGGTTCAAAGGGCTTGTGTGGACTGGCCCAGGAATCCAAGCATCAAATAAAATGATGTTTCTGTGAGAAAATGCTGGCTTCTAACTTGTGGGCCAGCACTTCACTCCCAGACTGGGGACTGCTCATACTCGGGACGCAGCTCAGAACTCCTGTCTCTGGTAACTTGAAACCAGGCCTCAGCTTTCTTGTAGTGCCCATTTTGTGAAAGCTCCATACACACCATGTTGGAGTCTAATTATTCACACACACACACACACACACACACACACACACACACACACACGTAGAGATATAAGTATTGTAATATGCATTATGGCTATTCCAAATATTATATTGCAATATCTTCCATGTAGAAATAGAGATACTACTTGTCATGCACAATATTGAAGCCTTAGCAAGAATCCTGCACCGCTGTGAGGCCTGTGCCACAAATGTGGACATCTTGCTTTAAGCACTAAAAATAAATAAATAAATAAATAAATAATCTATGTGTAAATCTGTTATCTGTGAGTTATTTTAAAAGACGCCTTATGGCAAATCATTTTGCGAGGCAAACAAACACTTTTTAAATTTGTATTTGTTAAATAAGATTTCATTCGTTTTTCTTAGATGGGCTGACAGACAAGATGTTCTGAAGGATTGCATTGCCCCTGGATATTCAAGTAATCTCTGGACCGCTTTCTTGCTCAACCAGAGAAAGAATCTCACTAGATTGACCATGTACTTGGCAAAATATTTATTGAATGCCTGAGAGTGTTGGCCACTGGGTCTCTGCCCTCTCAGAGCTCTCCAGTCTAACCAGGGAGACTGGGGCTGAGCAAATATGTCATTTTTATGCACGCAGTTGACCCTTGAACAGCGTGGGTCTGAACTGCGCAGGTTCACTTCAACATGCCAATTTTGCATCGTACAGTTCTATAAATGTTTTTCACTTCCTTATGCTTCTCTTAGTAACATGTCCTTTTCTCTAGCTTACTTTATTGTTAAGAATCCAGTATATCCTATGTTATCGGCAAGGCTTCTGGTCAACAGTAGGCTCTTAGTGGTTAAGTTTTGGGGGAGTTCAAAAGTTATATGCAAATTTTTGACTGTAGCGGGGGGTTGGCACCTGCAACCCCCAAGTTATTAAAGGGTCCACTGTAATGGCACAGAAAAGGTGAGTGCTCTTAATATCCTCATCTCTAAACTAGGGCCAATAATGGGACCTACCACACGGGGCGGTGGTTGAGGATTAACTAAGAAAACATGCATGTCAACAGTGCTTTCGTTGTTATTTCATAAGAGCACGGAGGAGGGCACAACTAACTGTGCCTGAAAGAGGTGGACAAGGTCTGAGGTGAGCAATGGGAGTCTTAAAACATGAGTAGGTCTTCGCTAACTCGACACATCAGGGGATGAATATTCCAGGCAGAGGGAGCTGGGTGCAAAGGAACAGAAGTACTAAGGACTTCTAGGTACTAAGTTCTTGTTAGTACTTCTTGGTACTAAGGACTTTATACTAAGTACTAAGTTCCAGGAGAACGGAATTGGCATGGCAGGAGGATACAGTAAATAGGAAGAAAGGATAAATGGTAGCAAACTAGGAAGGAAGCAGGTAAGTCTCCACAGAGGAGGTGACATTTCGACTGGGTCTTGAAGGATGAGTAGGAGTCCGCTGGGAAAAGGAGAGGGAAGAACATTCTAGCAGTGGGAAGAGCATATACAAAGGTGCAACGTTGTAAATGCGTGTGAACTATTCGGGAGACTGTGTGCTGTCGCCGGCGCTCTGCATTGAAGGGCTCCTGCCTCCCACGGAGAGGTTTCAGAGGTATCTGAGCTTGTTTGGCTGGCCGGAGGGGCGGGCCCCTTGAAGTCAGTCTGCATGAGGGATTCAGTGGGGCACGGAGGCCGCACAGGGGAACCATAAGGAAGAGGGATTAGGAGGACAGTCTCATCTCTATCTTAGAGGCTTATACTCAGCACAGCCTCTGCGTCCTGGCAACAAAAGGGCTGGAAATGGGACTTGAAGGATTCGTTTCTGTGCAAAAATCCAGGAGGCTCTGAGGCACCAGAAGACCCCATAATACACGCTCAAGAACTATGTGTTAAACTGGTTTGCACGGAAGGTGGCAACATATAACATCACAGGTGGGGAAGGAGGGGGCATTCTCTCTGCTTGTGCACAGGATAAGGTCCCACTGGGGAAGACTGAAGCTTACAGAGCACCACCGCCACCCTGCTGGCACCTCTAGGCCTGCAGAAGGAGCCCCCACCAGCGGGCAGTGGTGGGGAGTGTCAGAAGACGTGTGGTGATGGAAGCAGTGGGTGGCCCACATGAAATGACCTCTGGGACTTCCTGGGAATCACCCCCGGGGGTGGAGACTGCAGAGAGGAAAAGATCCTGCAGGAGGAGAGAAGGGCAATCACCAATAAACACAGGCCACACCTAGGAGACGAAATTGCTAGAACTCAGTGAAATTTGGATGTGGGTGATCGGGGCAAGGGAAGAGTGCCAGAGGGAGCCAGAGTGTCTGGTTTGAGTTATATGTGGTTCCCCCACCGGAGGTGAAGTAATGTGGGGATTTAGAGCCCACCGTTCCGGAGGAGAGTTTGCTGGGTTTTGTAAGGGTGGGGTGGGGCAAGCTAACAGATATGAGGGGAAATAGGTACAGCCAACGCACAGTAAGGGGTGGGCAACCAGAGGCCAAAATTCAGGCCAGGTTTGTGGGTCAAGGATTGTAAGTTTCAAGGCTCGGCATGGGGAACGGCTTCTCATGCACCTCCCAGGCCAGGATAACACTCCTTTCCCCATTACCTTCAATCTTTTCCTTTCTGTGGGGTCTCTCCCTTCAGTACTCAGACATGGCCAAGTATCTCCCATATTTAAAACAAAAACTTTCCAGGGGTGCCTGGGTGGCTCAGTCGGTTAAGCATGGGACTCTCAGTTTCCTCTCAGGTCCTGATCTCAGGGTTGTGGGTTTGAGCCCTGCCCTGGGCTCCATGCTTAGCAGGGAGTCTCCTTACCCTCTCCCTCTGCCCCTCCCCCTGCTTGCGCACTCTCTCTCTCTGTCTCTCTCTGAAATAAAAACACATAAATCTTTAAAAACCAAAAAAAAAGAAAAAAAAAGAAAAAAAAACCTAAAACTTTCCTTTGACCCCATATCCTCCTCCAGCTACTTCCTTCATGTAATCTCTCTGTAATGAAGCTTCTCCAAAAAGGGACTCTTACTTCTGTCTCCAGTTCCTCATCTTCACACTCACTTCTGGCTTCTGCTCTCATCACTCCCCCAACACGTCACCACCAAGGACTTCTGTGCTGCTCACCCCGGTGCACGCTTTTACGTCCCTATATTATCTGACACTTCGGCTCTCTTGGCTTTTGCGATAGCACACATCTAACTGGTCTTGGGGGTTTGCAGCCACTCGGTTTGGATCAACACATGTGGCAAAACTCTCACCCTGTTCCCTGTACAATTCTGCCACAGAGCAGCAGACTGAAATTGAGGCCCTCCTGAAACCCAAGGCGGTGGCCTTCTGTCCCCTATCTCTTCAGTGTCTTGGCCATGCCCTTCTTGAACATCCATGGTCATAAAGGGAGCATTCACTGATCCCTGGACGGGCGCTGGCTAAATTACGTCTCACCGCAGGATCGCAGGCAGGCAAAAGGCAATAATAGTACCATAATGATCCCCGTTTTGTAGATGGGGAGACCGACACAGCTGGGCAGTGCAGAGCTGGGATTAAAAACGCGGGCACTCTGACTGCAGAGTCCCCACTCTTAGCGACGACGCCACAGGGGGAGAGAGGGGGCGTTGAGCGGAGTGTGAAACAGCCAAGCCCACCCATCGCCCGCTCCCCGCTCCAAGGTCAGCACGGACCAGAGACTCAGTCACTCACGCAGCATTCCTGCAGGTGATTTTTCAGAATTAACTTCTTTTATTAATTTAAAAATTCAGAAATACAGCGACTACATAAATAAGTACCCTATTTAGGTACATGTCCTGTGAGAAGAACAAAAAGGCTAATACTGTTACATTACGTTTCCTCTTACTTGTTTACACGAGCTAACTACAAAACGGCTACGACCGCTAAATGGTGCTTATGGTCTCTGTTGTTCCAAGTGTTTATGATACAAATAAATACACAAGAAGAACCACATCCATTCCTCTCCTAACTACAGGTGGCTCGGCCTCTTCTCCCTATGCCCTACTGCCCACACCACACCGAACGCTGGAAGCTTTCTACGTTGGCCTGGCACAGCTCCCCAGCTCCTGCTTCACACAGCACTTCGGAAAGGTGTCCCAGCACCTGGGGGCAGAAGTCTATCTAGGGAAGCTCTCTGGGTGTTCCCTTACGGTTGAGCTTTCAGAGAACACCTGGGTGGGAAGGCTTTGGCGTGAGTCATCCAGAAGGGGAAACCACCGCTTGGCTTCGGGATCCAGTCACTTGTTTCCACACTATGGAAATACTGCCGCCTCTGGGAGGGAGGCAACAGCTCCTTAGCAGGCTCGTCCCCAGTACTGCTCTCCGGCCTCTCGGCCCTGGATGCCCTCCCTCCCTTTCCCGTGGAGAGTATGTGTGAAGGATTGGTAGGCGGCTTGTCCCATGAGGGCCTGGCCACAAGGTGCCCCTGTATCTCTTTGAGGAGAACAGACTCCACTGTGCCAGGTTGCCATAAAGATTTTTACATTTTTCCCTACTGGTGTCATCTACTGTAGGGAAAACAATGTTCCTCTCTCCCATGGTCACGGAGGGGGAAATACGGGACGTTTGTGTCCTTGATACTTCTGAGTAGTCATTAGAGTTCATTCATGCCCCTCAGAAGGGATGAGTCTAGAAGGCAGGCTTGAGATCCTTGTGGAGAATTTATAGTTTTGCCACAAAGATGATGTCTAAAGCCAGGTCTCAGAATGGATAAGTTCCATTCTGGTATGGAGCTGTGAAGAGACATTTTTCTGAGCAGACTTCTCTAGGATTCATGACTCAAATCCCCACTTGGTGGATGAAATGAGAATGGTAGGAAGGTTTAGAACAAAGATCCTTATCAGAATGTCTACTTTCCCAAATGAGCAATAATTCTCCTAACTGAAGGGCCAACCTTCAGAAGCTTGCGGGGACTGAGTCCCTTCGCAAAGTCAAAATGAACTCCTGTAATTGGAGAAGAAGGAAAACTGCCTTTTTAAGGAACTTCTGGAATGTAATCATTTAACCTAAATTTTTGGACTACGGAACTCTGGCATCAAGAAAATTAGTGAGTATTGAGCTGTTCGTCGGTGACTTCTATTGACTTGAAAACACACAAGGTTGCCTTGTTGACTTCCATCCACCATTTTCTTCAACAATTATTTTGTCTTCTGTAGATTCAGTTTCTGAAGATTTTACCCAGTTCTAACTTCTTTACGGGGGCCCCACGGGCTCAGGGAGAAAAGAGAAGTGGTATCACTAGGGAGAAGTTATTTACAGCTTCAGCGTGAGGGTGGCCATGCAACGGTGTTCTTATTCTTCACCCCGCCACCATAGTTGGTGACTTCAGCAACCACACCACTGACCTGAGGGCAGAGCTTTCTGCTCACAAGCTCTTCTTTATCCTCCTGGGTACCCACAACTTCAAAGCTACTTGGGAGCCAGGTGATGGAAAGGAGGGGAGAGTCTATGCTGGCTTTGCCTCAGAAGAAAGGTGGCAGTTAAGTCTGCGCGCATGTGCGTGTGTAAGTCTGCGCGCGTGTGCGTGTGTGCCCACGCACGTGCACGCACGTGCGCACCCACACACTCATGCACGTGTCTCTCTGTGGACGAGGATGGGGAGTTAATTTTTTCTTAAAAACACAAGACATCCTAAAATTCGAAGAGTATAATTTCATACACATATCTTCTCTGTACTACACAACTCCTACTAAGCAAATTCTTGTCTCTTTTCTTTCGTGGCAATAACTTTCTAGATAGAAGCCCTAGGGTTTTGTTTACTCTTTAACCTGTAAAGAAATGTGATTCTCCCAGAAACTAAAGCAGTGCTGTGGTGTTCCATCCCTCTTCCTCCCACAAATAACTTAAGACTCTTCTAGTCTCTTTGCAGGAGATGTTTAAGGACTGACACACCACTCCACATAAAGGAGCAAGTTATGCTGTGCATGGCGTGAATAATGAACTGCATTTGAGTTTGGGGTTTTAGGGCACTGTTGACTTAAGCAAAATCAGCCCGCAGTCCAGCTGCAGTTTGAGTTTTCTTGCTTTACCCTCTCCAATACTGTCTGTCTTGTCTAACAGTGGCCTTTTTCAGACCTCTCCAGGTACAAAACCTTGACCAAATCTTCAAGCTCTGTTCTGCACACACGACTTGAACACATCTGGCTGATCTGAGCTTCTCCTTCCGTGAATATCTTCCACTGGCCTACAAAGCAAACAGAGTGGCCCAGACATATAAGAGGGCAGAGCCAATTAGGAGTGTAACCAATCTACCCGATCCTTACCCACTCGCTCGCCCGGGGGGGTCGGACTATAAACGTCAGGTGGTTTCAGCAGAATGGCCCACCCCAAACATGTTTCTGGGGACAGATATGGAAAACGGGTCACAGAGTGTTCATTTCAACATGCAGGATTTGTAAGAATCCCAAGAATAATACATAACTGCCTCAAGAGTCAGACCTAGGTATTATTCTTGGACTTTTTGCAGTATGTGCAGCGTGTGCGAAATGCCCCACTATCAGGTTGTGAGCTATTTAGTGGCTCACTGGGCACCAGGTCAAATAAAGCAGTACCTGTGCGTTCCTAGGGCTTTGCTTAATTTTGGGGGGCCAGATACTGCTTTAGGGGACTTGATTATTTACTGCTCTTTTCTCTATTCACGCCACCCTTTGCTAACAACTGTCCACCTCTGTTTTCTCCTATGCTCACATGCTGTCTTTACACACCCTTTAGCACCCCTCAATCCCCTCCTGTGGCTATCCCTCCCATTCCCTGTTTTCTCCTCTCCTTCCACCGACGTGCCTGTACTCCCAGCATGTCCTGACCATCTTGCCTCTTCCCCACTCCGTCATGCTAGCTGAGCAAACATTTTTGAGTTCACACCCTGTGCTGAGCACTGGTAACCACTCTAGGTCATCCCTCTTCTGGACCCGTCCCTTCTCTGACTTTCCCGATCCTCGAATGGCAAGATCTTCCTTCTCCTGCTGTCACCTTGCCATGGCAAATAATCTTCGTAACACACTGCCCACCTGGATATCCTCTTTGGTATTTAGATTCCTGCTCTCGTGGCGTTACAACCTGGGGAACTCCTAGTCCAAGGTCAGCAATCTCCTCTTCATCCAGAACCTATTTTCAACCTCTTTTCTTTCCCTGGCCACAGGAGATCATGACCCTCTTTCCTTACGGACTCGATGTCTCTGCTCCCTTTCTCCCTTGGATCCTTCACTTTTCTCTGTTCTCTCCAACTCAGCGGGATAGGAGAGAAGGGTCGGGCAAGGAACCGGCTTCCCCCGAAACCCTGCTGTGTGCCAGGATCTGATGGCCACATGATAGAAAGGGTCAGGCTTGTTTTTCTTTTTCCCCAGATGTCCCTGCAGGATCATCTCAGTCCCCACTTCCTTCAGCTGCACACAGCTGGAGACACACACCATCTACTTCCGTTATACACCCCAAATCCTGTTATGGACAGAGAGTTTGTTTCAATCACCTTTCAAGTCCCCCAGAGCCCAGAGCAGTGCCTTCCTCATGGTAGGGGGGGAAAAAGGTGTTCTTCGAAATTAATTGGTAATTTCAAAAGTCACATCATTGGTACTGGATCCTAGACCCTGTCCCCTTTATTCCTTACTCACACGTAAGGACCCCCAACCCCTCCATCTGTATTCTCTCTCCTGTTCAGTTTATCGTCTGTCACTCACCTACAGAATAAACAAGTGATCTCAGCAATCCTATTTCCAGCTGCCCATAGGATAAACTCTGCTCAGATAGCCTTTAAGTATCTTCATCTAAACATGTCTGAGTGAAAAGCATTTTCCCTCAGTACCTGCTTATTCTCCAGTTTCCCGTTAGCAAATTAACACTATTCACCGGGTCTATAAAGTTGTTACTGTTGGAGTCATTCCAAACTCCTCTCTTTGTAGCGATCCTGATGGTTTAAGCTCAGAGATGTCCCTCACAGTGACCCCTCCTTCCCTGTCTGACCAACCTAATACAGTTTAAGAGTTGTTTGTTGTTGCTATTGTTGTTTTATGGTATAAGAGCTTCCTAATTCAGAGGACCACCAGCTACTTACCGCTGAGAGTTCGCTTTTCACTCCACACAGCGGGCACTCCATTCTAAGAAAACAGATCTGCATGCATCGTGCACTTGCTTAAAACCCTCCCCCTGGGGTTCTCAGGTCTGGAAAGCAAGTCCAACTTCTCAGCAGGGCATACTGGGCTCTTTGGAACATGGCTTCATCAAAGTGGGTAGGTAATAAATCCATCCGAAAGCCAAGAGTCATCTTTCCGAAGCACCGTTTTCATCTCGCTAGGCCGTTTGTGAGTCTGCAGCAACCACCCACGCCACTTGCCTTCTCCATGAACCTCTCCCTGGCTTCTTCCAGGGCTGCCCACCCCCACATTTCTTGTTCGCTCCTGTCTGAGTCTTCTCTTAGGCTGCACCCTCTCTCTGAATGGATTTCCTGACCTGCTGCCCCATCACACCCTTCTCTTTCAAAACACACCTCCTCCCCGAAGCCTTCCTTGACTAAGCCCACCTGGCTCTCGTCTCATTGTTCCTTGCAGATTTCCCCCGAGTACTTAAGTATTTAACTCTTCGGAACTACATTGATTCATTGAGAAGACATTTTCATGTTCTGTCTTGCCCATTGGTATTCCCTGTGGATAGAAATTCTGGGCCTTTTATTCCTTCAGAATTGCTCTCCCCCCCCTACCCCAGTCCTAGTGCCTAGCAGTATCTAGTCCTTAGGCTCCAGCCTGCAGAGAAAGAGGGAGAGTTGCAGGTATGTCTGAGGGAGTGCCTGGATGCTTTTAAAGAAACAGGACCACTTAGGGGCAGGCAGTTCCAAAGAGTCAAACAGAGCTTTGCTGAATTGGGATGCATTCCCTTTCTCTCTGTCTCTTGTCCCCACCACCAGAGGACTTATCCTTCTGGATGGGACGTCTCCACAAACGTACCAACCAGCCCCAGAATCCTGTGAGCTTTCTCTGACTCTCTGGAGACTCTGGGATTAGCAGTGCTCATTAAAGATAGTCAGGAAATCTTGACTCGAGGTAGCTTCTGCTCAGACCACATCAGGATTTGTCTTCACCCGGTCCAAGCTTTTCAGTTCATGTTCAGACACCCCCTCCGCTGCTAAGGCCCCCCAGAGAAGAGACAGAACATCCTCTGACATTGACACTGAGCCCTGCTGACATTCACCGAAAATGCAAAGGGACTTTCCTGGGGGGCTCTGCTACATTGAAGCCCAGAGGTGTTTTCCAGGGAGGAGTAAAGAAAGACAGGTCCCACTTACTCAGGGTCGTCCTGGTCACCAGCTTGAAGTGATGGAGTTCCTCAAACATTCTTTTGGAGATCTTCTCAATATGGAAGTGCTGGAGGATGCCTGGGGCCAAGTGAGAAAGTGGGGCAGGTGGTCAGGCCCTCTCTATCTGGAACCACCACCCCCTTTTTCTGCTTGGGTTGAGCATATCATCTCATTACAGGGGCTTAGGAGTATCGAGCTGGGCTGTGTAATGTGCTTAACCAGGAACTTGGATGGCTCAAGGGTTATAATTGACTCCATCTGTCTCCTTGGCTCACTGGCCTCCCCTTGGTTCTCCAGAGGATAGAGATATGGAAGATAGTGTTGCTGACCATGGGACCCCCTCCTAGGGAAAGCCACATGGAATCAAGCATGGGTGCTGGTGGGAGCTTCTACCGCCAAAGACGGTATTGGAAAGTCTGCCCTTGCCCCTGAGTCCAGGTAGATTATTTGTCCCTGCCAAACCACTGGGCTGCCCTTCTGGCCAAGCAGGGAGAGCCAGCAGTGGGACTGTAGACAGGTTGTTTGTGTAAACGGAGAAGACATCCCTGTTCCTGAACTCACTGAAAAGTATATTTTCCTTTGGGAAATATTCACAGCTCCTTTAGCTTTCCCTTACAGAAAATGGGGAAATTCAAAACGGGGGTGGGGGGTGGGGAGCAGGTACTCACAGTCTCAACTTTGCCTGATAAGTGTTTATCGGAATAACACCCAAACTATAAACGGCCTTGCAGTTAAGGAGCAACAAGTTACCAGCCTACTTAATCCTCAGGGGGTCTAGAGAGGACCATGTAATTGTAGCCTGGGTGTTTCTCTGCTCACCAAGCACAGCCCTTGGCCGCCCAGCACTAAACAAGAGGTCACTGAGATCTACACCAGCAAGCTGAAAAACATCCACATGCCTCTAGGGAGGGAGAGGTGTGGAGCAGAAAATAGTGGGTCCGCTGCTAGGGAAGCCAACAGAACAGGGCTTTAGTCCTAGGTGACCAGTTCCAGAGGAGCTAGGGAGTTAGAGGCGGGAAACCAACATTCCTAGGTATAGCGCAAAAATAAACATGGATGAGAAACATGTGTGTTCTAGCATATTGTTTTTCAGGGGTGGGGAGGAACTCACTCTTTCAGGCAAGGAAGGCTGGGAAAAGGGAGAGGAAGAAGCCCCACTCACATTCGAGCAGTTGTTTCTTAAAGTACGGTCCAAGTGCCACCCGAATTAGAATCACCGGCTGTTTGGGACACATTGAGGTGCCACCTAAGGCCTACTGAATCCCCATCTCTTAGACGGGGCCGGGTAGCTGTGTTGTAAACCAGCTCCTTGTACGATGCCGAAGCAGAACAAGGTCTGAGCGCCCTCGAGCCTTAGGCAGGAGCCAGCAGAAAAAGGATGTGCATTATTTCCCAACTGAGGTCTTACGTCTTCACTTGGATTGCTAGAAAAGTTGACCAGACTAGACCAACACTAGCCTCGCACCCGCGGGTTGGCTCTAGCAGCTATAGGACCACAGGGAACACGACGCAGCTTGCTATGACAGTCAGGGTGAGGGACCAGAAAAGGAACCGGATGGCTGTAATGACTGGGATTGTCCCTTCGGTGAGACTCCAAATCTTCCTGAGGACGGGGATGATGTTTTCAATGTGTCTCACCCGAGTACACAGCATGATTTGAGAGACATAGCTTCGCACCACACAAATGGATTTTCATGTTGGTTGAGCTTCGTGGTGGAAAGAATGGTAGGCCATGGTCTGGTCGGTCGAGACATTAGCTGCACATTAGAATCACCTGTGGAGCCTTCAGAACAAATGCTTATGCCAAGGCCTCATTCCTGGCCGAGCCACTGCCATCTCTGAGGGTAGGGCCCAAGCATTTGGTATTTACAAAAACCTCTCCCAGAAGATTCTAATGTGTAGCCAGGGTGGAGAAGCACTCCTCCAGCCTTTGTTGGTGTGAGAAAGACAACAAACCCCAAGGGTCAATACTTAACTTTTTGGACAGGTCATGGTTGAAGTTAAAGGTCATAATCACAGATGTGTTAGTCATGTTTCTGAGCAATCAGGAGAACTGAGCCAAACAGAGGAATAGGTTGAAGCAAAATTAAGGTGAGTTTTCCCCTCCAACCCCATTCCCCCACCTCTTACAAAAAAATAATAAGGAATTAATATTGTCTTGCTCACCCTTTCGAATGGTCCAAACGTGGACCTCTACCTGAGGTGGTCTCTCTGTCTCCAGGGCTATTTTTCTGGTGGTCTCCCCATCCTCCATGAACACAGACTCATACACAGGCATCGTTTCTTCTCCACAAAAGTAGCTCTTGTTGTCAAAGTTTTGGCCTGGAAGTTCTTCTGGAATCAGGAAGCAAGCAGAGGTTTGCGATGGCTTTCCAAAACCAGAAGTGAACTTCTAGGCATTCAGGTATCTCGTTGTTCATAACACCCTGCACTCATCAAACATGGACAGTCAACGAAAACATTCTCATGGAGACAGAAATCCCACCCATAGTTCCTTGGCTCAGTTTAGGCTACCCTGTAACAGCCACCAAATCACAAAGGGACACATGACCTTTCATTGAAGTCCACATCGTGACAGAATCCGTAGCTCTGCAGAACACTGACCCACCAAGCAAACCGGATCCACCCACCACCACAGAGGAGTGGACCTTCATGAGGATGAAGAATGTGGCCAGGTACAAATCTCTGAGGCATTTCAGGGTATATAGGATTTTTCATTCTGGGTCCGGATCATGGTCTGCTTAGCTCAGTGTTACCAACAGAGACCCAGGAAATGGGCTGACAGAGTGTCTCGGTTAACTTCCCTGACATCACTTAGGTATACTTAGAAAACATTTATGACACTCACTCAAGTGCATATACTTGCCCAAAGGATCTATCCAAATTGGCTTGACATTTCTGAACGCTCTTTGATTTGTTTGTAAGGGGAACGATAATACCGGATCAACACCAGTGCCAAAACCTAGATGTCAGATTAGTCATATGTGCGCTATGCCAAATGAATGGTTGGGAGACACACACACACACACAAAAACTGGTCAAATCCCTCAACTATGGATCATTTAGTGTATAAACTAAACTGTTGGATTTCAGCTTCCAGGCAGAAAGATACCAGCCCCCTCATACTTCCCATTCCGCTCCGCCCTCCTCTTTCCTCAGCCCCCAACCAAAAAAACCCAAAGAACAAAACAAAACAAAACAAAAACCAAAACCCCAAAAACAAAACAAAACAAAATAAAACAAAACCAAAAATCCAAAAAACAAAAAAAAAAACCCAAAAAACAAAAAAGAAGTTTCCTTCCTAGTTCGTTATCCGTGAGTTACGTTTCCTTGCTGGCTTCGTGATCAGCACCTTCTTCAGCTGTGTCTTTAAAGTGTACACTCAAATCAGGAACAGCAAAGAGAAGCCATGGACACCCCGAAAACTTGGAGTATGTGCAGAAGTCTTCTGTAAGATTATCTCATGAAAGCACCGAGGGCCGGGTGCCTTGGATCTGTGACTCCAATTAGGGAGACTTGCTGTTAGCCAGTTGGATGCATGTGGACCAGAGGTTGGAATCAAATTGCTCTCGTGCGTCTCTTGCTGACCTGATTAGCTTTCCCACACCCACCAGCATTTTGGCAGTGTAAGGACCAAACCCGTCTTCTCTTGATGATTCCAGGTTGGACTTCTGAGTTTGCAGGTCCTCCCAGAACTAAGCTTCCTTCCTCCTGTTGTCCTTTGTAGTTATTTAATTGCTCAGTGGGCCAGTCTTTTTGGATGATATGTTAGTAATTAAGGGATGTGTGCTAGCATTTTTCAAGTGGGAGAAATGGGTCTTTGGGTATACAGGGATTTCTATGTCTTTATCACCTTTAGAATGAGAGCTGAGCTCAGTTGTTTAACTTTTTGTACCAGGGATGCCTGGGTAGCTCAGTGGGTTAAGCATCCGACTCCTGATTTTGGCTCACGTCACGATCTCAGGATCGTGAGATTGAGGCCCGCGTTGGGCTCCGCGCTCAAGCACAGAGTCTGCTTGTCCCTCTCCCTCTACTCCCTCCCCTGCTCATGCTGTCTCTCTCTGTCTCTCAAATAAATAAATAAAACCTTAAAAAAATTTTTTTGCACCAGTACTAGCTAGAACTGCCACGTGATCTCCATGATGGCACTGTAAGCACCTGTGATGTGTTAAAAGTTCTCCCGGCGTTCTGAAGGGTCATTTTGCACGCCCCCCCTCTGCACCAAGAGTTTAATTTACTCAGCAGAAGGGCTCTACGAACAACAAAATCCATCAGTGACTCAACCCTGGTTGGTGTTTGAAAATATTAAGAGTAAGCAAAGTGTGTCTTTCAAGCTAACCGTTGGGCAACATCCTCCTCATCCCACACCCTCCACCTCAAGGTGCTTTCTCATCTTCTGACGGCTCCAGGTTCACCTCATTTCATTTCCTGCCAAGGAAGCCTGCTGTGCTTCAAGTCATTTCCAGCCATTTTCACTTCCCTTGCGAATGCTCGTATCCTGAGCTCTCCAGAACTAAGAAATTGAGAAAGCATTTCTTTACAGAAGTGGAGATGACCGGCGACATATTATCCCCGCCCAGATAACTTCTGAGTCTCAGCAGAGGCGTTTTCTGCTGTAAACCAAAAAGAGCGTGATCATGGGAATTCCAGATATCGGGGCAGTGCGGTGAGGGCGGGAGGAGTTGGGGAGCCTTCAGGAAATGGAAGTCCTACGCAACCCTGTAGGTGGCCACTGGTGCACAAGGCCAGGCCAGCCTCTACCAGAGCAAGGGCAAGAGAGAGAGAGAGAAAACTCCCATCCGTTATTTTGGCCCTCACTTGTGACTGGACGAGCCTCCCATCATTTGTTAGAATGAAACTTTTGGCGGGATCATCAGTGAATTCTAGTTCTCTCTCTTCCCCTCTCAACACAAATAACTGAATTTACTGTTCTTTTTTCCATCCATCTTCTTCCCTCCTCACTCGTTGTCCCTTTTTCTCTGGCGTGTGTTTTCTAACAGGCTGATGTTGTCGTGATCTTCCCCTTCCTTGCTCCTGCTCTTGCTCAGGACCCTACTCAAATATCAGTTCTTCACAGAAGTCTCCCCTGGCCACTCTTTTGAAAGTGCCCACCTTCCCCCGCTTCACTGTCCCCTGATCCTGCTTGGTCTTTCTTCGCAGTACCACCGCAACCTAAAATCCCCTCGTTGTTTGTGTTCCTCTTCTTTCCTCTCCGCTAGGATGTAAGGACCACGCTGGTAAATGGCCTTCGTCTGGCTTGTGCGTCTTTCTGTCTCAGTGCTGGTAACAGTGTTTTGCAGACAGTAGGCACGTCATACGTATTTCCAGAAGGAATGCATGAGTGAGAACATGTTCCCCGCCGCACTAGGGTTTCTGAGTAGCTGGAGCAGGCGCACCGGCGTCTGTGGCTAGTGACTGTCGTGAGGTGATGTGACTATCCGGTGTCACTCAATTTGCACACACCCCTGTCTGGCTCGCTGAGAGACAGGTACACAGAAGGGGACAGGAACTCTCTCCTGCCATGCTGCTCCGTAAGTCCTGTATCTATCCCCACACCCCTAAGGAGGGTGGCAAAGCAGCTCTTCCAGAGAGACAGGTTTGGTCCATCAGGCTTTTCAGCCTCTTGCCAGTTGGGATCTGGAGGGCAGTCCTTTAAATAAGAACTTGTTCTTCTAATTACGAAAGTAATACACATTGTTGAAAATTTGAATAATGCAGATAAATCAAAAGGAGAAAATGAGAACTGCATATGGTTCAATCTTCCAAAGATAGCCACCGTTAAACGTCTGCCGAATGCCCTTCCAGCCTTTTGTTTCGGCTTAAGTGTATTATAAACACTTTCTTTTTTAACATGAGTGGAATCATAATGTTGTTCTGTAGCGTGCTCTTTGTACTTAACAGATCCATCACAAACATGTTTCCATGCCATTAAATCTTGCTGGCCGTATTATATGACATGGTCCGGCTATACCATGATCTATTTAACCATTCTTGTTCTGTGTTCAATTGATGTGTTCACTTCTTATTTGAATCACCTGCATCACTAAAGACCTAAGCATACAATGAAACAGGATTTGGTCTGAAGGGTCGAGATCAAAATTGGAATATTATATAGTGGGGAGGATTTACCTTCCCTGGGGTAGTTTAGATAATGATTAGTTTTTGTCTGAAATTATCATGTTGTCTTACTTCTATGACTGTAGGCATTCCACCCTTGACCAAAGAGAAAACTCTGTTGGTGGAATTACGCTGAAGTGACACTAAAGGGTTTGAGGATCCAGTGAGATCACACACGTGGAAGTCGTCATAGGTTACTGCGGCTTGGGTGGCCCTCATGTCCGTCTCGTGCCCAGAATATGCTCCTTCCCTACCCCTAATGAGTATGGTTCCTCATCAATTTTAATGCCCCAATTCTCGACTCCAGATCAGATAGGTCCTGTCTTTCCTGTCCACATCCTGCCCACTGTTGACTCCGGAAGACGAGGGTCATTACACTGAGAAAACTTTTGTTTGTGCCTTAAATAAATGGTTCTCATACTTTAACGTGCATGGGAATCAACTGGGGGATCTTGGCAAAATGTGAACTCTGGTGCAGCTGGTTTGGGGTGGGGCCTGAGAATCTGCATTTCTTACTAGCTTCCAGGTGCTTCTGGTGCACACACCGCACTTTGAGTAGGAAGGCCATACACCACCCTGGGCCCACAGCAGGGCTTCCCAAACCTGTCCGCACATTAGTATCACCTGGGGATCTTTTAAAAGTTCTGCCGCCCAGGCCACACCTGAAATCAATGAGATCATAATTGCTGGGGATGGAACACAGGTAGTTTTAGAAGCTTTCCCGGGGGATTCCATTGTGCAGACAAGTCGGGCAAGGACTGACCCACACGAAGATGCTCAAAAAAATACACGTTGGCTAAGTTCGTGGTTGCCTGCTGATCATGAGGTTGCCTCAGCTGAAGGAATACAGGACTTAGCTCTCTGCCTACTTTGAAAAAATTTTGGCTTTTCATCTGTGTTTATAAAACTGCTGGTAGGCATAAGAAATGATAGATAAATTCATGTGCATGGAACAGACTCACTCATTCACTCCTGGAATGTTGGAGCTGGAAAGGTCCTAAGAAATTATCCACTCTAACCCTCTCGTTTTGCAGAGAAGGAAACTGAAGCTCAGAGAGGTGCAGTGACTTTTTCTAGGTCACACAGGAAACCAGTGGCAGAGCTAAGATTAGACTGCTTGATTACCAGTGCCCAATGCAGTCAACCCCAACACTACAGACTATATTTTTATCTACTTCATAGGCATTAAAGCCACTATTTAATTCATTTGCTTTTTTTCTTAACAGTTCATTATTTTCTACTGGCCTGGAAAAGACAATGGGCTGTAAGTGACCTGAATTCCAAACCTTGGTTTTATTATTGATTTGTGTGACTCAGGGCCAGTTGCCCAATACGCTTCAGTTTTATCTTTAATAGAGCAATAAGATCATTTTAAAATTGTAGCGTTGGACGGGAGCTTGGAGATTAATTGCTCCAAGCTTTCCATTGTACAGATGAGGCTGATGAAGGCCAGGACAGATCCATCACATTTCCAAGGTCACACAGCAACTTCGCTCAGGCCCAGAACCTACACTCCTTCCACCCTACCTCACCTGTCTCGAAGGGGTCATGGATGTGATTGTGTTTGATGAGTTTAAGAGTGACAGCAGTGACAGGTGCTACTCTTCTTCTGGATAATCCTCATAATCCAATTTCTCTGTAATTTGGGAAAGCCAGGCTGAAGTCTGGCACTTAGGGCTACGTGGGGCCAAAGGTGTGGGAGACACGGGCACACCCCCGGTCTATTTCTGAATAGTAAGTTTCTTCCAAGGAACCATCTTATCAGCCCTTCAAGAGAGGGGAGAATGAAGTTCATTATTAGCACTGGTATCATTAAGATGCTGTGGCAGATTGATTAGGCTTCTGATGCTCAAAGAACACTGAGAAGGACTCTGTGGGGGTCTCAGTCAACCAAAGGCAGGGCTTCCAACCAACGCACCTTTTGCCTTTTTACCTGGACACACCTTGCAGCACTTTCCATCTATTTTTTGAGGATACTTGCAGGGGTATCGACTGGGGCAGTGGATTTTCTTACACTCTTGCTTGGTGACATTACAAGTGCACAACACACACTCCACAATGCCAAATGCCCGGAGGTTCGGGTGCCAGGACTCGCCATGGGAGTAGGTCTTTCCATTGGAAACGCACACTGGAAGAGAACATAGGACTGGAAATTAAAGGCTAGGGAACTGAAATGGGCCCCGTGTGCTCAGAACCCAAGCTCCGAACCCCTTAAGACATCAAGCATCCTTCGTCCTTTTCATGGCTGTTGGATGTACATTGACAGAGGAGCCTCTGGAACCAAAAACAAAACCCAACCCCCCCACCAAAACCAAAAAACCAGCTCAGTTCCTGTTCTACCATTAGCAACTATTCAGGTCCGTCAGCAGCAGCCTCTGGGTGCTCACAAGTGCCAGCACATGGTGAGCCGTCAAGAAATATTTCTGAAAATGGAGGAATGTATCAATGAATGAAAGCAGAGTTCCATCTGCCCTGGGTACCTGATAAGGAACCTCCAGTAGAATTTAGTGTTAATACCTGCAGTTTCACAAAAGATCTGTATGGCCCAAGTGGATAGGCTTCTTGGCATGAAAATTTCCCAGGGACGCTGGCTGCCCAGGGACGCTAGATGCAGAAACTATTGCTCTTCCCAAAGGGCCAGTATTTCCAGACCCTGAAGCAAGTCCTTCCAGAATATCACATGCTATGAGAGTCTGATCCACCAACACAGATGGGTATGGAGTTAATGGCACTAGCCTCCCGTCTGGAATGGGAAGGAAGGCGCTAATATGAGATCAAGAGGGAAAGGATCATGAAAGAAAGAGCCTTTCGTGCCTCTGATCTTCAGGCAGTGTCCTCTGGCCTCCACGTCACAGTGGCTGGAGAGATTCTACAGCAGTGAATCACTACCTGTCTCACAGATAGCCTTTGGTGGTCTCACATTTGTTGGGGGGAAAGTTAAGTCACAGGCTCCATGTTTTCTAAGTCTCCTTGCAAGAGCAAGCATCTGAAGAGCTAAAGGCCAAGGGGCCTCTGAAGGGAAGAGGCCACAGGAACATCCTCCAATTCAAACCCACCAAAACATACCCTGCTCCCACTGTAAGGCATGGAGCTAGGCTCCAGGATAAGAACTCTACTGGGCTGCAAATGGGGAGGGCTGAGCAGAAGTTCTCTCCCTTTTTGAAAGTGTTGAGACATTCTGGAGATTTTAAGCCATGACTGGGACTGGGTGTGTTTCTCATTATTCCCATCACCTCATCATACCCAGGAAGACCTGTCGGCATCCCGATCAACAACATCTCTAGGGCGGGTTGTATCACTTAAGGCAGGGCTAGGGTGGGAGAAACAGCCCCACTTGGGGCGTTTCTAGGAACTGAGTGATTTGGCCGCAAGACAATGGCCTCAGAAAGATGAATCATTGGGCTATTTCTTTCTCATCAAGTCCACTGGGTCACATTTGGAAATATGGATGATGTTGGCTGCCTTTTCCTATCCTTTGCAAGTACTGCTAGAGTCCTAGGCGCTCCAATAGGTCAACCCATGCAAAGATTTCCAAGAACCCGAGAACCTAAACAAGAGAAGCTCCCAAACTTACTGGGAGATAGAACAGGGACTTGACACATGGCCTGTGAGCTCAGGGCTGTGGATGGAATCATGTGACAAGACAGGTCAGATGTGTTGTTCTCCCTCCTGCCCCCACCCCTCCTCTCTCCTCCGAAGACAGTGACAGTCCCTTCTAGACAATGTGACCAAATGGGTACATAGTCTATGTCAAGCAAATTTAGGCTGGAGTCAAGTTCAAAATGGCAGAGTCCTACCACTTCTCCTCTTTGACTCAAGCAGGGGACCAAGCGGATATGTCTCAGAGGGGCACGTCTGTTAGCAGGAAAGCTAAGGAGAAGGGCAGGCAGGACCCCACCCCCGAGTGTTACACAGCCGGATTCCCTCCTCCCTGAACATTTGGACTAAGGGAACAACCTAGACTGGGTGAGAGCCTATACCCTGAGATGCAGGAGTGGGAGGTCAATGCTCTAGAGGGAAAGGTAGCCTTCTCCCCACCAACAAACTCTTGAGATGATTTTGAATCATCCAGCTGGGGCATTGAGAGATGGGGCTGGGGGCAAGTGATTCTCCAGTGAACTATAATAGAAAGGTCAGGAAAGAACCACTTCATCCAAATCAATAGGAGCAATGAAAAAATGTAAACCAGCTGGGCCTTTTGTAGGACACAGAGAAAATCAAGGGATGAGCCTCTGCCCTGAAATGAAGAGGCCTGTGGAAATTATGGGATTTAGGATTTTCAAAGTCCATTACCCCACAGGTTTTTTTTTTAAGGCTTTGAAATACTTTCAGAGCAAATGGAATCTATTGGAGACAATTTAGGATTGAAAATCAAACTGCATCTTTACCTCCTACTCCTCCGCATTTCATAAATTTGTATTGGAATGCCTTGGAATTTAAAAATAATACATTTCAAATCAAACCCAGATCGATAGTAAATATTTCCAATTCTTCTAATATATCACCATTTTTTATTAAGAGTTTTATTTTGCATGTTCTTCTTTAAAGCCTGTTAGTTTCAAAAGCGATTCAATGTTTTTTATCTGTAATCTGAAATTTACATCTAACTGGTAACAGATGTGATCAACCAGCTTTGGTTTGACCAGCTTTGTTGAGATTTATAGTAGGAGTTCTTTGTAACGGATTGTTTTTCACCCGTGTTATTCAATCATTTGGTTTAATAATTTATTACTTTTAACCCGTTCAGGGAACTGGCTTTGATTTGTTTCTCCTTTAAAGGAAACAAAACATGTTTGTGGTTTCATAAAAGGGAACCAGCTGAGCTCTTGCTCTGAAGAGCTGGTTGACACAATGCCTAAAAAAGTAAGAAGCAGTCAATTGTTTGATTGAATTTCTCCTCCCCCCACCCCCGCTACTGGGGTGGGGGTGGAGGCCGGGGAACTCTTGTGCAGGAAGGTCCGGGGGGCCACGGACATGTGTGGGTGCCTGCTGCAGCCAGCTGGTCGGCCGAGTGGGCTTCATGTCCCCGTTAACCTGATCAGTCCTCCTGGGGCTTGGCCAGGAGGTTTCTGGATTTCTTACTGGATTACTCACTTCTAATGATAATCGTCTCATGTGAATTAGAATCTCTGAGTGTGGGGCCCGGAATATGTATCTTTAGCAAGAGGTCTGGGGAGAATCCTGGGTGCGCTGAGGTATGAGAATCACTATTTCTAAGGTACAGGGCTAAGAGCTTCCAAAGCGGCTGACGCTTGAGTACCTGTGAAGAGCGGGTGCCCGACCCGGGAAACAAACAACCTCTCATTCCCTTAACGATCTAAGGAACGTCCCCCCATGACCTGCGACCCCCTAGGGCAACTACGGAAAACCCTTGGGGGCTGCCTCAGGTTCACTGCTTTCTTGCCTTTCGTCCTAAATAAAGACAGATACATCTAAAGTAGAAACGAAGCTCTCTGGGCTGTGTTTAGGGAAGTCCTGACAGTCTTTTGGAGTCGCTTGTCCACAGTTGCTTGAAGGCTTGATGGTAAGCGATGCTCCTGTGACTGTCTGATGTGCACGGGGCACAGGGCCCTTTCTAGGTCCAGCCCTCAGAAGACCGGGGCGGGGGGTGGGGGGGAGGGACGTGGTACCGAGGGAGTGCACCCCTTACCTTGTCCATGCTTGTGTTTGTTGTTGATGACAATCTGCACGATGGTGCCCGATGCTTGCTGGGAATCCATAAGAGCTCCTCGGTGGCTTCTGGCCCCAGGAAAGCGGGGCAGACCTCCAGCCTGCCGGCTTGGTGGAGGGTCGTAGTGAGAGCGGTGGTAGGAATGTCTCTGTAAGACGACAAGGACAAACTCAGTCCCCCAAAGCCACCAGAGAGAAGGCAGGAAGGGACTGACACACACGTCGAAGCTGTTCGATAACTTCTAGCAATGATCTGAGCTCTGATCTTAAATTAACTACGTGTCCACCCACACCGAGCAGCCTTGACAACACACTGAGATTTCTCTCTCTCCTTGCAGAAGACTGGGCAGCTTCACAGACAAACCTCAGAGGCAGCAAACAGCCAAAAAAAGGGAAATAAATGCTCCCAAGTATCTCACGTGTAAGAGTTAAGGTACTAGCCTGCGACACAAGGCAGAGTGGGACAGAGGCCACAGGAGAAGCAGGAATGGCTGTGCAAAGTAGGAAGAGAAAGAGACCTGGGCCATGAAAGCTGGACAGACTTTTTCTACAGGCAGAGTTGGTGAGGAATATTCCAAGCAGCCATTTCCAAGTCGAGAAGGTGTAGCAGAGAACATAGAGTCCATAAAAGGGAACAGTTAAAGGACAACATTCCAAAAGTGGGTTGCAGCCAGATCAGGGAGCACTTGAAATGACAGGCTAATAAAGGGTGACGACTTTATTCAGTAGGCGACAGAGGTGAGGGTGTGGGAGCCTTTGAGGGATATTTTTCTAAAGCAGGGAAATAATCAGAACTGTGTTTCCAAGCATTGATCCCTAATCACGTCTAGGGTGAACTGGATAGGAAGAGATAGGACCCAAGGATAGTCCAGATAAGATGTACTGAGACTCTCAATGCAGCCAATGGCTTGAGATCACAGGGCACAGTACAGCTACCCTAGACATTTTGTAGGATAACTGACAGTGTATGACAGTACCAGGATGTCAGCCAGAGGTGAGGGCTTTGTTTTGCGCTCACTGCTCGATCTCCAGTGCCCAAAACAGTGGCCAGCATCTAGAAGGGGCTCATTAAACACTTGTCGAATGAATGAATGAATGAATGAATGAATGAATGTTGTGGTCCCTAATGAAAGCTTAGAGTCCTGTAGTCCAAATGATGCAACCATTGCTCTCTTGGCCAAAGATCGACACATGATGAACCCACCATACTGTTTCCCACCCCTCTCCCAGGAGCTGAGGGAGCGTGAAGGCAGAGGAAGATGGAATGAATGCAGACTAGACCCTGAAGCGAAAAGCCAAATAAATAACAGTGTGTTTTAGGGGCAACTGTTAGTGGTAAAAGAGGGGTGACCCACTAAAAAACCTTTTGCAGGCCATTAGAAAGATCCTTATATTCAGTGTTAGAAATAGCAGGGGACCTTGGAAGGTAGTTATGAGATCTTCTAACCCCACCAGCCCATAAAACATTTATTACAGTTATGTTCCATAGACACACATGTTGCAAATTTAGCTTTGGGAATTATGATTACTCTCTTGGGTGGGGGAGGCATCGGTGGGAGAAGGAGAGAGAGAACAGGAGCCGGAGTAAGAGAAAGAGAACACAACTCTCTAAATCTAAGAAGAGTCCATCCCGGTGCATTGCTAGAAAATCTCACACAAATAAGAATTTGCATCAATTCATTATCATGTACACAGATGGGATTCTTGGTGCAAATATTTTTCGTTCCCACAATGGCTCATATGTCTTTTTCACTCACATTCCACAAAGACCATTACAGATTGTTCCGTCCTTTCTGGAGTTTGGCAAAGTTTTGCCAAAGGAACACAGAGAGGACAGTTTGGCTGATGGGTGTCTTACCAATGATGCTAAAGGGAGGGCTAGAATTTGTGAGAGGAAAGGTCGCTGACCCAGGACGAGCTGCAAGTACAAGAAGTTCTCTGATTCATGAGGGTGAGAACAAAGTGAAAAGTTTTCTTTGGTACCAGGCACTCAGACCCTGGACATAGGGTAAGAGCAGAAAAAAAGATTCAAAACCAAAAAAACAAAAAGCAAACAAAAACCCCACAAAGAACCTCAAGGATTTTGATCAGCCCCCCAGAACCTCATCTTGTTTAAGGCTTTTGTTTTACAGACAGAGAAACCGAGGCCAGAGAGGAGCGGGGGTCTTATTTGGGGTGACAGTGAAGATTGAGTTTTCGGAGATGGCAGGAGAGTGGGGACGGGGGGAGGAGGAGAGAGGAAGATGAACAGGAGGAAGAGGAAGAAAGGAAGGAGAAATCAGGAGAGGAAATGTGTGGGTCAAGCTCAGCGGGCTGCAAACATTTGGCTAAAAGCTGCTCCAAAGAAAATAAGATAGGGGCACCTGGGGGCTCAGTCGGTTAAGTGTTCAACTCTTGGTTTCGGCTCAGGTTGTGTACTCAGGGTCTTGGGATTGAGCCTCGCGGTGTGCTTTGCACTCAGTGGGGGGTCTGCTTGAGAGTTTCTCCCTCCCCCCTCAAATAAATAAATAAATCTTTTTAAAAAAAGTTTGCTAAGATAGCAAAGTCCACTACAGTGTTCACAACTCCGGGGGTGGGGGTGGTGAGGTGTGATTTTGATTTGAGGGTAATGGCCCTTTTAGAGTTGTTCCCCTAAACTAAGGAATGAAAGAGGCTTACCAGGGACCATTCTGACCTTGCACCTTACAGCAAGGGAGAAAAAGACATTAAGTCCTTGGAGTCATAAGTGAAACTGGAGCTTATCTTCCAATCCGGCTGTGAACAGCCTACTTGAGAGAGCAGGTCAGGACTCGTCAGGTAGAAATGCCCATGTAGTATGCTACGCTTTATTCTGCTCAATGTTTTGGCATTATTTGATTTCCTGACTTGAAGTATTGATAACTCTCTCAGGCTTTTTTTTTTTTTTTAAGATCTATTTATTTATTTAAGTCATCTCTACACCCAACGTGGGGCTCAAACTCACGACCCGGAGATCAAGTGTCGCAGGCTCCTCCGACTGAACCAGCCAGGCACCCCCTATCTCAGGCTTTGGAGGTGGTTCTCACACACTTCTTTTCTGGTGGTTGGAAAATCCCCATTATTGTAGAAAGGTCCCAGGAATTTCTTCCTTACTTGTCCTAAGGTCTAAGATGGAAGGGTTTTATTGGCAGAGACAGGAAAACAGGAGAGTTCAGGAAAAGCCTTCGAAATGCCTTCATGGCTGTGAATCTAAAGTTACCACAAAATAAAAAGTTAATTCAAAAAATGTCTTCAGAGGGGTGCCTGGGTAGCTCAGTCGGTTAATTGCCTGCCTTCGGCTCAGGTCATGATCCCAGGGTCCTGAGATCGAACCCAGCATCAGGCTCCCCACTGAGCGGGGAGCCTGTTATCCCTCTGCTGCTCCCCCTGCTTGTGCTCTCTCTCTCTGTCAAATAAATAAATAAAATCTTAAAAAAAATAAAAATGCCTTCAGAATCTGTCGTAATTCTCACAGCCGTGAGTGTATTATATCTTCATCACTGGCCCCCTAGGACCATCCCTGTCTAGGAGACACTTGGGCCAGTTTCCTTCCCAAACCATTGTTCTGACAATGTGAATGAGACGTGTATTTCTATCTGTTTCCTATTGTTTCGATCCCTAAAGCTTTCACTTTTCTAATGGTAAATCTCTGAGTAATCTTTTGGGGGCAAAATCAGAGTTTGGCTGTCGTCCAAAACAAAATTCTGCTTGCTTTCATGTTTTGGCTTTCCACCCTGCATCTACTTCTCCCTCCCTATAACACACACACACAACACACACACACACACACACACAACACACACACACACACACACACACACACACACACACACACACACACCCTGGTACTAGGACCAGTGCATGTGAAATTATCTGGAAACTGAACAGAAATCATTTCAGGATTTTACAAAGAAGCCGTAATTCAGCCACTGTTTCTCCTTCCTGTCCACTTCATAAAACTTGGCAAACGGGTGGTTTTCAACCCATTTGGCAAAATAAAGCAATCACCTGTATTCCTATTGAACTGAGGTTTTCGTCAGTTCCCTGTGAAAAGGAACGCTCTATTAAGGTCAGTCTACCGGACCGGCAATGTGTTTTTAGGGCTGCCGTGTTTGATCCCATACAGAAAGTTGGGACTGCAAAGGATATTAGAAGGGCTCCTCCTACCTTCTCATTTTTGGCCGGTCAAGAGCCAGCAACAAATTTGAAGTATCTCTCTCTGATGTGGAACAAATTCGCAAAGTGCATTAACATTCATGAAAAGCCCCTCACACACATTTCACCCACCTTCCATACCCATTCCTTCAACACGAATTTCTTGGGTGCCTACTATGTGCCGGGTATGTATTTTTCTATTACTACAGATGCTATTTATTAGTCAACTCACATCCCACAGTATCTACCCCTTTTGGAACAAAGGAAAATATTTATTTATAATAAAGTGGAACCATCTGGACATTTTGGCCTACTGGGCCCAAATGTTTGTTTCTAAAGATAGGTCTTGAACTCCTTTTAAAATCAATAACTATTTCAAGGCCCTGCATTCTGTACCTCACCTCTTTTGCTAAAGGAAGTACGGGATTAAGTTCAGCCCCAACGCCAGCAGTTTCAGAAGAAGGATGAGACTGAAAGACAAGGGTAGAGTTGGAGGCAGCATAAAATGAAATCAAGAAGAAAGGCGAATTGATGGTCTTACCGGCAGGACTGCAGAACTGGCCACAACGCTTAGCGTTGGGGGCCAAGACACCTCACTTAAGGTGTCTGAGACCCAAATTCGGTGAGAATGGCATATGGTTGATGGCCACAAATTTAGTCATTCTCAACATCCTACCACAATAAAAAATGAGGGCGGACAAAGAGAGGAAATTCACAACACAGAAGACAGAGACTGGCATCGTCTGTCAGGATCTGGAAGGAATCTCACTTCCTATAAAGTAGATAGAGCTAGATGGAGAAAATCTTCTTAATTTTTTTTTACATTTTTATTTAAATTCCAGTGAGCGAACCTGCAGTGCAGTATGAGTTTCAGGTGTACAGTGGAGTGATCTGACACTTCCATACAGCACCCGGCGCTCATCATGACAGGTGCCGTCCTGAATCCCCATCCAATGATACAGAACAGATAGAGTAAAAAATCACGCTCTCCCTTTCCCCCTGCCCACTTCCACCCCTCCGAGATCACCACTTATAACATGTTGGTATATGACCTTCCAGATCTTTCCATATGCATTCACATTCATGCACACACACATAATTTTTACATAAGGAAATGAGAGTAGAAGTTGTATCCTGCACCTTGCTTTGTTTACATAATATATCTTGGGGATCCCTCCACTCACGTACCCTTCGACGTCCTGGATTCTTTTTAACAACAGCACTGTGTCCCACAGATTGGGTGTGTTCAACCAAGCCCCCATTGCTTACATTTGGGTTCCTTCCATTTTTTTGCTCTTAGGAAAACAATGCTGCATTGACTGCCCCGTACACTTTTTTGTACAGGGGTCCAATGAATGTCCATGTATGTACCATGAACGCCTTTGTACATCTTGTACACTTTCATAAATCCTTCAATTTATAGATTCCCTGAACTGGAACATCTCCTTTTCAGATTTTAAGAAGTTTGAGGTATGGCTGTACTTCGACAAATGTTTTTGAGAGAGGGATGACAGTTTGTCAATTACTTCGAAATATACAGGGATAAGAGATGCTGTTGCTACACAGAGGGGCTTTCTATGAGGTTAGTGCTGAGAATGAAAATGCGATATTGCAGGGTGGGGAAGGAGTATGTGGCCCGCTACCTTTTCTCTCTTGCAGCTGTATGACTGAGAGCCTAAGGCTTAGAAAAGTCTTTATGGAGACATGTCCACTGTATCTCTGCCAGAAGGATGGATGGACCTACCTTACAGTCCCACCGAAGGTCCTCACTACCGAGGACAGAGGTAGTGACCTGCTTTCCTACCAGAAGACAAAGATTTGGCAAGGCATCCTGAAAGGCTTCCAACTTCTAATCTAGATGGGGGGGTACCTAAGGGATGGGGCCGTGATTGCTTTGTGCTCATGTCCTGGCCCGAGTTACCAATTATACAGTGTACTTAAATGATTAGAGGTTGGTGATAATGCCATTTAATTTTCCAAGAAAAGGGAAAGATCAATGGTGTTAGAAATGGGCCCTTTTATGGAGTTACTGGGATAACAGCCATGGAGAGAGGAAAGTTTGGCCTGGTGCGGTGGAGGGTTGAATTATTTGAGCTCTTCACACTTACTGCTTCTCTGTTGGCAGGTTGCCGGAAGATATCACCATCAGAATGTTCCCACGACAATTCTCCATCCCCTGTTTGTTACAAAATAAAGAAAGTCATACATACATAGAAGAGAAAACCGTCACCCTTGTGACCTAGCCACATTTCTGGTTCTATGATCCCAAACTTCTCCAGCCATTTTAACTCTTGTTAAGATGGCTATCCTTCCGGGCACCTGGGTGGCTCAGTCAGTTGGGTGTCTAGACTCTCAGTTTTGGCTCGGGTCATGATCTCAGGGTCGTGAGATCGAGCCCTGCATCAGGCTTCACGTGGGGTATAAAGTCTGCTTAAGATTCTCTCTGCCCCTCCCCCCGTCTCCCTCTGTCTCTGTTTCTCTCTCCCTCCACCCCCCCCCAAATGGCTGTCCTTCATAAAGTGACCCTGAAAGATTTCTCTCTGGGTCTGCCCCATTTTCCAAAACAACTCTGAAGAAAGTTGCCACTTTTTAAAAGAGCGCATCCATTCACATTGTACAAAATTTGGGAAATAAAAGGGAAAATAATTACTTTCCACTGTAATATAGCCATCAGCCTCACTTTTGCTTATTTTATTCCAGTGACAGTTAAGTATTTTGCAGGTCGTACTTAACTTGTGTTTAAACTACCCTTCCAAAATGAGAGTTTCGAGGATTCAGTCTGTCAGAATTTGTTAAATTCACCCTTATGTCTCTGAGAAGTTATGACCTGGTCTGAAAGTTAAGGTAAAACTTGTGGTGGCTGGAATGTTTACGTAACTGATACCCCAAGATGTACTCCTCTGTTTTGGCCTCAGATACCTTCTTCTGGGCCTTTGTGTCCCTTCTCTGAACAGTGAACACTTATCATTCCTCACTGCCAGAGTAACTGCTTTTGGGAGGAAGATCTTACTTTTAGCCTTGAGAACAACACACCACAGACAGGGATATTCCTCAGCTGATTAACAAACCATAGGACAATTTCCATGGATATTATCTTATCTTATCGATGACCAAGCGAGTTGACTGGAAGAGCTTGGTCTTGCTCTCAGTATCAATTAAACCACGTATTTCACAGGGTAACGGGAAATATCAAAAAGTATCAACGTTAAGAATTTTCTACTTGAATTTATCCCTCGAGCTTTCAAAACCCGCTTGGACATAGTACCATGTTACTAGTTCAAGGAGGTGGTAGTACTATGAGGGAAAATTAGGTAATATCATTGGCTTTTAGGACTTGCAAAAGACCTCGAAATTTCTTTGATAGCAATAGTATCAGGTAGTGATATATGACGAAATTATGGCTTTAACCCTTCATGATTTAAAGATCATCTCACGGAAAAAAAAATTATGAATTGCCAAGATGTGCTTGGGAGAGAGGCGCCTGGGTGGCTCAGTCAGTTAAGCATCTGCCTTCCGCTCAGGTCATGATCCCGGGGTTTCCTCGTTTGAGCCCTGTGTCAGGCTCCCTGCTCAGTGGGGAGTCTGCTTCTCCCTCTGAGCCTCCCCCCTTCTCGTGTTCCCTCACTCTCTCTCAAGTAAATAAATAAAATCTTTATAAAAAAAGATGTGTTTGGGAGATAGGGACTAGGTAAGTGATCAGTAAGATACAATCGTGGAAAGCTTCCTAAAAGAATCAGTTACGTCTTTAGAAGTAGACACTGCAGAGCACATAGTGATGTGGGCAGAGGGGAGCTCGACCGAAAGGAATGGCATTTGCAAAGGAACAGAGCTTTGGAAACAGCAAGGAACACACTGGAGACAGCCGGCAAGGTGTAGCTGGAATAGAAAGTTCAGATGTGAAACAAGAAAAATGGGGATGGTGGAGAGAAAGAAAGGAAGAGGGAGGGGGGAGTGGGTAAAGAGGGGAGGGAGGGAAGGAGGGAAGGAGACCGGTTGTTGATAAGGGTGACAAATAATTACTGCATAGACTTCCAAAAGAGGCTGAAGGATTCACATTTATCCTGTAACCATTTTTTATGTAGCAGTTCCTACGGTAAAAGATGGTGATTTATGGCAGCTTCTCCTGGCAATGGAGTGTCCCCTATCTGGGGAACAACTGGAATCAGGGAGGCCAAACAAGAGGTGTTGTAGTAACATGGGACAGGCCCTGAGAATCTCTAAAATAATGGAGAAGGGGCAAATCAGACTACTTCAGTTAAAAAGGAAATGGTAAGACCCCAACAGAAGATCTGATAACAGAGGAGGATGGTGAAAGAGAAAATAGTGTAAAAGGATGTTATGGGTGGTGGTGGTGGGAGGGCGCCTGGGTGCCTCAGCTGGTTAAATGTCTGACTCCTGATTTCAGCTCGGGTCATGATCTCAGGGTCCTGGGATTGAGCCCTGCGTTTGTCAGGCTCCCTGCTTAGAGGGGAGTCTGCTTGAGGATTCTCTCTCCCTCTCCTTCTGCCCCCCATCCCGCTCTCTCTCTCTCTAAAGTAAATAAGCAAATCTTTTAAAATTTTTTTTTAAATTAAAGGTTGCTAGGCTTGCAAATCTGAACAGCTGGGAAATGGCACTGCCCTTGACAGTGAATGAGTAGGGATGAACTTCAATGTACTTGGTCCCTTTTCGCTGGCAGTGGTGGGTCTAAGTTTTGTCATGAGCCAGAGGAAAATAGGGGACCGAAGAGAAGACTGGAAACCAGAAGAGATTCACCAGCAAATGGCAGACAAAATGGAAAAGCTACAGGACATGTTTGCAAGCCTAATCTAAGTAGCCCAAAGAGAACAAATAACAAAAGAAAAATGATAGAAGAGCTCTCTTCCCCAAACGCCCTTGGCAAACATAGATTTAATGGCTGGTCCTGACATGGAAAGTTAACTTAGCATGACCTTCTGAGAAATTCAATTTATTGCATTTAGACCCTAGAGTCTTGAAAGGGCTTTTAGATAGTGTCTTGAAATACTTAGAGTCAGGCAGAATCCCAAAACAGGTAGTCCCTGTTAAGTGAGCGGAGAGGTAAGATCGCATGGGAGCAGACTCCTAATGTCCTGTAACCCAAGTTCAGACGAACACATCACAACCCCTAAGCATTTGCAGGCAGGCACGTGTGCCTCAGTCAGAACCATTTCACTTCAGTTACAAACTATTGGAGCCATTACTTCTGTACATATCTTCTCAAGTAGGAATGACTATTATTTTGGTCGCCTTTGAGCTTTTGACGTCAGCGAAATGGCATTCTCTAAGCTGGAATGTTCTTTATGTGCGGAGTCATTCTATATAATTTGAACCATAGTTAAATCGTTAGAATCTTCTTCAGCGTTCACATTTTGTTCAGCTGTGACCTGGGCCAAATCTGTCTGGAGGGCTGATAATAGGTCTGTCAATTTATCATCTTAGATGCTATACTTTAGATATATCTACAATATATCTAAGAGATAAAATGCATCAAAGAAAAAAAATTAGCACCATTGTCCTAAAACCTGTTCCGTTGCTTTTTCTTTTTTTTCCTGACACATTGGGAAAATTATCCTGACTGAGAGGGGGCATCGTTTTTTTTAGCCAAGGCTTTATTTTAAAAAAAACCCCAAAAAACAAAAAAAACAAAAAAACACTGATTCTAATGGAGACAGATGGATTCTAGTTAATTCCGAGAAGCAACAAGATGTAATTTTAACCAATTTTTAAAACCAAAATGAAAAACAACTCTAGTGTACTGTATGTCAAACAATATTCTTTTAACCTTAAAAGCCACATGTGTTGTTTATTCAAACCTCAATTATATTCTGAGTGGTATCCTATGGAGCTAAAATGGCTTGGCTTTCTGGTAATAAGAGAAATGGGGAACAAGCATTTGAAAAATGGTCAAAAGCTAGGCTACAATTCAGACTGTTTATAACTCCCATTGCTTCCATTAATCTCTGGTTAGCTTGAGTAGGTCACAGAAGTAAACCCTGTCCTCTCAAAAGGACTAAGTGTACAATAAGATTATTAGATATCCATGAAGATAAGCCTCAGAAAGCAAAACTACGCCAGCATGTGGCCACTTCCGAAGCGCACACAACATCATAAATAGCGTGTCCCCTACGTTCCGATGAATCTGGGACAACCCGGTTTCATGCCTCTTTTTCTGAGGCCTGGTGCTCTCACTTTCAAAAGTGTCTTGGTCTGGATGAGAAGATATGCTGTTGCTCTAATCCTAAGGCATGTGCAAAGAAAACGAAGTCCCGAGACTGGGGCGGGGTCAGTGAGGGAGAAGGGATCTCTGTGACAAGGGAAAGTGATCTCTATACTTTCAGAGGAACGTGTCAAAATCAGCAGAATCGGGGCAAATGGTTAAAGGGTTTTTGCGAGCCATCAGGAGAGTGTGGAGAGGAAGAAAGTGATCGAGCCATCCCCACCTACTATGTGCCAGGTTCTGGGGTGGGCCACTGGAGAGCCAGGAGATAATACCCAAGCTGGAGATGAAAGACAGAGTGGAAGCAGGTGACTCAGGGGGGGTCCTCTGCCAGACATCTAATTCTATAAATTCTGTTGAGAGAGAGCACGCATGCTGAAATGGGAGCAAAGCTTTGAAGAACCCGGGTAGAAGGATTCCCCGCTGGTAGACCTTTGAGCTAACAACAACGATACATAGTAGTGCAAGGAGTCCTCCAGTGTTTTGTAGACAGTCATGTTTTCTAGAAAATACTTTACTGTCAAATAAAGGACTTTATTGTTTGGGCTGTCAATACAAGCTCTTAGCATTTTCGACAAACTATCTGCTTGAGAAACACTAAGACACGGGGAACGCCTGCCAAGAGTAGCTAGCCAGATCTGAAGAGGAGTACAAAAGCATCTATCCAGAAAAATCAGAAATGCATACTTTTTAAAAAGAGAGTGATGGGAGTTTCATGTGCTTGTGAGAGCGATTCATGGGGGAGGCAACAGAGAAGCTATTAGCTGGATGGTACCCCCAACCCACACTCTGCTCTTTCAATGGCTGCGTGGATCCAAGTTGATGGTTAGAAATGGGGTCTGTGGGTCGTCCCAGTAAATCTGCTGGAAGCATTACCATATCCGGCCCCGGGGAGGAGAGTTGTCGCGAAGTCTGTTCCTCCCAGTAGCCTCGGACAGAGGTCAGAGTCCCCCAGATTCGCTCCACATCCCCAAGTTGAGAGGCAACAGAGCAGTCATGGCTAAGAGAACAGCCCATGCCAGCCAGACAGCCTGGGTCCAAACCCTGGCTCTGCTCCTTCTTGCCTGTGTGACTTTGGGCAAGTGATGAACCTCTCTGAGCTTCAGTTTCCTTATTGCTAAAATGGAGACAATACAACCTAGCCCGGAGGGTGGTGGGGATGAAATGGATTAGTGTGCGCCAAGAGCTTAGAACAGGGCCTGGCCCACCAAGTGTTATCCTCCGTCTTCTTCCCATCCTTTCCCTCCGCTTCTTCCTCCTTATCCTCAGGAGTAGCTTACCCCTGGGGAAAATCCAACCTAAGGACTCCTATGAGTGTGCGAGGTATCTAACAAGGAAAGGCTCTGGATTAAACAAACAAATGAAGCCTAGCAGTAAGAAAAACATTTATGCCTGCACGTAGGAAAGGGAATCCTTTCATTTCTTAATGATTCCATTTTGAAAGCCAGGATCCTGGATGTGGAAAAAAAATGGCCACAGGGATGCTTTCAGCTCATTCCTTCTGAACTGGCTGAGATTCTTTCATCATTACGCTAGCCGTCTCCTTATTTTCCTCTTTGTCAAAGAGGCGTTTGAGTTTTAATGAAATCCCTTATTCTCTCCTGGCTTAAAATGAGGCTGAAGAGGACAGATATCTGCTTCATTGGGAGAGAGCGCAATTTTATTGTCCTAACATGGAGTGATCAAAGTCCAAGTATCCAGATAAAGAGTCCTGAGCGCCCACATCCATACACAGAAAATAACAAGCCGATGGAGAAGGAAAGCTCAGAGATCTCGCAATGTTTACTGATGGTCAACCTGGGAATGAATGGAAAGCAGTCAGTTCAAGGTCCTTCGATCCACAAATACCACATTAGCTCCCTGGCCCTACCTCCAAAAAGGACTGGGAGTCAGGGACATGAGGCTGGTTTTAATGGCTAAAGCCAAGGTGTAAGTGGATGTAGTCATTCCAGCAATTTGCTTGAGTAACTGGATCCTGGTATCCACTGTCCGCTTTGCCTGGGCTATGCAGACTTGGACTTGGTAAGTTCTTATAGTTGTAACGTAGGTAATATTCAAATACGACTTCCCCTGCCTGACATTGCTCCTCATATTCACGTTTCTTTTGCCTCTGTTTATGCTGCCAGCCGACAAATCAGACCAATTCTAGAAATACCAGGGTTTAGGCTCATGAAGACCATTCCAATGAGAATAATGGACACAGGCGGTGGTGTGTTTCTGGGCAGTCGTGGCATCCCTTGGACTAGTTAGAAGGACAAGGCTGAAGAAAGAGTGGCTTTAACCTGTGAAGAAATATTTGCTCTGATATGGTTCGCTGGGAATTCCTTATTTCTATTGTAGAACCAGACACCTATACACATGAAAACCCGTCCAATCCCAGAGCAGGATGTGGGCATTTTCTCCACATGGCCAATTAGGAATCAGGGCTACTCATTTGTTAAACTCAGTAGGAAAGTCAATGCTGTCTCATTGGCAGTCTGAAGGGATTTCTAAGAAGAAATATCCTAGACATAAGAGATATGTCAAGAAGGAACATGATGGCCACAGAGGGGTGGGAGTGTCAGCACACATGTGAGGATGAATTCTGAGTGCAGAGGATGGAGAGAGAACAAAAGCAAGCTGGAAAGTTTTCATGGAAAAAGAAAGCTTCTGGTGGGGCTTTAGAAGAAGAGAGGAAAGCCAAAGGTAGGATAGCTCTCTATGGTTCCATCTTCATGAACATGAATGGTTCACTTGAGAACAGGGCCTACTAATGGTGGTCAGACTCTTCTGTCACTCTGAAAAGATCAGAGTGTTTCAGCACATTTTGACAATCTGAATAGACCAATTACCAGTGAATAATTGAAGCAGTGATCAAAAACCTCCCAAAAAACAAGAGTCAACTCAAAAACCATAAACTATGGAGTTCATTTTTTTTTTTGAGAAGTGTGTCTCATTAACGATGTTTCCTTCCCTATCATTATGACCCAGCGGTGGTAGTGTTTCTGCAGAAAATGTGGACAAAACCAAAATCAACGCTAGACCGATAGGCTAGCATCTAGAGTTGGAGGTGCTGTTATTTTCTCCAGTTTTGTTTGATTTTGAGAACTTTGAAAACTTGGGTAGATTTTTATGATGTTAAAAAAAATGAACTATCTTGTGAATCAATTCCCTCAAGATCTCTGAGTTCCAGCCAAGATCCATCTTGGGTGTAATTTTGCTGTTTTATTGGAAAGAGAAATCAAGAGTCTTAGGTAAAATGGCACTTGTCTTGAGTACTGAGAAACTGCTTTTAAACAGTTGCTTCCAGTTTTCAGTTACCTTGTGGAAGTTCATAGAAATAGCTCAATTTCATAAGAGATTCGATTTTCTCCTTTGGGTCTTGGCAAATGTGTTGGCTAAATGAGCTTGGGTTGAGTATTTTGGGAGTTCAGTCAACTCTCCTGCCTCCCTGGGCTGCGTGTGGAGTGCTGTCAAGAGCTTTTCATAGCTGCAGCTCTTTTTTTTTAAATAAATCCACAAGATATGCTTGATTCTATGCTAGGGGACACAGAGGAAGAAGGTGTTCCTTTCCCAGTTAAGGAGACAAGACCCATGAAACGATGAACAGTACAAGAAAATATGTTAAATGCTAGACTCTATGAGCCAGACTAAGCCCTGAAAGTGGTCCAAGAAGGAGCTCAAGGAGGACTAGAATTATGTTGGGCTCTTTAGAAGCGGTGTGACTCAGGCTGGGCTCTTGAAAGATGGGTAGGATCGTAATCCGTAGAACAGAAGAGGGAAGCTATTCCAAGCTTGTGGAGAGTAGGAGGTAAGAGAGGCACATAACAGGAGTGAAAGTGGGAAGGAACGTGGCATATTTTCAGACAAAGAGAGCAGCCAGCCTGGAGTAGAAGGTGCGTGTGGGTTGGTGTCAGAGAAACGAGGATGAGTAGTAGCTTAAGGAAAGGTCAGCTTGCTTTATAGAGCGCCTTAAAAACAATCTGAAGACATTGGATAATGTGGTAAGACCTGTTAGGCACTGACCAGCACGATCAAGTAGTTCCGTAAGAAGAGAAGCCTGGTCTAGAGTAGTACGCACACGTACAATGGCGGACGAACAGTTACAGATACTCCTACAGCCCGAGGTGGCCACTTTCAAGGGGAGATCAGAAGTCAGGGATCCTGGGAGTGTAAAACTGCCATTAGCTATGTCCCTAACTTGTGTGCCTCCTTCCTTGCCCTGAGGTGCTGGGAGCCAAGAGGAACGTGGTGTACGTTGAGGCTGGCGAGACAGTCCTAGGAGTCTATGTTCACCTCCCTCATGAGGTCGACCCCACTTCATTACTGGCTTTTCCAACCGCTTTCCTTGTAGAACGTGGCACAGTTGTCATTTCATATCTACTCTTCCCCACTACACTCCGCGAGGGCAGACCCCTTGTTCGTTTCGTTCACCACTGTATCTCCACCACCAGCATGGCACTAGGTACTTGGTGATTGCTCCAGAAATGTCTGCCGGGGGAAAGAAGGTAGATATTTCCATTCTTTCAGCCTATAAAGAGAGAGCGGTGGAACAAAGGTACTCCCCTGTGGTTGCGAGTGGGTAGGTTGAGGCCGTGACGGGAAGAGCTGGGCAGTATGGTTACTCTTCTAGGATTATCTGCCTGTGCCAAGGCGTCACCCACATTCTCTCTCCCCCTCTACTCCCTTGCACTAGGACAGGTCCGTTGTCATGCTCGCATGAATGGCTCCCACCAGGGAGTGTAAGGGCTTGGGACTCTAGAGCCACGCTGACAAGGTTCAAATTCTAGTTCCGCCACTTACTGCCAAGTATCCTTGGGCCAATTGCGTTAACTTCCTTGCCTCAGTCTCCTCATCCGTAAAATGGGGCTAATGATCATTCTAACTTTGTTGGGAGGATTAAATGAGGTACTATGCACGTAAGTGCTTAGACCACTGCCTGGCACAGAGTAAGTGCTGCATATGTACATTGTCTACGCAGGTTTGGCTCTCAATACAGCCAAGAGCCTACCCCCAAAACCTCTCCCTCGTCTAGAGTCCAAGTACATCGCCTTCCCCTTTGCTTTGGCAAGATAGGCGGGAGACAGGAAGCAGAAACGATAAGCGGTAGAGGGAAGCTGGGGGTAGGTTTGGGTTTGAGGCCTGCCTGCCCAGAATGCAGCGGTTGTACGAGATTTTTCTTCTGATCAAGTTTCCCTTCAGGTTCCAGTGGCTGTTTGCACGCCACTTCCAGTCCAGATGAGGTTTGCCAAAGTGCCAGCAATGACATGCCCCCTGACCAGCCCAGCCTCGAGGACAGGTCTAAATCCCTGAGGCTGGGGATGAGATCCAGTCCGTGGCTAAGATTGCCATGTGACCTGGGAAGAGAGGCATGCACCCGTGTCTGGGGACGGTGCAGAGAGCCTGTTTCAATGGGGCTCTTTATATGAACGTCTGCAAGTTCAGCACTCAAAAGGTTATTTCTTCTGCAGTATTTTGCCTGCAATTAGGGTGGTCAGCATAGGGCAGAAGTGTGTCTGCATTCCCTGCTGTATGAGTAATATGCTTATGCGAGATAGACCTTTGTAAAAACATCGTTTCGGCAGGAAAAAAAATAACGAGGTGCTTCCAAAATTAGCACTTCAAAGGAGATTCAATCACATTCTACACAACTGAAAGATGTAAAGAAATTAGAGGCAGAGAGAAAAGCATCCATTTTATGAAAGTGGAGGATGGAGCCTTCGTAGGGAAA
>NW_024423319.1:37885771-37907611 GCF_017311325.1 Ursus maritimus | reverse complement strand
AAGAGAAGGGTTTATTTAGGCTGGAGGAGACATGGCGGAGAAAGGAGTTGGCAGGTGTGTGAAGGGAAAGTGCATGATCAGTCAGAGCTCGCTTTTATGTGTTGCTTTTGAGGACATGATAAAAGGAAAGACATTTAAATTGTGACAGGAGTAGCGTCGAGAAGATGGTGAGTCCCAGGATCTGTTACCACAAGAGGGACTAGAAATGACGTTCTATTTGCGGCGATTAAGTAAAGAAAAAAGGCAAGACTATCAGACATAGAGGAGAGGGTGCAATCGTACTTAACCCTGGGCTATTAAATACAACACTATTATATGAAATATAATAATTGCCTCATATGAAGCAAGAACTGTGTAAGGCTTTCCCCTAGCTCTCCACATCATCTCGGTTAATTTTTACAACCTTTCCATGGGGGATAGGTATTATAATCCCCATTTTCAGAGCCGAAAAAAAAAAAAAAGAGGTTCTATGGTTCTATGTCACCCAAGGTAACATCACGAGTAGTCAGAAGCTCCGTAACATCAGATCTGAGTCCTTCTAGCTTCCGACCCTATGTCCGCTGCCCCACACCGTCTCTCAGAGGCAATAACATGTCTTCGGGCAGTTTCCTTTCTCTTATGAGTTGTTCTTCAGTTTACATTTCTCACCATATCCTTTTCCACAAACAAAACAATCTCAGCCCGACAACTGGGTTATAGCAACTGGCGGGTTATGTGAGCAACCCTGTGTACAGCTCTGCTCCGTACGGACTCTCTTCCCTTCAGAGCAGACTCAAATGAAGTTGGGGCAAAGATGGGTAGGGAGATGAGGAACAAAATACCCGTCTTTTCTGGCTTAAATGTCATAGCTGTACTGATGTACAGACACACGCACTGTGAGAAAGCAGGAGAGAAAGATCCAGGGTCTTCTTAGAGCACAAACCAAACCAAGCTGTGACTAAATCCACACTGACTTGTGAGGTATTCACAACAAAGTAAGTTTCTTTCTTTCTTTTCTTTCTTTCTTTTCTTTCTTTCTTTCTTTCTTTCTTTCTTTCTTTCTTTCTTAGATTTTATTTACTTATTTGACAGAGAGAGAGAGAGAGCACAAGCAGGGGGAGTAGCAGGCAGAAGGAGAGGGAGAGGGAGAAGGAGGCTCCCCGCTGAGCAGGGAGCCCGATGTGGAACTCGATCCCAGGACCCTGGGATCATGACCTGAGCCGAAGGCAGATGCTTAACCCACTGAACCACCCAAGTGCCCCAAGGTCATTTCCTCCTAAAAGAAATACTACTTATAGTGTCTTGAAGTGCAATGGGGAAGGGAAAACAACCTGGGGATCAGAAATGACACCAGGTAATTTCCTACTGACCGTGAACCAGTGTATAGCCAGCACCACCCCTACCACAGTCCATCAGTAATTCAGAGGCAGAAGACACAGCAGTGATATATGTTAGTTGCATCTAATTCAAACTATAACTTTGGCAGTATTTCCAAGCTAGTGTGCACTCATCCGAAGAGCACCTACTCTGTACCTAGAGCAGGGAGGGGGAACAAAAGACGAACCAGAAATAGCTCCTGCCTTAAAAAGCTCAGAATTGGTAAGGAGGATAAGACATCAGAACACATAATAAAAACCAAAAAGCAACAAAGTATTAATGCTACTGGAGTGCACCCAGTAAGGGCTGAGGAGTCTCAGAAAGGAGGGAGATTTACTCCTAACTTACAGGGTTTAAAAAACAAAATGCTTCATGGAGGAGGTGGCAGCTGGGCTGGCCTTTGGATAAGCAGGATAAGCAGGAATTCGGGGTGGAGAAATGAGGGATGGCAGTGGGAAGGCAGAGAAGAGAGAAAGGTCTTCCATCTAGTAGTTCTCGTAATGTGACTAGAGGACTGCCTGTGTCAGAATCTGACGACGCCGTGTTTGAGCTACGTCTTGAGAAACCTGTAGGATTTCCACAGGCAGAGATGGAAAGGAAAGGATTTTTCCAGAAAGAGGCAATGTCCCCTCCTCTAAGAGCTTGCTGTACCTGTGCAGTTCTTACCTAGGCAGCCATTTTGTTCCCTTGACCTCCCAGTTCCTTATCATGAAATGGCTGTCACTCATTCACCCCAAAGTTGGTTGCCGTATGGTTGGAAGTAGTTGCTCTGACAGAGTGACATCTGTCACTTTTCTATGCTTTCAGGTTTCAGACTTTTAATATGCTCAATGTAAGTGCACTAAACTCAAACGGAAACCATTGTTTGGGGCTGCCTCCAGTCATCTGCACTGTCTCAGGAATGGGTTCTCAAAGCAGAGTCTACGGACCACCTGCCTCTGAGTGGACAATGGGGCCTACCAACATGCACATCCCGGGACTCCACCCCAAAGCCATCGAATCACAATCTTGCAATCGTTTTCTGAGGCTCTGAAAGTTCTACAAGTGATTCTGAAGTACACTTTAGTTGGAGAAATCTTGAGGGTGGAGAGCGAAGGCACAAATGTAAGAGAGCACTGGGACACTGGGAGTGGATGCTGAGGTGCGTGAATGGAAGAATGCAGGCCTAGAAAGGTAAGTTGGAGCTACAGCATGGAAGACCTTCACTGTCTGAGGCAGGGGATTGATGTGTATTCCTGGCAACAGGGAGCCATTCTTTTTAGCGGCAGAGTTAAGTGGGGAAGAGCCTGGAGTCTGGACTCACTAGCTACATAACCTTGGACAAGGCTGTTAACCTCTCTCCGTCTCAGTTTCATCACCCATAAAATGGAAATACTCATTATACTCACCACACAGGTTCATCATGGGAGTAATTGAGTTCATGTCGATAAAGTGTTTAGAACTACGACTGGCAGGGCGCCTGGGTGGCTCAGTCGGTTAAGCAGCCAACTCTTGATTTCAGCTCAGGTCATGATCTCAGGGTCATGAGATCGAGCCCCACGTTGGGCTCCATGCTGAGTGTGAGCCTGCTTGGGATTCTCTCTCCCCCCCACACCTCCCCATCACCCCCCTCCCTGCTCACATGCTCACACACTCTCTCTCTCTCAAAAAAAAATCCCCAAAAAACAAAACAAAAAAAAAAAACAACTGACTGGCATGAGTAAGTACAATATATGTCAGCACAAATACATTTTTTTTAAAGTAAGCTAACCTTACACCCTAAGTACCTGGAGAAAGAACAACAAATAAAACCTAAGCCAGGCAGGAGAAGAGAAATCATAAAGAATCCAAAAGAAAAGAGAAAGGACCTAAATCAATAAAATAATGAATGAAAGGGGAGAAATCACGACTAACACTAAGGAAATAGAAACAATTATTAGAAATTATTATCAGCAACTATATGCCAATAAATTAAGCAACCTGGAAGAAATGGATGCTTTCCTGGAAACCCACAAACTACCAAGACTGAAACAGGAAGAAATTGACAATCTGAATAAACCAATAACCAGTAACAAAATTGAAGCAGTGATCAAAAACCTCCCAAAAAACAAGAGTCCTGGGCCCGATGGATTCCCAGGGGAATTCTACCAAACATTTAAAAAAGAAAGAATACCTATTCTCCTGATGCTGTTTCAAAAAATAAAAACAGAAGGAAAACTTCCAAACTCATTCTCTGAGGCCAGCATTACCTTGATCCCAAAACCAGGCCAAAACCCCATCAAAAACGAGAATTACAGACTAATATCCCCAATGAATATGGACACCGAAATTCTCAATGAGATTCTAGCCAACAGGATCCAACAGTACATTAAAAGGATTATCCATCACGACCAGGTGGGATTTATTCCGGGGATTCAAGTTCAACATTCACAAATCAATCAATGTGATAGAACACATTAATAACAGAAGAGACAAGAACCATATGATCCTTTCAACTGATGCAGAAAAAGCATTTGACAAAATACAGCATCCTTTCCTGATTAAAACTCTTCAGAGTGTAGGGATAGAGGGAACGTTCCTCAATTTCATAAAAAACATCTATGAAAAGCCCACAGCAAATATCATTCTCAATGGGGAAAAGCTCTCAGATGTCCACTCTCGCCACTATTGTTCAACATAGTACTAGAAGTCTTAGCATCAGCAATCAGACAACAAAAAGAAATAAAAGATATTCAAACTGGCAAAGAAGTAAAACTCTCTTCACAGATGACATGATACTTTATGTGGAAAACCCAAAGACTTCACCCTTAAATTACTAGAGCTCATACAGCAATTCAGCAATGTGGCAGGATACAAAATCAATGCACAGAAATCAGTTGCTTTTCTACACACTAACAATGTAACTGTAGAAAGAGAAATTAGGGAATCGATTCCATTTACAATAGCACCAAAAACCCGTAAGATACCTTGGAATAAACCTAAACAAAGAGGTAAATGATCTATACTCTAGAAACTACAGAACACTTATGAAAGAAATTGAAGAAGATACAAAAAGATGGAAAAACATTCCATGCTCATGGATCAGAAGAATAAACATTGTTAAAATGTCTATGCTACCCAGAGCAATCTATACTTTCAATGCCATCCCAATCAAAATACCAATGAGCTGGAACAAACAATCCTTAAATTTGTATGGAACCGGAAAAGACCCCGAATCGCCAAGGAAATGTTGAAAGAGAAAAACAAAGCTGGGGACGTCACATTGCCTGATTTCAAGCTATATTACAAAGCTGTGATCACCAAGACAGCGTGGTACTGGCACAAAAACAGACACATAGATCAATGGAACAGAATAGAGAGCCCAGATATGGACCCTCAACTCTATGGTCCACTAATCTTCGAAAAAGCAGAAAAAACATCCAATGTTTTGAAAAAAGACAGTCTCTTCAATAAATGGTGCTGGGAAAATTGGACAGCTATGTACAGAAGAATGAAACTCAACTATTCTCTTACACTATACACAAAGATAAACTCTAAATGGATGAAAGACCTCAATGTCAGACAGGAATGCATCAAAATCCAGAGGAGAACATAGGCAGTAACCTCTTTGACATCAGCCACAGCAACTTCTTTCAAGACATGTCCGCAAAGACAAGGGAAACAAAAGCAAAAATGAACTTTTGGGACTTCATCAAGATAAAAAGCTTCTGCACAGCAAAGGAAACAGTCAACAAAACAAAGAGGCAACGCACAGAATGGGAGAAGATATTTGCAAATGACATTACGGATAAAGGGCTGGTATCCAAGATCTATAAAGAACTCAAACTCAACACCCAAAAAACAATCAAGTTAAAAAATGGGCAGAAGACATGAATGAACACTTCTCCAAAGAAGACATACGAATGGCTAACAGACATATGATAAATGTTCAACATCATTAGCCATCATGGAAATTCAAATAAAAACCACATTGAGATACCACCTTACACCAGTTAGAATGACAAAAATTAACAAGGCAGGAAACAACAAATGTTGGAGAGGATGTGGAGAAAGGGGAACCCTCTTACACTGTTGGTGGGAATGCAAACTGGTGCAGCCACTCTGGAAAACAGTATGGAGGTTCCTCAAGATGTTAAAAATAGAGCTATCCTATAACCCAACAGTTGCACTACTCAGTATTTACCCCAAAGATACAGACAGTGAAAAGAAGGGGAACATGCACCCCAATGTTCATAGCAGCAAGGTCCTCAATAGCCAAACTGTGGAAGGAGCCGAGATGCCCTTCAACAGACGAATGGATAAAGAAGATGTGATTCATATATACAATGGAATATTACTCAGCCATCAGGAAGGATGAATACCCACCATTTGCATCGACATGGAGGGGATTATGCTAAGTGAAATAAGTCAAGCAGAAAAAGATGATTATCACATGGTTTCACTTATACGTGGAACATAAGGAATAGCATGGAGGACATCAGAAGAAGGAAGGGAAAAATGAAGCGGGGGGAATCAGAGGGGGAAACGAACCATGAAAGACTATGGACCCCGGGAAACAAACTGATGGCTTCAGAGGGGAGGGGGGTGGGGGAATAGGTTAGCCTGGTGATGGGTAATAAGGAGGGCACGTATCACAAGGAGCACTGGGTGTTATATGCAAACAATGACTCATGGAGCACTACATCAAAAACTAATGAAGTACTCTATGGTGACTAACATAACATTATTTAAAAAATAAATAAATAAAAGTAAGCTCTACACCCAATGTGGGGCTTGAACTCACGACCCCGAGATCAGGAGTCCCATGTTCTAGTGACTGAGCCAGCCAGGTGCCCCAGCACAAAGACTTCTGGGTAGAGGTGTGGTATGGTTAAGGCTATCATTTGCAAGATAGCAGTAATGTATAGGAGTCAACTACCCATCCCCTATCAGCAAATCTTAATCATATTTTCTCTCTAACTCAGTGGTTCTCAACTTTGGCTACATATTGGAATCACCTCCCCCACCCTCCACCCCCAGCCTGGACATAAATCTATCAAGGGAATTCCAATAAGCACCCATGGTCAAGAAGCAATGTTCTGAATAGATTTCAGATCGCTCTGTGTCTCATTCTCAAGTCCTCACGCTATGCGAGACGTGGTGCTAGGTCCTCTTCCTGCATGATCTCAGTTAAACCTCATAAGCACTTGGGAGTAGGTGCTAACATCATCTTCCCTTTAAAGCTTGCTAGAAAGGTTGAATGCACTGCTCATAATTATCCAGCTAGAAAGTAGCAGGACTGGGCTTAGAGCCGAGGCAGCCTGGTTCCAGAGGCTCCAGTCTGAACCACTACTCCCTACTGTGTCCCCAAACCAGGCACCTGCCCTCTCACATGACACAGGCTACTGCACTCACATTCTTCCTGGCCTCTCCCCTTGTTTTGCTGCCTCCCTCCAATCTAGTGTGGACACAACAGCCAATGAGATCTTTTAAGACATCCACTGGTTCGTGTCATGCCCTGCTCACAAACTTCCAGTGGCTTCCCAAGGTACTTAGAAACTGAAATACAAACTCTATCCCAAGGCCTCGAAAGTCCTATGTGGTCTGACCCCTGTTCACTTCTCCAGCCTCACCTCCAGCCAGTGTCGACTACAATCACTACAGTCCAGCTACACTGATACTCAGATGCCCCGAATGCTCTGAGCTCTTCCTTGCCTGAGGGCCCTGAATTTTCTTTTCTTTCTTCCTGTAACGCTTTCCCCCCAGGAGCTTTGCATGGGTGGCTCTTTTTCATCTTTCAAGTCTGAGCGTAAATGTCACCTTCCCAACTGCTCAGTCTAAATGCTATCTATCCCCTCTTATTTTCTATCTGCGTCTTGTTTATTTTCTTCATAGTGCTTACATTGTTTCAATTTTTATTTACTTGTTTGCTTATCATTGGTCTTCTCTGGTAGAATGTGAGTTCCATGAGACCAAAGAATCAATCTTTGCTGCTTGTATGCCACGTATGGTTGTAGAGGGTGTGTACTGCACAAATGTGTTGCACTGAATGGGGTGCGTTCACAAGGATTTTCTGGCAAATGGCAGTGAAATATCTTAAGTAAAAGGGATTCTCTTTGTAACTTGCATAAAGATGTTATGTAGTCTAGCAGTGCCCTGTATGTTTTCTCTACTTACCAATATGTATCTAGCTTCTAGCATAGGGCTGAGCTTATAGTAGATGCTCAACAAATATGTTGATCGCATGGAAGGAAAGAAGACAAAATTAGAATTCTGCTACAGGTCAAGCTAGAAAGGAGAGGTATATAGAAGACAGCTGATAGATTTAGTAATTTGAGAAGAGGCAATAAAGGAGAAATGAAAGGTGATTATGCTTGATCTTAGAGGGAAAAAAATGGCACCATTAGCAAAGACAATGGAAACCAAATGAGAAAACACTGGCTTGAAAAGACACCGATGCCATTTTGGCTATAATTTGAGAAGACGATGCCTTCTGCCTTCCATTTTGCTTTTCCTGGGTTTGTCACCATCTGACTGCGGGGCTTTAAAGAATCTACCTAAATGCCCTGCATGGTCTCCAAAATGGTCATGTCAGGGCTTTGCAAGGCCCATTCTTCCTGTTAAGGCTGTGTGTGGAAATGGCCTGTGTTTCACAATACAGTAACACCGAGGGCTGGCTAGAAGGGACTAAGGGAGAAGCAACATAGACACTCACTTTCTCAGTCGCTGACGCTCACTCTTTCTTTCCTGCCACATGCGGGGGCAGTTCCTTTCAGGTGGTGGCCCTTAAAATCAGTGTTTCCTTCCTCCCTTTTGTGAAGGGACAGCCCTCTCCCCCACCCCGGGTAAAAACTGAGGTCACCATAGAAAATTCCCTTGCTGGGGCGCCTGGGTGGCACAGCGGTTAAGCGTCTGCCTTCGGCTCAGGGCGTGATCCCGGCGTTCTGGGATCGAGCCCCACATCAGGCTCCTCTGCTATGAGCCTGCTTCTTCCTCTCCCACTCCCCCTGCTTGTGTTCCCTCTCTCACTGGCTGTCTCTATCTCTGTCAAATAAATAAATAAAATCTTTAAAAAAAAAAAAAAAAGAAAATTCCCTTGCTTATGACACCGGCCAGGCACTTCCTCTCCTCTAAGTGCTGCTATCCAGGACAGCAGCACCCCTCTGTCGCAGGCTATGGGACACATACCTCTGCACACCTGGCAACAGGAATCCGGAACAGAGACTGGGAATGCACAGGTTAACTTGGGACAAGTCTTGAGACCGCAGTATACATTCCCCTCCTGCCAAGGAGAAACAGAATTGAAGGTTAGGAGGACCTGGGAATAAGCATAAAGGCTCCTTCTTAGCTCGGGCCCTGAGCTGAATACAGACTCAAAACATGCCACTCCTTCCCAGTGTTCTCCCATGGTTCGTTCTAGATACTTCCTAAATGTCATTATGCTTTGTTTTTTTGTTTACTATTTCTCCATGCCAGAGACTACGATACTGAAGAGTTGGCCCTCCTTGTTGGGCCTCCTGGTCTAAGATGGTACAAAGCAGTCCGTGTAAGGGCCGCCATCAGCCTGCCAAACCCCCAAATATGGTCCTACTCCCCTCTTTTCTGTTCATTGTATCCCATGGTCCCCGTCATACCCAGCTGGATTTTGGGATTTCAGGGAATACAGATTTGCACGAGAGCCACCTTTCGTAATACTCCAAACCAGGGAGACGAGCTCTCTGGGGTAATACAAAACGACACAAATCATCTGGATGGACAGTTCCATTCAGCACAAGGGAGGGGAGCAAATTTACCTGCTATGTGTGTCTTTGCATAGTTTCCACTCCCTAAAGTTTTAGGTTATAAACATTCCTTAAACCTTGTCCTTTTTTAAAAAAATAATTTATTCATTTATTTGAGAGAGAGAGAGAGCACCAGCAGGGAGAGAGGCAGAAGGAGAGGAAGAAGCAGACACCCTGCTGAGCAGGAAGCCCAACACGGGGCTCGATCCCAGGACCCTGAGATCATGACCTGAGCCAAACGCAGACACTTCACCGACTGAGCCACCCAGGCGCCCCTAAACCTTGTTCTTAGAAGCATATTATTCTGGAACTAGCAGGGTCCCTAAAAAGTCATTAGGAAGGGAAGGCCACAACCAAATTCTCCCAAACTACCGAGATACCATATTTTTACCAGAAGTCCCTAAGGGAAGAGATTCTAGAACTTCCCTCGGCAATCCAGTGTTTAAATGCCCTTACAGGCAAAAATGTTCCTACATCGAACTTCATTCTCTCACACTTCAGTTGAAACAGCCATTTTCTTCCATTTTCTGGTTCTACCTCTTACATTCTCTGGACTGCACAATTCCATGAAGATATAATCAATATACTTTATTCCTAAGGTATATACGGTTCTTCTGACAAGTAATGTCAGAGGAATAATCATATTTTCTCACCGCAGGGCATCAGGGGCAAACTGGCTGGGAGAATACATCAGAGATGGGAACCAAGAGATAGCCCCATTTTCTTGTGAATTGGACTGAGTGGCCTTAGATGGTGCCGATGGCTTTTCTGCCCATAGCATCCCCAAGGTTTCAAATAGTTGAGTCCTTCTGAGGAAGGCTTTGCTGGGATGACTGCTATAAAAAGGAGGACAGATCAAGACCATCAGCTCATGTTCGTCCATTTAAACAGTCCTAAAGCTTTAATAAGGGCCAGGATATGACTGTGTCTGATTTCATTAACATAGGTCAGGGTTATTCAGGGTTCATGAAAATCAGGGAGTCTGGATTGACAGGGAGGGTTAGGATTTAAATGCAATTCATCTTGGGGTGTCCTGGGTGGCTCCGTCACTTGAGTGTCCAACTCTTGCTTTCAGCTTGGGTCATGATCTCATGGGTCATGAGATCGAGCCCCGTGTCAGGCTCCACGCTCAGCGGGGAGTCTGCTGAAGATTCCCTCTCTCCCTCTGCCCCTCCTCCCGCTTGCATGCGCACTCTCTCTCTCTCTCTCTCAAATAAATAAATCTTTGAAAAAAAATAAATGCAATTCATCTTCCTTCCAAACACCTTGAAGTGTGGCTCCAAGTAAAGGTGTAAGCACAGGAGAAGCTCTGGTGTTGGGGTAGGGCCAGCAGGGACATGCAGACACCAGGTCTTACCGAACAGCTGCACTGGCTACACTGATTGGGTTGCCGGTTCTGAAAGAGCCCTTCAGCCACGAACAGCTCACCATGTTGGTAAGTGGTCCCGTTGTACTCACACGACTTGCTGGTCACCTTATTGTTCGCCGGGGGTAGGGAGTCTTCTGGGACAGGGTGGAGAAAAACCATACCGAACATTGACATCACTGCAAAGAATTTCATAAATCCTGACAGCAGATGGGGCTGTACCATGTAGAGGGAGTTAAAAGATAATCCCTGATTCAGTGGCTGATGACTTTAGATAATATTAAAGCAACCAGACCAGAATGGCAATGGACATGACCATTCATCTATTCTTTCATCTGTTGAGCATTTATTGAGCGCCTACTATGTGTCACGTACTGTGATGGGCACTAGAGAGAAATCAGAGAAGGACAAGGCCCCTACCTTCACAGAACTAAGAGACCAGGCAAATAACATGTTAACTTGCCCGGAAGGAGGGAGACCTTTCAGAAGAGGAACCGTCTATTTTAACTACCTTGCTAACTTTACCCCCTCCCATGTTTCGTATCACTTGGCATGTGCTTCTGTGCTTATTCTGGCCTCTGGAGTCCTTGCTTTTTTTCTTAATGAAATATAGTTGACGCACAAAGTACTTATTTTTGATTCCGCCACCAAGATCACCCCCCTCCTCCCACTCTTTTCCACCTGCTGAAGTCCTGTCTGATTTTGAAGGCTCAGGAAAAGCCCCTTTTCCTCTATGAAGCATTCTCTAACAGCTCCAGCCCACGATCCAGCCCTCTCCAGACATGTGATTTCTGAAACACACAATCTGGCATCTGAATGTTACTGAACTCCCATTTGTGACTTACAGTCACCTAGCCAACAGTTCATGAAGAGATTTCACATACGTTATTACAGGGGAGCCTCATAACAACCCTATCAACCAAGTAAGGCAGATCTTTGACTTCATCTTTTGCGTGAGGGTAACAAGCCTCTGAGGTTGACTTTTCTGAAGTCCCGGATGTAGTAAGTGATGATCCCCAACTTCATCTTCTTTCTGTCAACCTATGTACACGTGTGTATGTACTGCTTTCTAAGGACTAGGCCTCTGCGTTACAGGGTCTCTCTTCTCTGTGGCGTCTAATGCAGGGTTGTCACGTAGCAAAAATCGGTGCACCAGTGCACTTGGTGAGCTGACTCTAATGAATGGTCTCAAGATGTCTCTTTACTGGGTTTCCTTAAAATGCCTGGTGTACACACATGCATGCACACACTCACACACTCACACACACACCCCCAACGATGAACAAGCCCCCAGATTAAACTCACCACTGATGTACAAATTAACGATAAACATAGACGGGGCTTGGAAAGTGACCTCTGTAGAACAGTGGAAGAAGAGAAATCAGGGGAGTTGTGTGTTTCGTTAGGGGAAGGCTTAGACAGTTAGACCATCCTTTCTTTCCCATCACCCTTATAATGCAAATGAGTCCATCTTACGGATTAAGTATACCTCAATACAACTGTTTAAAAAATAGAATGAAATTATTCTTAGGATGTAGGTGAAAATGATAAAGGCTAATGGTAATAATAATAATAATAATAATAGCTAACATTTACTGAGCCCTTATCAACATGCTAAGCACTATGATGAATGCTTTTCCATACGTGATTGCTTTGGCTTTTACTAATAACATTCTGAAATGGACACAATTATGCCCATTTTGCCGATGGGGAAACTAAGGCTTAAGAAACTGTCTTGCCCCAGATCACACAATTTGCGAGTTATGGTAGCACCAACATCTGAACTGATGTCTGACTGATTCTAGACTCTTCCATCCTAGCCATGATCAAGGAGGGTGTTAATCACATCAAACCTATAACAAGGAAGGGACCATTTAATTTAAAAACCAAGGCCAATGGAACATGAAGGCTGTGTTGTCCCTCTAGAATGTTTTAGTCTACAATACCCAGGAAACTTGATATCACACTTACTTTGGCTTCAGCGATGTGCATAACTAACTCAATTCTATACTTTGCTATATAAGTTGATCTAGCTGCAATTTCTGAGTAACTCACTCCTTGGGTGTTAACTACTTATTAATGACTCCTTACAGGATACAAAAGTAATTCCTTAAAAAGAAGAAGCCTTAGGGGTGCCTGGGTGGCTCTGCTGGTGAAGCGTCCAACTCCTGATTTCAGCTCAGGTCGTGATCCTAGGGTTGTGAGATCGAGCCCCATGTCGGGCTCCATGCTCAGTGGGGAGTCTGCTTGAGATTCTCTCTCGCCCCCTCCCTCTGCCTCTCCCCCACTTGCATGCTCTCTCTCTCAAATAAATAAATAAATCTCAAACAAAAGAAAAAGAAGAAGCCCTAGCTCCTAGTGAATGTTTAACTCATACCAGTTGACCCTAAGTCCCTGCTCCTGCCCACAAGTACACACAACCAGACAGCTGGAGCTGGAAGACAGGAGTGCAAGTCATTGGAGAAAGGACAGGGGCAGGCCCATTCACCCGCCGGGCTCTAATTATACCAAATCTCAGTATTGTGTGGTGAAGGAAAACTGGGATGACCTACAAAAGAATATCTACCATGACTCTTACAGGAGTTGACAGATCTTTGGAATGCCAAAAGAAGAAAAAGAAGGTTGGAATTATTGTGCCTCAGAAGAATGTGGATTGATTTTTGAAATGGGCCTTCTCCCAAGGGATCAACAGGAAAGCAACTGCAGGGTGAGGTTTTCCAATGGAATCATGACCTTGAGAGTCTTTCTTGCAACAGTCTTCAGGGTAGCCTGGCATAGAGTCTATTATCTCAACAAGAGATGGGGAGAAAACAAAAGAGAGAAAGACAAAACAGAATCAAAGAAAAAGAAACCAATTATGAGCATGCTTACTGCTAGTTTTACACTATAAATTTATCTTAATGTCTTTCCATTTATTCTTATTTCATTCTTTTAATAGCCCTAATAGAGTGGTGAGACAGTTGCAGAAATGAGGCTACTGATATCCTAAAAGATTTGGCCCACGTCACCCAGCTACTCAACAGGAAAGCCAACTCAGAAATAGAGTTTTCCTGTCTCGAAATCTGTACACTTTTTACAGAGTGGGTGTCAAACACCGGCAGATGGAAAGGAAATGAAATCCATACCTGGAAGAGATATCTGTGCTCCCATGTTTACTGCATCCCGTGCTCACTGCAGCATTATTCACAATAGCCAAGGTAAGGAGACAGCCTAAGTGTCAATCAGTGAATGAGTGGACAAAGAAACCACGGTACATATATACAACGGAATAGTATTTGACCTAAAAAAAAGACATCTAGCCACTTGCAACAACATGGATGAACCCAGAGGGCATTATGCTAAGTGAAATAAGCCAGATACAGAAAGAAAAACAGTTGCATGGTCTCACTTTTTGTGAAATCTAAAAACACATCAAATATATAGAAGCAGAGAGTAGAACGGTGGTCATCAGGGTCCAGGGGCTGGGGGAAATGGGGAGATGTTGGTCAAAGGGTATAAAGTTGCAGTTACAGAAGATGACTATGTCTGGAGAGCTAGTGTACAGCATGATGATATAATTAATAATACTAAGTTGTATCCCAGACATTTGCTAAGGGAGCAGATTTCAGGTGTTCTCCCCACAAAGTAAATGGTAACTATGTGAAGAGATGATGCTAATTAGCTTGACTCTAGTAATCATTTCAATATATATACATATGTATATCAAATCAGCATGTTGTACGCCTTAGACATACACAGTTTGTACTAAAGAAAAGAACTGTTCTTTAGCTGGGAGGTAGGATCATGGAGTCAAAAATCCCAGCTTGGGTACCCACTCTCCGTAACCTTGCACAAGCCACTTTACCCCTTTGGGTTCCAATTTTTCTATCGAAGAATGGGATGTATGGAAGTGTTGAATCACCAGATTGTACACCTGAAACTAATACAGCACTGTATGTTAACTACACTGGAATTAAAATAAAATGTATACCCCCAAACGTAGTGGATAAAAACCATAAAAACCCCAAATCATCATCAAAATAAATTAATTAAATGGGCATGGACACAAATGCTAGCTGCACAGTAAAGTGGCATAGCAAGGCCCTTACATTCCTAATTTATAACGCAAAGTAAAGAATGCACACTTTCAGAAATAAATAAGAAATAAATAAGTTGGAGAGGTGAGTTGTAGTCTGCAGTTGTATCGAATAAAAATGGGCAGTTGCTTCATAAAAAAAAAATCGGACATGGGACTCAAATCTGCTCTTGCATCTTTAGAAGGCCAACACAGCATGTAGGGTGCCACACAAGCAAAGAAAGCCACCTGGTACTCTACCCTCTCCCTTCCTAGATTTTCCAAGGTGGTTGGGCTTCTAACCAACTATCCTTGGAACATAGTTGGTGTTCCTGGCCGAACATTGGCAGAAAATCAGTCCAAAGCAAAGCTGGCCTCAGGGCCCCTCAGGGGAATGCTACTCTGAGGAGGAGTGGGACAAGGACATTGAAGGGTAAACAGACAAGCTCGAAGCCACGTGACTACACTTGTGCTGGGAAGATAACTCTTCCTTCCGTGCTGCCCCCCCCATTAGGGATGGTCTCACATGTAGCAGAACTATGACTTCTGGGGGGCTAAGAAAAACACTCCCCTATTTTCAAGATCTCTCCCTTCCTTTGATCTCACTGGTGCCTAAAATGTCATCACTAGAAGTCCATTCCTTTGGGGTAAACGGTTGCCTTTTTGCAATCAGATTTTATAATCCCAATATTTCTGTGAGAGGTTACACATTGTCCAGAACATCTCAGTATGAATAACTTTGCCACAAGTTTGTTTTGTTTTGTTTTTTGCTCTTCAGAGAAACTGGCAAATTTTACCAAGAAGTCTGTGGTCCTTTCCCACTTCCTTTGGTACACCATTCTCTCCCCTCCTGGCACTGGCCTTCTTCCCACCTTCCAGAACCCAAAGTCCTCATGCTGGCTGCTGACTTCTTCACTCTCCCTACCCTCAAATTTCTATTTTCTTAGCGGACCACTTCTTGGCAAGTCAGAAAGGCTGCTTGTATGTCAGGAGACAAATCAGCTCCCAGTGTTTATGAGAGAAATGCAAACGTCTCCAGAGCTCGCAGGGATCAGTTGCCAATCTCCTGGACTCCAAGTCCCTCCTTCCTCTTGCCCATCGCTACTGTTCCTCGGGTTCCTACTTGACTCCTGATGGCCGAGCCTGGTGCTAATGTTTCCGGTCTGGTTTCATTCTACTGGTGTGGTGCCACACATCTGCAGACCATGTTGGAGGTGTGGTGGAGAGGGAATTTAGAGATGAAGACAGAAGGCTTGAAGTTGTCTTCCCTTTAATTACGATGAAATACACCCACCCACCCACCCACCCACACACACACACACACACACAACACAGAACAGTATAGTCCAAATGATTTGCCTCTAGACCTCAGAAACACGAGAAGGGAAAGTCAAAGGGCAAGGAAAGAAGTCCTGAGACAGGGTGCTGCTTAGAGGCAGTGTTTTCAGCTCTGTCTCACATCCATGCAAACGAAAAGAATCGAGCCTGGTCTCTGGGGTCAGTGAACATTAGGTACAAATCCCAGCTATGGCATATCTTTGATCCATGACCTCGGGAAGGCCACCTGATCTCTTTGCACGTTGGTCTCATCTTCAAGATGAGTATGTCATCTACCTTACATGGCTGTGAAGTTTAGAGATCATTTATTTTTAAAAGCCCCTAAGTATCCGGTACATAACAATGTGCACAGTAAATGGTAAGTGGCGTTGGTATAGAAAGAAGGCCCACGGAAGAACACAGAGGGATTTCCTTGTCTCCGTGGATAACTGGACAGTTAATTAAATGGTGATTGCTTTGTGCTTATGTGTACGGTAGCAGTTCTGGGGATAAAGACAGCTAAGTGACTATTTTCCTTTTTCCCCCCTTCTTCATTCAACACCTACTTAAGAGGTCTTTGACTACACCCAACACAAACAGGTCCTCAACCCTACCTTGACAATAGTTGATACCATGCTAGGTTAGAGTTACAGAGGTAAATAAGACATGTCCCCGACTTCAAGGAGAATCCTGTTCTTGTTGGAGGGGCTGGCATTAAAAGATGTTAATTGATAACATATTTAGATAACTCGTAAAGGTTGAGCTGGAAGAGAGGTCAGATTATGGCCAATTGCCAAACTATGTCAAACAGGAAGAAATGTCACCTGCATCATGAACAATTTAGATCAGACACTAGAAAGTAATCCTTAACCGTATTTCTCACTCCAAAATTCAGTTTGAAGAGTATCTGTTGGAAAAAAAAAATTCTCCTTAAAGGCCAAAGGCTAGACTAGGTGACTATTTCGGGCCCCTTCCAACCATAGAAAATCAATCCTACCAAGCTGGTCACAGTTCTCTACTCTTACTCGTGGGACAGACCCTAGCTAGTACTCTGTGTTCCCAGTCCGACCACAACGAGATGTTTCTCTCCTCCCAACACTATTCAACACCTCTACGGAAAGTGGGAGCTGGTACAGTGCTTTCTAAAACAAACTGTTTCAAAGTGTGTAAATTTGGGCCAGCTTTCAGGCCTTGGCCCAGATGGGAAGAAAGCAGGCGACTAAGGGTGCTCGTGGGAAACCACTTCCGCTCCTCCAAGGAGTGGTACCATAGTGCAGGGAGGGACAGCTGGGTGTGGCATAAAGCAAGGATACAATAAACCCTGCAGAGCGAATGTATCCCAAACAGTGGCTGCGTCTAGTCCCCTTCCAGAAAGGAACAGGGCTCAGCCTCCGAGGCCCTGTGGGTGCAGGTGAGTTTTTCTCTGGGTTGCTCAGTAAGAGCAAAGGTACCCCTTCAAATGGGTCCAGCAGCCACACCAGGGATGCCTCCCATTTAGATTTCTTCCTTTCAGTGCTCCAAGCCCTCTTACTTCTTTGTGCCCTGGGCCTCTCCAAGTGGCGACTTAACTGCACCTGCTTTTCTGGGGCAGAGACCTAAGATTTCCAGATCTTCCCCAAACCGTTCTCCATAGAAACTGAACTCTTCTCTGGCCCGCCACATCGAGGTCTTGGTGGGGAGGCTTGGGACTCACCTCAGTAATTCATACCAAGGTGCCAGTGGAAGAAAACGCTTGAAAACAGGGTATTTTTCTAGATAATGAAACCGTTACGTGGGCCTTTGATGCTTTACCCATAATGCAGCTGTAGAGCATGAGGCAAGGGGTATCAAAGCTTCCAGAATTTAGGGCTTATGTGGGGGAGATGACTGAAAATACAGCCTCCGAGATCTGTCCTTTTGGCAGGAGAGGCCTGACTTCAGCATTTCCCATTTGGGTCCCAATTCCAGCTCCACTATTGATTAGTTACCACGTATTAGCTGAGCAAATCACTTCACATTACTCAGCCTCGGTTCCCCCATCTATAAAATGGAGCTGATAACAGGACCTACCTCATAGGTTATTATGAGGAACCAACAAGACGAGATGCATAATGTACTTGCCGTAATACTGGGTGCATGTTAATGCTTAGTAAATGCTGTTATCATTATATTACTATTAGCAATAAAAGACAGAATTTCTGGAAGGCAGGAAGTAGGTTGCTAAGGGAAGAGTTGTGGGGCTGCCTAATCTTTATGGTGGGCGCCTAGCTTAGACTGAATGTTTGTGTCCTCCCCGCCCCACAGATCCATATGCTAAAAACCTAATCTCCAGTATGGTGGTATTAGGAGGTGGGGCCTTTGCAGAAGATATGAATAGACATTTTCCCAAAGGAGACATACAGAGGGCTGGGGCACCTGTGTGGCTCAGTCGTTTAAGTGTCTGACTCTTGATCCTGACTCAGGTCATGAACCCACATTAGGTTCCGTGTTCAGCATGGAGTCTGCTTGAGATCCTCTCTCTCACCCTGCTTGCACTCTCCCTCTCTCTCTCTGTCTCTCTCTCTCTTAAATAAATAAATAAATAAATAAATAAATAAAATCTTTAAAAAAGAAAAGATAGGGGTGCCTGGATGACTGAGTTAGTTAAGTGTCTGCCTTCAGCTCAGGTCATGATCCTGGAGTTCCAGGATGGAGCCCCCAAGTTGGGCTCTCTGCTCAGCGGGCAGTCTGCTTCTCCCTCTGCCTCTGCCCCTCCCCCTGCTCATGTGCACTCACTGTCTCTCTCTCTCTCAAATAAATAAAATCTAAAAAAAAAGAAGACATACAGAAAGCTAATAGGCACATGAAAAGATGCTCAATATCATTTATCATCAGGAAAATACAAATCAAAACTACAATGAGATAATCACCTCATTGACCTCTGACCTCACAGCAGTCAGAATGGCTAAAATGAACAACACAGGAAACAACAGATGTTAGTGAAGATGCAGAGAAAGGGGAACCCTCTTGCACTGTTGGTGGGAATGCAAACTGGTGCAGCCACTCTGGAAAACCGTATGGAGGTTCCCAAAAAGTTAAAACTAGAACTACCCTATGATCTAACAATTGCACTACTAGGTATTTACCCATAAGATAGAAAAATACTGATTCAAAGGGATACGTGCACACCAGTGTTTATAGCAGCAATGTCCACAATAGCCAAACTATGGAAAGAAGCCCAATGTCCATCGACTGATGAATGGATAAAGAAGTGGTACATGTATATGACGGAATATTACTCAGCCATCAAAAGGAACAAAATCTTGCCATTTGCAATGATGTGGATGGAGCTAGAGAATATAATGTTAAGTGCAATCAGTCAGTCAGAGACAAGTATCATATGATTTCACTCCGATGCGGAATTTCAGAAACAAAACAAAGGAGCATAGGGGAAAAAAAGAGTGAGAGAGAGGCAAACCAAGAAACAGTGTCTTAACTATAGAGAACACGCTGATGGTCACCAGAAGGGAGGTAGGTGGGGGGATGGGGGAAATAGGTGATGGGGGTGAAGGAGGACATTTGTTGTGATGAGCACCGTATGATGTATGGAAGTGTTGAATCGCTAAATTGTACAGGTGAAGCTAATATTAGACTGTATGTTAACTAACTGGAATTTAAATACAAACTTGAAAGAGAAGACAAAAAAGGAGGTGGGGCCTTTGGGAGGGGATTAGGTCAAGATGGCATAGCCCTCCCAAATGGGATTAGTGCCCTTATCAGAAGAGACAGGAAGGAGGTGATCTCTGTTCTCAGCATGTGAGGGAACGGGCATGAAGGTGGTTGGCTGTAAGCCAAGAAGTGGGATCTCACCAGACAACACATCTGCCTTGGCACTTTGATCTTGGACTTCCCAGCCACCAGAACTGTGAGAACTAAATGTTTGTTGTTGAAGCCACTCAATGTCTGGTATTTTTGTTCCAGGGTCCCAAGTTAAGACAGCTGTTTTCCACTGTCCGGTAGAACTTCTCGAAAATGACCAGATTCTGTGTGGTGACTACAAAGTCATCTCTGAGCCATCACATTCACCAAGAATCCTTTTATGTCCCTGCTCTGGGCTGACTGGTGGTACAGACCTTTCCTGCTACAGCAGAGCTTCCAAAGGTGGCAAGTCCACTCTATCCCTAACCCCTCTTCCTCTTTGCTCCACCAGAGTGCCTGACATGGCCCCAGGTTCAAGCATTTGTTAGAAAAGGGCTTTGCCTTTCCCAGAGGTTTAATAAGTTCACACTAGAGAGTGTCGAAGACTGGAAAGGAGTCCCCCAGTGAAGAGCAAGGCCTCGGGGTGGGGGACAAAAAAACCACAGTGTGCTACCACTTTGCACCCACTGAGGACGGCTATCATAAAACAAAACAAAACAGTAACACCAAGTGTTGGCGAGGATGTGGAGAAACTGGAAGCCTCACCCACTGCTAGTGGGAGTGTAACAGTGTAAAATGATATACAGCTGCTTTGGAAAACAGTCTGGCAGTGCATCCAAGTTCAATACAGAGTTACCACCTGAACCAGTAATTCCACTGCCGGGCATTACCCAAGAGGAGTCAAAGCTGAGACTCAAACAGAAATGGTATGCGAATCTTCACAGAGGCATTGTTCACAATGGCCAAAAGGTGAGAACAACTCAAGTGTCCATCAATGGATAAAAGGATCAGTATATCCATAATGGTGCAATATTATTCAGTTAGAATAGATCACCCTTGAAAACATTAGGCTGAGTAATAAAGCCGGTCACATAAGGTTTGTTTCCACTTGCATGAAATGGCCAGTATAGGCAAATCCACAGAGACAGCAAGTAGATCGGGGATGCCAGGAGCTGGGGGTGACTGCCAGCGGGTAGGAGGCTTCTCTTGGGGATGAGGAAAATATTCTGGAAGTGGACAGTGGTGACGGTGGTAGTATCTTGTGACGACACTAAACCCAACTAAACTGTACACTTTAGGAGTGTAAATAGTATGTGAATTATATCTCAGTGAAATTGTCACCAATAAAAGGAAACCACTAAACATCCTACAACAAGGACACCGGGGCTGAGTATTGGAGGAGGACAGGGCCTGGACAAAATGAAGGTGCTGTGTAAGGTGATGGGGAGGCAGGCAAAGAAGGAAAGGTAAATGAAAAAGGAAAGGAGAACCCACAAAGTGGCAGGGGTGGGGTGGGGTGTGGAGGTCAATCCTAAGTCATAGTTTCGTCTGGTGTTCCGTGGCCATGCCATGGGGTACCCACCTTGGGAGATGGGGTAGGTCTGCCAGACAGCTGAGCAAAAGGAGGGGGCCGATGGCAGGGTGGATTCTCCCGCTTGGAATCTTCAAGAAGACTGGATTCAGGCCCACACCTTCAGCAAGACTAGGGGCCTCCCTACTCACACCCCCCGGCCCAACCCCCCCAGTGGGGTCCCAGGCCAGGAAATTCTTGCAGCAGATTCCGGAGATCACTCTGCAGCTCAACAGACAGACACAACACTCTGTCCCAAGCAAGAAGGTGCCGAGTGAGAGGAAACAGTCATCTGCCGGTCCAGCTGGAGAGCAGAGTGGAAGAAAGTGCTGAAAGCTCACACCCTGGTATAATCCTGCTTCTTCCCTCCTCACCCGGAACCCATCTGTGGGCTGTTTTTCATCCCACTTCCCTTAATGTTTCAGCTGTTGGCACTCAGTAGCTGACCCTGCCTGGATATGCCCTCTTGTCAGACAGATGCCAGGAAGGATGGCTTGAGGAGAGGGTTTGAGCCAGAAGAGACCATGTCTCTTTGCAGCAAACGTTGCTGGCAGCCTGGGCACCAGATCGGGGGTGGGGGTGGGGGGGAGGGGAGCATATACCTTCTTGGCTGGCAGGCACCACTGATCTTGCTCCCTTCAGTCTGCATCTCTGGGCCTCAGTTTCGAAAGAACTTGCTTGCATTGGTGACTAGGTGTAAATTTTGTAGGGCAATCATTTCATTTGCTTCTACTTCACAGGGATGGTAGTAAGAATGCACAAGTTTACTTTTTTTTTTTTT
>NW_024423319.1:37844600-37885761 GCF_017311325.1 Ursus maritimus | reverse complement strand
TTTTTTTTTTTTTAAAGGCTCGGGGAGACAAGAAGCTATACCCAACACAGCCCATCGATTAGGATTATCTCCAGCTTACCAAGTGCATTTCACCTGAAGGCAAAAAGAATTATCCCTGAGTCGGGTCCCGTGGTCCAGGGTCCAGGGCTTACTCCATCTCATAATGGTTTGGCCAACTCCAAAAAGGCCCCTGGGTGTGTCATTTGCTGCCTTTTAGAAAGCAAGTCTAGCCTGGTGGTGTCGGTCACCTGCCTGTGGACCAGTGTCCAAGGCTTGAAGCTCTAGGCGGGGAGCAGCCTCATGGCATGGCCCAGCCAGGGTAATGAAACACATCTCAAAGATCCATCCCCTTGGCTCAAGAATGCTCTCCTTCCGACCAGCTGGTCCTTGGCCCCCCTGGGCTCCTTGGCAACTCTGCACTGGCTCACGCTAGACCCAACTACCCCCACAGACTACCCTTTGCTTCCTCATATTTTATCCAGCCCTCACTGTCCATCCCGCACGCTCTGATTTCCTGTAGCGGCTCTAATGGTCTGTTTGTCTGTATCCTACAGTGTAAGGCCTGATCACGAGTGTACTGTCGGCTAAGTGATCAACAAGGATAAAGGAGGCAAGGCTTACGTCTTGACTTCTCTATCTTCTGCTGGCTCCAGCCCTGGAACAGAGGAGCAAACGTTCACATAGTAGTAAAGCTCACAGGTTGTGAGTCTGTTATTAATTCCGTTAAGACATATAGGTGCCCAACCAGGGGCAAGGCTGTTCTTCATTTAAGTCCCAGAGAGCTGGAGAGCTGGAAGCATGACTCTTGAAAGGGATTCTGAAGCGAGTTAGAGAATTTTGAGTGTATGAGGGTATGTGTGTTCTTCCGAGAAGAGGGTCCATGGGTTCCATCAGCTTCTCAAAATGTTCCCTGACCCCAAAGAGGTGCCTCCGCTAGTTTAAGATAAAGGGAAGGGCCTGTGGGTTTCACCTTAGCAGCACAGGAACGCTGCTGGCAATTCAGTCCACGTTCTAGGGTTCCAGAGCCCCGCATGATCATTTTCAGCTTTCTGTGTACTGCGGAAAGCGTCCCATAATCCAATCTTTAGAGGGAACCTCTAAGTTCTGTCACGTCAAAATGTCTTCTTCCACTTTACTGAACAGCTTCATCATCAGCTCCATTATTCAGCTCGTGGACCATTCCAGTCTTGTTACATCAGCCTTCTAGAAGTTTCCCTTGTATATCACCACGAGGAAAGTGGAAATGGCCTCCTCTCTTGGAAGATGCCGATGAGGCCCAGAGCTGCCAAGGGAACCCTGTTAAGTCATGCCAAAGCAAGGACTTGGGCTTCATTTTACCTAGAGCTGCAAAACGTGAGGGCTAGGGAAGCCCACTAAAATCTAGTCCAACAACTGGGGAAAAGAGAAAACAAATCCTTCTGTTTTCGGAGGGCCAAGTCCCAAATCCCAAGTCTTCATCTGAACTTATATTAGTACCCCAACAACAAGAACCCCCTTCTTCAGTGGCTCTAATAGGTTGCTCTTCTTCCTATGCTACTCCACTATGGATCTTTAAAAAATTTTCTAGGGGCGCCTGGGTGGCTCAGTCGTTAAGCATCTGCCTTCAGCTCAGGGCGTGATCCCAGAGTCCTGGGATCGAGCCCCGCATCAGGCTCCCTGCTTCTTCCTCTCCCACTCCCCCTGCTTGTGTTCTCTCTCTCGCTGGCTGTCTCTCTCTCTGTGTCAAATAAATAAATAAAATCTTTAAAAACTTTTTTTCTAATCATCCAATGGTGTAACAAATGGACTCCTAGTTGAAATGGAAACGCGACATCAACTATACTGCGTGACACCTAATTGCTAACGACAGGTTTTGTGGTAACATGTCACTCACTGCCGTCCCCCCCTTTCCCTAAATAAATTAAGGATGAGTTCTACTATTACTCCATTAGTTCTAATCCTTTGGGAATTAGGCTTTTTTTTTTTGAAGGTCAATGACCCTTTGAAATGGACAAATTAGTCACTACCCTCAAGCAGCATTTACAGAAACAATGTGAGGCATCTGGCTGAGACAGTGGGGAGTGTAGTCAAGCATTCCTTTGTATTGCCTACACCAGCATTTCCCAAGTCCGCTCTGCAGAGCACTACTAGGCCGCAAGATGCTCTGTGCAAACAAAATTCTGTGCTTCAAATAAAGTTGGGAAAAGATCCAGAGTCTACGCTCACAATATCCCTTTCAGCGCGTTAAAGGAAATCCAAAGTCCCATAGTAAAGGACCCTGTTTCACTACAACCCGGCATTTTCTTTGACTGATTTTACTGAAACACTGCACTTTTTTTTTTCATCGATGGAACAGCTATGAACACCCTGGGAAGACTCATAACTAGTTATTTTGAGGATCTGGATATCTGCCATCTCGTGGACACTACTGAATTCAGGACCCTGCTCCCACCCTCAGTCACTCAACCTTCTGCTAAGACCTAAGCCGTTTCTCCCTAGATAGCTGTGTAGCATTTCTTGAGCCTTTTCTTTTTCCTTTCCTTTTCTTCCTTTCTTTCATTAGCGAGCCCTGTAAAACAAGAGAAAACACCCCCCAATGATATACTGTTAACTTGAACCATACAGTTTGGCACTAGCGACAATGGCCCAGTGACATCAGGCACAAGGGAGGAAAGAAGTCAAGTCCAGGAGTTTGGATTTTTCCTGTAGCGGAGGAGAAGCCAGTGAAGTGATTTCAGCAATGAAGTTATTTGGTGAGATGAATATTTCTGAGAGGCCGGTCTAGGATGACTGGAGGAGAGACGGTGGGGTGGGAGGCAGGACCTGTCAGGAGGCTAGAGAAAGGACCCATTGTTATCACATTACATACTCAAGGAAGAAAAGAGGCATTCAGTACTTGAGGATTAATTGAGAAAACGTATCCCCAAACACGCGTTTTGTTGTGTTTGGAAAAGTGTTAGTGGTAGGCTTCAGAAAGTGGTCCCTGGAGGCCATTGGCAGAGGCTGAGGGAAGGCGGTGGCAGACGAAGGTTCCACGTTGCTGGACCAAGTCAGAGTGCTGTGAGGAAGTCAGTCTACCTCTTCCTGGAGACCAAAAGAGGCAATTCATCTGCCTTGTCATGGAACTACCGGAGGAAAAGAGAGGGTATCGTGTTTCCCCCTCGTAGGAGACCCTTCAAGTATGGAAGCCGAAGCCGAAGCCTCTGCTGAGCCAAGGGTAACATGGGTAAGAGTGTACAATAGGGGGAATGAAAAGGAAGTGTTTAGGGAACCCAGATTCAAAAGAACTGCATCCCTGCTTGCCGCGGGATGATGACCCTTCCTCAGGAAATGGAGGCATGAATGGTCAAGAAATGCCAAAGATTCCTTGCAAATTTCCAGTTGGAAACTGGGATTCTTCTTTTGGCAGCCAGATGCCCATGGGACGGCCCCTCCCCACCCCCCCATTTTTTGAGTGAAGTGATTATGGGCAACGGCGGTTGTAGGGGGACAGAGATTAAACAGGTAGGTGAGGTTTGCTGCCATCTTTGGATTTACCAGGACTGGAAATCTAATACGAGGTTCAATCATTGCTTTGGGCCAGTGATTCTCAAAAGGGGGGGGGTCCCTTCATTCTCAAGAGGACCCGTTTCTCTGGCGGGAGCAGTTTCAAGGTTCACACCCTGGCCCGGCCCCACTTGGGAACCACTGAGCGTCATGACAGATGTCACCGATGGGAGTGTGGTATGTGCAGACACTTCAGAGGTGGAAACAGATCTGCCAGCCACGGTTCCGATAGCTACGGCGACAGCATCAGTATCATTAGCAACCGTTATTTACTGACTCGTGCTTCCCCTGAGCAGGCTCCGTGTTCATACCATATGCTATGTTGAGCATTAGCTCTGTTCTCGGGAATGACACCCCAGGAGGTACGTGGTGTTATTATCTCCCTTGATAGGTGAGGACGCTAAAGTAAGGAAGTGATCGAACTGAAACCGGAAGCAAGGTGGTGTCTGGCCCCGGAAGCGGAACTACACTCTATCGCTCTCAAGAGCAATACCGCATTATTTGAAGGCACAGCTTGGCTAAAATAGCCACCGACCCAAAATCCTGTCTGATGTCTGACGCTCGAATTGCTTTTCCTAAGTTCCCCTCTCTGAAAAGGACCCCCTGCCTCGCTCTGGACGGCGCTCACACTCTCTGTCTCTCTGGCCCAGAGGAGGTCTAATAAAATAAAAGGATCAAAAGGGAGCACGTGACCACCTCACCTCCAATGAACCTCAAAGGGTTAGGGCCAGTGTGCAGAAGTGGGTGAGGAAGGCAACAACCCTAGGCTGTGCTTTCTTAAGAGTGGTAGAAAGAGGGGACCTTTAAAAACTGCAGATTGACTACCTTCTTAGTTACCCGGCCAATGAAATAATCTAGGAACAGAATGGTTCCCTCTACAGAACCAGAAAATGGCATCGGTAGCTAGCTCTGCTTCTCAGAGGCCACCCACCCTCTACTCAAAGTGTGGAAGGGGGACCAGCAGCATTAGGGTCACCGGCGAGTCCATTGAAAATGCAGAATCTCAGACCCCCACCCAGCCCTACCAACTCTGCACTTGTGTTTCAACAAGAGTCCCAGTGATTTGCAGGCATATGAAAGTTGGAGAGGCACTGCTTTAGGGCTTCAGGTTCTAGAATCCATTTTCTTCCGAACTTTCAATAATACCCTAGAAATGGAGTCAGCTTCTCACAGGTTCATGAGGATTGAGAAGGCTTTTTTCTTCTCCGTTTTGGACATATGCACATGATGTTACTTCCACACCAGAGACCCCGTGGGAGTAGAAACACAGGCAATCTTAGAACTGTGCTCTGTGCCACCCCTAGCCTTTGTCTCCAATTGCCCTCTCTATGAGAAATGGCAAAATACATTTAATTAAAGACCAGGATCCTGGGGGAAGTGAGAGTATCCGTGCAAGATCACAAATACTTTCAGACTACGGCAATGGTTCTTAGCCGAGGGCAATGTTTCTCCCAGAGGACATCTGGCAGTGTCTGGAGACATTTTTTGTTGTCATAACTGGGGAGGGTGCTACTAGCTTCTAGTGGGTAGAGGTCAGGGATGCCGCTAACCATCGTCCAGTACACAGGACGGCTGACAACAAAGAATTCCCTGGCCCCCAAAGAGGTTGAGAAACTCTGGACTAGAGGAAGTCATAAAAACAAATGATCTGACCCATAAATATTCAATATAAAGCCAGGGAGAAAAGGAACTTGAAAGGGCTTTCTCTGTTCTGTCCAATAGCTGTGGGTTGGACACAAAAGCTCTAGCTGCCCTCGAAGGAGTGATGTTCTCCTTTGGCTTAGAGAGCTGAGCCTTTCTTTGACCTGAGGTTCTTCTCTAAAACTACACCATGTAAAATCAACTGCTCAGAGGCCGCGATACACACCAAAAATCTCTTTCACAAATATTAATCTTCAAACTCAGCATTAAATAAAATGAGAAAAAAATACCTTTACCTCTTTCTTTCTATAAGAAAAGGCATATACCATGAAGTAGTTAAAAACTCAAATAGAAAAAACATGAACCAAGAAATAGCTATAAGAAATATCAATCAGGGGAGCCTGGGTGGCTCAGTCAGTTAAGCATCTGCCTTCAGCTCAGGTTGTGATCTCAGGTTCTTGGGATGGAGCTCCGAGTCTTCAGGCTCCCTGCTCAGTGGGGAATCTGCTTCTCCCTCTCCCTCTGGCCCTCCCCGTTTGTGTTCTCTTTCAAATAAATTTAAAACATCTTAAAAACAAAGAAACACCAACCCATAGAGTTAATTTTGAATGTGAGCATGAAAGGATTGAGTACCCTGGTAGCCACAGCAAAAAGTTCCCCTTTTAATGCCTGCCTTTTAGTTTCTTACAGTGATTTATGACCAGTCTAGGATTCAGAAGGAGTTGCCCCAGGTCACTGATCATCATTTCATTGAATGTCATCTTTTTTTTTACTTTTCTTCTACTAGGACACACATTCCAATCCTCTGCACCAGCAAGAATATAACTGCCTTCACCTATGAGTCAAGGCCATGTGAAGTACAGTGCAAAATGTGGGTTTTGGGGGGCTTGCCTTTACCTTTATTTATAATACAAGTTCTCTGAGGGCAAGGCTAGTCTCTCACTCCACCAAAGCCTACGATGCTCTGTGAATGGCAAACATTTCAATATTGAGAGGATGTTGGGAAAGACTTCAGTCGGAGACTTGGCAGCTCGACCCTTCCTAGGAAAAGTCACCCTTGCTTAAGATGAGTATACAGTAGTATATACAATGCTGTATGCTCATCAAACCCACTTTCTTCCTCTCCACCCCACCCCTGCTCCCAGCACCCGGCTACACTGCACATTGCAGCCTCGTGTGGGGGTAGGTGAGGCTATTGGAATGTGCTCTAGTCAACGGAATGTGGTGAAAAGTGACATACACGTCTTTGAAGCCTGACCTGCAAGACCTAATTCACAACCCTCCTTTCTTTTCCCTAGACTGAGGGCCACATGTGGACGACCCCATGGAGGACTCCAAGGCCCTAGAGGATGGCAAGGCCACTACCCTGAAAAGGGCCTGGACCCCCGAATGACTACATGGAGCAGAGCCCTCCCTCCCCACAGCCTCCCACCTCCAAGGTGTTTAGCCACTGAGGTATGGGGATTTGAGAGCAATTAGCTTACCCTGACTAATTCTTTCGTCCTCATGAATATCATGGGCCATAAGTTTCACTTTAGCCTGTAATATTGCATTAATATCACTTTCTATTATTCATTTTTTATCTCCCACTTCCATCTCGAACAGCTGCCCTCCAGAGCTCTGAGGGCAGGAACCGCCTAGAGTCAATATGCTTCGAACTTCCCCTCTGATTCAAATTCCCATTAAAAGCAAACCAAAGTAAAATCAAACCCAGAGGCACGGGGAGTCCAACTGTTCTCAGGCCTGCTGCCCAGTGGCAATCAATGCTTGGATCCAATGGCATGTAGCCTCTGGCTCGAAGGCCTGACTTTATGTTCGTGGACAGTCAACATAGCATTTTAAGGAATAAGTACTGTCACAATGCTTTTAGTTCCTAAGCTATCCCTCATGTGTCAATGTCAATGACCAGCAGGATGGAAGAAAGCCAGACAGGGTTGGGCAAAGGGGCAAACCGGCCAGATAATCTAAGGGCTGGGCAAGAACGGATATGAAGAAGAAACCTGAAAAAAAAAAAAGTTCTTAGATTGTGTGATAGTCATTAGGGCTATTCATCAATATTCTTGTTCTGCTCCCTTCAGACACATGATAGCATTACGCTTCCCTGTCCCCTGAAAGTCAAAACATGGCCATGTGACTTGCTTTGGCCAGGGATACATGAGCAAAGGTAATCTGTGTCACTTATGGGTAGAAGTCTTTAAGGGCCAGGGCCAAATTTGCTATGTTCCCTTCCCATGCCACTGGAACTAAATTCCAGATGGCAATGTTCAATCAGCCCAGGGTCCCCGGATGAGAAAGACATGTGCCAATCTGAGGAGCACATGTAGCATGAGTAAGGAATAAATCTTTGTTTGAAGCCACTGGGATTTGTAGGTAGTGACTGCATCATCGTGTAGCCTATTCTGATCATTATAGGGTATCCAACATTTGATGAAGAATGGGCTTTCATATTCAAAATCGGAAAGATGAAAAATACTCCCACAATTTTTACATCTCTTCCCCGCAAATGAATTGAGGGTAAGGGTCGTGCCTTCCTTAAATTGATGCTCAGAAACATTCTAACAGGTCTCACCTATTAATTTGACTTGGCCCGTTATGTTTAGAAGATGGGTCATGGGCCAAATCCGACCTGCAGTTTGTTTTTGTAAATAAAGTTTTATTGGAACGCAGACATGACTGCTCATTTACATCTTGTCTGTGGCTCTTTTCAACACCACAATGGAAGAGTTGTTGCAGCAGAGACCGTTTGGCCTGCAAAGCCTGAAATATTTACTCCCTGGACCTTTACAGAAAAAAGAAAATTCCTGACCCCTAGTCTAGAAGAAGCCAAGTGGAAAGAGATCCATGGAGTGTCTGGAAAAGAAATCCAACACGCACTGCCACTCAGAGTAAAGAGTACACACTCCTGGTAGCTTGGTAGCCAAGGGCATACACTGATCAAGAGTCGGTCCTAGCAGGACTTTATTCGGTGCTTCAAGCCTTTTTGGAGATAGGCAGGGGAGCCCTGCCACCAATGAGTTCCAATGAGCACATCTTTAAAGGTCTGTTGTTTACCAACCCCTCTCTCCCAGTATCAGGATGGGGACAGGATCTGAACAAAGGATATACACAGTATATGTCAGGATTAGTGAACCTGACAGTCCTCAGGATGACTCAGTGGAAAGTTGCTTAAGTGCTTGCTCGAAATGATTCACTGCCTGGAGATTCCATGGCAAATGAGATTCTTAAGCTAAACTGGGCGGTACTGTCCATCCACCTCCCTGAACTCAGCCCAGAGCAAGCAGGCCGACCCTAAGCAAGGGAGCCGGCTTTCGGAGGGTCCGCTGAGGGTCTCAGCCTGCTGGATGGACGTTAGCCTCCGCCGTGGCCACTGGCTGCCCTCTGGGGGTGGGGGTGTAGATGGCGTGGCTGGAATGCTAGGAATCCTGGACTGGCTTAGCAGGCACTCCAATTGGCTTGGCCTTTCTACGTGCTCCAAAGATTTTCTCCAGTGTCCTTGGCATCCAATGACTATACTTGGGCTTAAGATTTTTAGGGCTGGGCGGGTCCCTGGAAGGCTTCTATCTCAGTACCAGATCGCTCCTGCATTAGGTGGTACCAACAAACGAGCCGGCCATTCCACTGCAGATGGGCTGCAGCCCATTTGCTCCCTCTCTTCAGCCTGGCTCTTGGCAGGGCCGCCTGGGGAGCCAGCTGCTTGGCTACGACTCAGCCATTGGTGGCTATTACCAGGTTTTGCTTCAATTCAGCTATTTCTGAGTTACTGTTGGTTGGCTCTGGGTTGGGGACAAAGGCCTGGGGTGGGAAACAGAGGAAAATGCAAACTTTTCTTGGACCTCTGAGTGGAATGGTCTTGTAGCTATCGATTCTAAAGCCAGCACTGTGGACTGGCTGTTTCCTCTCAATTTCTAAGGTGACCAGTAAGATATGGTTCCCAAGTCCTGCTGGTGATACCTAGAGTTCTGGGTGATTGTGTTTTGCCAGAGAAAAGTGGAGAAGGGAGAGAGAGTTATGTCTGATGTTCCTGGTTACCATCCAGTCTAGAGAATTCGGAATGCAGACAGGACCCAGAGGGCAAAGCGCTACAGCATTTTCATTGGCCTGCCAGGCAGCTTCCGAAGGTTCTCTGGTCTATAAGCGAGTACCTGCGTGGGCCATGGCCACGTCCGCACAGCAGAGGCCCCGACTCCCTGGGCTAAGACAGCACGAGCACTAGCCGACTCAAACACACTGAAGGAGACAGAAACAGATTTTCTTGGAAAATATAACCTAAAAAAGAACAGACACCAGGAAGGCCTAGAGAATTAATTCGTTCCACAAACATCTGATTCGTCCAGAGCCTACATTGTGCCTTGGCACATGAGAAGATAAAGACAGACTTGGGATCCAAATTATGTCCAAATATCAGGGCATTAATTTCAGTCACCAACAGTGAAGAGAGTGGCAAGGAAGAGGTGATATTTCCTCTTTCTGAAACTCATCTGCAAGGGAGATGGGGCAGAAGAACAGTCCAGGAGGCAGGGAACCCCACATTCCAGGCTCAGCCACTTAGAACCTATGCTGTTTCAGGTAAATCATAGAGTCTTTCTCCAACTCTCCATTTGACAAATGTGAGGGGAGGGGGCTGGACCAAAAAGAAAAAAGCTTCAAGACATGACTTTCTGTGGTTGTAGGATATATCTGTTCCTGTCCTCAAGAGGTTTATGACCTAATTGCAAGACCCTGAGCTGATGGGTAGAAGGGACAAAATTAAAATTCAGTGCAACAGGAAAGGATCCAACGAACGATTCAGAGCCAGCTACCCACGACAGCAGGCGCTCATTCCGTGTGTCTGTGTACTTTTCAAACGAACCAACACGAAGGAAACTTTTCAGCGCAGCTGCTCAGTCACAGCAGTCCCGTTTCAAGAGCCCCATGGCCGCGTGACCTAGTGGCTGCCATCCTGGTCAGTGCCGATGCAGAGTGAGCTCCAGCGTCTAAGAAGTTCTACTGCACAGCACCGGGACAGACAACCTCGTGCCAGACATAACCGGAGAACACAGACCTTCCCCTCCATGCCGTCCAAGTCCGGGCCATCGTGGCTGTCCAGCTGTGACCCAGGCTGCTGTTCCCAGAGGGCGGGGCTGCGCTCTGGCCCCCATTAGTGCCTCCCTCAGAGAGCTCAGCTGCTCCACGCTTCCTCCCCCGACTCGGCTCCTTTGATCTTTTCCCCGGGCCTTTAGGAAAGCCAATAGCCATCCAGTCCTCTCATGAAAAATTCCCTTTCGAACAGACCTGTGAATAATCTAGAGAATCCAACAACGCGTGCGTCTCTTAGAGCTCCCTGGGCTCTGGGCCCAAGAGGTATGGGCTGCGAAGCCTGACAAGGACCAGTCTGATTGGTCCGTCAGCTCTGTGTTTATTATCTGGGAGAAGCGGGCATGGCTAGGATGGAGGATGCAGTCCTTACTTCCTCCCTCCGCAGCACTACTAATAACATGAAAAAAAAATGATCCCGTGTCATCCCAAAGACTGATTTCAAATCAAAACAAAGCAAATGAAGGAAAGCAAAACAAAAGAAGAGCAAGACAGGCACGAGGGCTCCCCAGGGTTCCTCTAGCTCATGGGATGGGTGTGGGTGTGAGTGCGAGGGTGGTGAGACTGTGTTTGTGAGGGTCATGTGTGTGTGAGCAGGGATGAGGGAGGCGGGGTGGGCCGACTTGGAGGCTTGCCGAGGGAGGGCGCTTTGGCAAACCTCTGACTCAGGGGAGGAGCCTCCACTTCTCTTGGTGGGGAGAGGGGAATTTAACTTCTGTCCCACAGCCTCATGCCCCATTCCTCTGAAGGGGGGCAGGGAGCACAGCGTCCTCACACGGATAATGGGAACGGCTGCTATTTTCACAATCAAATTCGCTGCGCCTGGGTGCCAGGAGAAAACAGAACAGTCTTAACTGCAAAGGGTGCAATTTTTAAAAACCAAATAAATAGCTAAAGGCACACTCACATTGAACTTGTGCCCAACGGAGTGTCAATCAACAAGTTTCCACTGAATGCTGGACAGGCCAGCCCGCCCTCCAAAGGGAACACAGAAAACATTGTAAGTTCAGTTTGGGGGCAGCTGGATGATCTTTATGTATCCTCTCCCAGTTTTTCCCCCCTTTTGCTGCTTCCCTTCTCCAGCTAAGACTTTTGTTCCTTCATCCAGCCCCTCCCAAGTTCATTTCTTTCTAATGCATCTCCCTGGCTCCGGCCCTAAGTGCTGTGGTTCTCCCATTTTGTGTTCCCACAGGGGAGGACAGACCGCGGACCTGCGCCGCCAAGTCAGGTCTGCCCCATCTGTGAAACGACAGCTTCCCACCCGCGTGTGCAAAGGGGGGAGGTGACGAAGGTAAACCCGAACATACACAGAATAACGCCATGGCTCTGCTGGAGAAAATTTACATTTTGATAAGCCACATCCCGAGCAGTTACACTGTCCCCGGGACCAGGACGCGGCCTGGCTAAGGCGCAGATCTGGAACTGGCCGGGTAGAGCCACTAAGCCCTCGCCTCAAGTCCTCCTCTCCATCCTGGCCGGCACGTTCTCACCTGCCCAGCCTGAACGGTGGGGCCCTGCACTCGGAAGTGGTAAGAGGAGCTTGCCCTGGTTGAGAGCGGGCTATGGGCCTGTTCCAGGGCTAAGGCCCTTCCCTGTGTTAATTCACTTCATCCTTGCCGGCGGGCCTCCGAGGTGGGAACTGTGACTATCCCCCCTCACCCCTGCTCACACACACACAATCTCACCTGCTCTCACACTCGCAACAAGCTGTGTCCGCTGGGTGAAGGCCCCCTGCGCTTTCTCCTCAGCGCTTCATTCTTCAAAGTCTTCTTCCCAGAAGTCTCTCTCACTGACATTTAGAATTCTGTGTGTTGAGAGTTCTCTCAGTGACATGCGGGCCTCTCTGCTGCTGCAGGGTGACCGCCCCTGGAAGGGGTCACCCAGCCACGCTCTCCTCAGGTGTTAGTGACTGTCTGAGCTGTATGACAGCCAAGGGGTGGGGACAGACAGGAGGATGTGGTGGAACTGAGGGGGAGGAAAGGAGGTGCAAAAAGATGTCTGGGGGCACTAAAGACAAACTTCACCTACCCCCGATGTTTGCAGCGGGCTGGCTCTACAAACTAATGTCTAACTCTAGGACATGCGAGGCCCTTTGAGACGGGGTCCCCACCAACCTGACCTTTCAAGCCTCCTCCCTCCCTCATGGCCCACACCCACTCCAGGCCCCGTCCCACATGTGCCTTCGCAATGGGCCCTCCCCATCCTCCTCCTCCATCTGGATGAGCTCCATTCGTCTGTCAGAACTGAGCTTGAGTACTGACTTCTCTCTGAGGAGCCTGCCTCCTGGCTCTTGGAGAGTGTCTCTCTTCCTCCCCTCTCTGCCTGCCCAGCCCTGTCCACACCTCTCCCGAAGTACTCATCACATTGTGTTGTAGTGACCTCCTTAGGCCTGTCTCCCCAACTGAGGGAGGGACTGAAACGTCAGCACCATTCATGGGACCCGGCCCAAAGCCTGTACTCAGTAAACGTTTGTGAAAGGAACGAACGAGTGAGTGAGTGGACACGAACCACCAGCTTCTGGTTGGGAGGAGATGCCCTTCCCTGGGCTTCTCTGAATAAGGCTGCTGTCCAGTGTCTCTCAATAGGGTCACCACTGGAATTCAGATGGGACACGTCTTTGCTGCAACGTGTTCCTACTCACTGTGGAACATTTAGCACCCCTGGTTCCTGCCTACTAAATTCCAAGGATGTTCCCCAATCACTGTCATGACCAAAATAGTTCCCCAAGACTTCCAAAGCCCTGGGAGAAGGGTGGGGAGACGCTGACCCTCCTGGGTTGGAAAGTGACATTATGGCAATAGCTCTTTTCCCTGATCCTGGTGGTCCGAGAGGCCCCCTGCAACAGGGTCATGCTGTGCTCGAGCCAGAACATGAATTCACAAGAGAGTGGGGACTGGAGGACTCCTGGCTTATTTGCAGGAATTATGGCAGCCTGATCAGCACTCGACAGTACAGAGCGAAGAATCCTGCTCAACGCTTTTTATGACTGGAGGCAGCAGGCAGGGGCAGGCCTAGCCAAAAGGGAAAAAAATAACCAACAAAAACAAACCTAGTCAAGTTTTCACGGCAACCCAGAGATTGTTACCTTGTCTCCCAATGCATTCTGCGTATGACCCCGTGTCCTCACTATGCTGTGGGAACATCAGCATTACTGAGCAGCACGCTCACCTGGGGCACCTCTGAAAATCGAATCAGAAGGAAATAGAAAGGAAAGGCAGAGCGGTGCCTGGGTGGCTCAGTCGGTTAAGCAGCCAACTCTGGATTTCTGTTCCAGCTGTGATCCCAGGGTGCTGGGATCGTGCCCCAAGCTGGGGCTTGAGGATTCTCCCACTTTCTCTCTGCCCCTCCCCCCACCCGAGCCCTCTTTCAAATAAATAAATAATTTTAAAAAAAAGGCAGAGATGATGCCATTTATTTTACACCTTCTGCCTGACACTCATTAAACCTGTCACCTGTTTCCTTNNNNCCCCCCCCCCCGCCACACAACTTTTCCCTAAGGCTGGAGACATATAGGCAGTGCCTGTTTATGGGGCTGCTGTCACTGGGATCTATGGGAACACGTACCAAAATGCCTGAGTTTCAGGCTTTGCCCATTCCCTATTCATGAGGCAATCTGGGGACTTGGGGTTCAGATTCCTTCTTTTCCCTGCCCGATACCTCCTTGCTTAGATATACACCTCTTTATACTTTCCAAAGCAATTTCCCACATCAACTTTGTTTTCACTGTCAATGTGAACCTTAGTGGAAGGGAGGAATTATCACTCTCATTTTACAAGTTGAGGAAATGGGCACCAAGAAGCCAGCCAGATCCGTGCACGTTCCACAGTGAACTGGGGGAAAAGCAGAGTAAGACCCCATCTCCTTTCTGGCCCCATGCCTTCCTCTCCTCCATGGATAGCACAATACAGCCTCACGGGGTGGGGGGTGGGGTGGGGAGGGGATGTGGACCCCACAGAACCAAAGCTCTCCCTCCTTCCCGAATGTGGTCCTGATTCTGAAAGCCAAATGGGCCCTCTGGTCAGTGACACAGACCTGAAGCCGGAAAGTTTCACCTAGATGCCCCCATACCGCTGCACTATGTGGTTCAGAGGACAACATCCCAAATGCCCCCAAATGCCTTCTGATTAATTCCAACAGCATACCCAGAGGACAGAGGGCACACCCTTCATTCAGTCTTTGGTACTGATCTGCTTTGTTGGCAGGTGGGGGAAGAAAAAGAAAAGAAAATGACCAGACTGGACCAAAGGAAACCAAACCAAACACCAAGGAGATCAAAATAATGCAAACAATTAAACAAAAATCACAGGTCCCCAACAGCCGTATACATAAACACAATCCTATGCTTAACTGTAACATTTAAAGGTTTTCGGGTCACCATTTGCCTCCAATCATAATCATCCAAAAACAAATGAAAATGTAGTGTTGTTTAAAAATACATGATGCCGGGAAATATAACTTATGTCTCTAAAACATAAGCATACAGCTGAATTGATGGTTATAAAGCAAACACCCCTGTTGCTACCGAGCAGGTCAAGAAAGACAGTACTGTCAACACCCTAGAAGGCCCGTTCTCTCCCCACCGGCAGTAACCACAATCCTGACTTTTGGGACAATCATTGCCTTGTTATTCATTGTAGTTTTATCACATGTATGTACCTCCTTAAAAAATATAGTTTAATTTTGCCTCTTTGAACTTCGTATTAATCAAAATGCATTGTATACACTAGTGTATGTACACGTGTATGGCTTTTACTCGTGTTAAGTTTGAGCTGTACTATGTTGACTTTTTTTTTTTAAAGATTTTATTTATTTATTTGACAGAGATAGAGACAGCCAGCGAGAGAGGGAACACAAGCAGGGGGAGTGGGAGAGGAAGAAGCAGGCTCATAGCGGAGGAGCCTGATGTGGGGCTCGATCCCACAACGCCGGGATCACGCCCTGAGCCGAAGGCAGGCGCTTAACCACTGTGCCACCCAGGCGCCCCATGAGTTGTACTATGTTGACTTTTAAAAGACTTCTGCTCTTGGGGCGCCTGGGTGGCTCAGTCAGTTAAGCCTCTGCCTTTGGCTCAGGTCATGGTCCTGGGGTCCTGAGATTGAGCCTCAGGTCGGGCTCCCTGCTCAGTGGGGGAGTCTGTTTCTCCCTTGCCCTCTGCACCTCCCCCCTGCTCATGCTCCCACTCTCTCGCTCATGATTTCTGTTCCCCTGATCCATGCCTAGAAATACAGTTGACCTTTGAACAACATTGGTTTGAACTATGAGGTCCACTTATACGCAGATATTTTTCCGATAAATACAGTACAGCACCAACGCATGTATTTTCTCTTCCTTGTGATTTTTTTTTAAGTAGGCTTCATGCCCAGCATGGAGCCCAATGTGGGGCTTGAACTCACAATCCTAGGATCAAGGCCTGAGCTGAGATCAAGAGTTGGACGCTTAACCCACTGAGCCACCCAACGTTTTCTTTCCTCTAGCTTCGTGTATTGCAAGAATACAGTATATAATACATGCAACACACAAATATGTATCAATTGACTGTTTATGGTATCAGTAAGTCTTCCGGTCAACAGTAAGCTATTTGTAGTTCAGATTTTGGGAAGAGTCGAAAGTTATACGCAGATTTTCAACTGTGGGGCATCAGCGTCCCTGGCCCTTGCTCCCACTGTTCCCTGGTCAACTCTGCTTCCTGCTACATAACTTTCCTGTGCTGAAGCCCACTTCTGCTCACTCACCATCTTTGGAGGTGGAAGGAGAAAGCTGATAAGCATCCTCTAGGACCCATTTCTCTTTCAGAAGATTGTTGAAGTCCCTTCAGTCCTTCTCTCACGCGGCTCAGTAATTACCCTTTTCCTCCAACATTCTCTCTCAGGTTTGATACTCTGATCCTTCAATAATCTTTCCAATAAAACCATACTGAAGGGCTCGCGATGTGATATCCCTCAGAGAGCAATCTCAGAGGAGGTCCTTTCGGAAAAGCACTTCTCCAGATAAAGAGAAACGGGGGCACAGTCCTACCCCTATGGATTTCTCCAAAAGATGACAGAAGCTGCCGGTCACCAGCTGCTAACAGAGAGCACGTTCTGAAGTTCCCTAGGAAACGTTAATAAGGAATATGTCTGTCTTTCAAATCCCCAGGACTTCACACAGTCATTACCGCCAGTTCCCGCTTGTCATGGCTGTCATTGCTCAAGGCTGTGTGGTCTCTGGAGTCTTCCTCAGCCAAGGGAAAGTACTCTGAAAATTGACATTTGCTAGATGCTTCTTGGTTGTCTCCTGACTTCAGCTGCTCGTCTGTACCACCAGCCCCTTCTGAAATTTCTTCTCTGCCTACTTCCCCATTTGGAAAAGGAGGAGACACACCGAAACATGGATGGACCTTGAAGACACTGCCCTAAGTGACAGGTGACAGTCCCAGGAGGAAATATACTGTCTGATTCCACTTACAAGAGGTACCTGGAGCAGTTGAATTCATAGAGACAGAGAGGAGAATGATGGTTGCCAGGGGCTGAGGGAGGGGGAAGAGCAGATTTGGTTCGTGGGGACAGTTTCAGTCCCGGAAGATGAAAACAACCCTGAGATGGACGGGGGTGATGACTGCATAACAACAGAAATGTACATAATGCCACAAACCTGTACACTTAAAAGTGGTTAAAATGGTCGGGGCGCCTGGGTGGCTCATTTGGTCAAGTATCCAACTCTGGATTTCAGCTTAGGTCGTGATCTCAAGGTCCTGAGATCGAGCCCCCCAGTGGGCTCCACACTCAGCGGGGAGTCTGCTTGAGATTCTCTCCCTTTGCCTCTGCCCCCTCCCCCCGCCCCGCTTGTTCTCTCTCTCTCTCAAATAAATAAATCCTTTTAAAAAATTTATTGTAGTAGAATACACATAAAAATGTACTGCTTTAACCACTTCTTTAAGATTTATTTATTTATTTTTGAGAGAGAGAGAGAGAGAGAGAGACCATGAGTGGGGGAAGGGGGCAGAGGCAGACCCCAACACAGGGCTCGTTTCCAGGACCCTGAGATCATGACCTGAGCCAAAATCAGGAGTTGGTCGCTCAACTGACTGAGTCATCCAGGCTCCAATAAAAAAATTTTTTAATAAAAAGACATTAAAAAAGAAGAAAGGGAGGAAGGGAGGGAGAGAGGCAGGGAAGAGAGAGAAAGAGAAACAAAGAAAAAAGAAGGAAGAAAGCAAGCCAAATTTCCCTGCCCCTCCCTCTCAACTCCCATTTCTGTCCTATTAGAATCATAAAGGAATACGCCACACAAAAGGTATGATTGTAAGTGCAGGACTCTGATTTGGCCTTAGATCCCTGAGGGCATGATCTTGCGAACGTGAAAAAAAAAATCAGAGCTGCAGGAATTTGCTAAAGGAAAGAAAAATCAAGCTTGCAGGGACACTTACCCTATCTTGATGTTTTAAAAGTAACCTCTACTCCCAAGTTTGATGTCTTACCCTTTCTCTCCAATTAAAAAAAAATCCAACCAACTTTCTTCCTCCCTGTCCTGCCCACAATTTTATTTATCCCTTTCTTTAAAGACACAGTACATATACTTAATAGCTTCTCTCCCGTTCAGGGAGTACAACCCCCCGCAAAAAACGGTTTCAGCAGCTACACATCCACTCCTGAACTACCTCCCACTCTCTGGGTCTTAGCATATATGTGGCAAAGACAAGAGACAACGCATCAAGACATTTATACAATAGCCTATTCTGATGGCCAAAAATGGAGTCCTGCGAGGAGGTGGAATTTGGAACGGATTTCAATAACTGACACCCTAAGTCTGCCAGTTTCTAAAATCACTTTTAGGGAATAGCTGACGGTGTAAAACTCTAAATACAAAAATCAGATGAAAATCATTCTAATAAAGACTGTTATTTATCTTAGTGGCTGCAAATAATCTGGTAAACCTTTTGGGTTATAGTTATTTTGCATCCAAAACCCTGCAGTGAAACCCTTTGGCTCTAGGCAACAGATAGCAAGGATATTTGGTTACTTCTAGAACATACTGGTTTTAAATTAACAACCCCAAAGTGAAAAACTTGAGAGCTGGCAACTTATCCTAGAAACTACTGTGTCCTCTGCCACAAATAAAGAACTTATGCTTGATAGTACAGAGAGGCCTGGCGCCCCGCAGTACTGTGGAAAACATAGAGCCTGACTCTCTAGCCTACCCCTTCGACCTCCACACCCCAAAACTCTTCTGGGTACCTAGGCTAGTGGCCTCGGGATCCCCCCACCCCCACTCTCTACCATCAAATTCTGCTCTCTAGATCCTCCGTGCAGATGAAATTGAAAAGGTTACAAGAGTTAAGTCACCACTTTCAAAGACAGACAAACTTAGCAGGAATCAAAGCCTGCATTAAGAAGATGAAACAGAGCACCTGGGTGATTCAGTCCATTAAGTGTCTGCCCAGGTCATCATCTCGGGGTTGTGAGATCAAACCCCAAGTCAGGCTCCACACTGGGCGTGCGGCCAGCTTAAGATTCTCTCTCTCCCTCTGTCCCTCCCTGCCTCTTTCTCTCTCTCTCTAAAATAAATAAATAAATCTTTTTTTAAAAAAATTTAAAATTAGAGAAGATGAAGTTGTAATACTGATAGCATTTTAGGTGGCAGGCACCTTGGCAGGGAAATGGGGAAGGAGAGGCAAAGGCTGTCGCCCTGCTGGCCAGACAGGTCTTGGAATCACAGGAGACGGGGAATCAGGAAATTGAGGTAATAATCACCTGCTCTGCTTACTCAGAAAGCAGGCCCTGTTTATAGTCAGCCCCACCACCAGGGAGAGCGCTCACTAAAGGGCATTTTCCTAAGCCTTTTCTTAAAATACCCTAGATGTGACTCTGATTTCAAACGAAGTTGAAAACAGACTAAGCTTGAAAACACTGATTTTATTTCAAACTATGTTGATTGCTTTTCCCTTTGAGAGTTTCATTTGTTTATCAGCAGAAATTCCTGGGCTAATTCCGAGAAATGCCATTCATTTCTTGCCAACAACAAGTCATGGACAATGGGCGGGGGTGGGGGGGAGCTCCCCACGGAGGGTCCTTCTTTCTGGACAGGACAGCCAGGGGCTCTGAATGTGGAAGGCGGCAGAAGAGGAAGGCTTTAGGTGGGAGCTCTGGGAGAGCAGGGGGGCTGGCCAGACAGAACGGTATGCACGTGTAACTTTAGGGTTGATCCTGGGAAAGTGTCATTCAGGCAAAGTACATTTCTGGGGTACTTATGCTCCCCATTATCAGAGAAACAATGTTGTTTTCGGCCCCTGGCCCTGTGCATAGGCACGGGGTCCTCTCCTCCAAGATCCTGCCCAGCACTGCTCTCTGTAGGCAGTGATCTTGACCTCCTTTATCAAGATCTTCCCTGGGATCCAAATGCAGTCCCCAGTCCAACTGCATCAGAATTAACTGAGGCGCTTGATTAAAGTGCAGAATACCCCCTACAGCTCAAATGACTCCGAATTCTTAGTGTAAGGCCTGGGCGTCTGCATTTTATCAAATCTCCCAAGGTGGTCCTTCTGCACACAAAAGTTTGAGTAACACTAAGTTTGGGGTCTTGTTCTAAAAGGGCCTGATACCCTAATGAACTTCTCCAAACTAAGATACTCTATATACTAATAACTTATTGCTATAATAGAAATACCTTCTGGAAACTGAATGGCATAATCCAAGGCTTCTTAAAACATATACTAAAAAAGCACTAATCCTTCAAAGTGCCGTAGAAAAAAACCAGCTGAGTAAACTTGAAAAATATTACATTCCATACACCTGTCTTAGAGATTCATAATGTATGTTAACATATTAAAGCTCTGAAAAGTCCCGCATTAAAAGCAAGCTATTTAACTTTCTCTAATCCAGAAACTCTCGTTTATCTGCCTACATCAATGTTTTCCTTAGTAAACTCTATTATCATCCCATAAAATTGTGTTCCTTGCAACAAACTTTGGAAAACACTGTTTTAACCCAGAAGAGTGACTGTAATGGTGGAGGTTTCTCTTTTTTAAATATTTTATTTATTTGAGAGAGACAGAGATAGTGAGAGAGAGAGAGCACAAGAGGGAAGGAGGGGGAGAAGCAGGGAGCCCGATGCAGGGCTGGATCCCAGGACGCTTAACTGACTGAGCCACCCAGGCGCCCCAATGGTGGAGGTTTCTTAAATATAGAAAACAAATGAAAGATTTATTTGGGACAAATGGGGCTTCTCAGTATCCCTCGATGAAGTGCCACCTTCTTTACCTTTGTGTGGGGCCAGCTTTGCTTAATGTCCATTGAAAAAAATAGAGGGGTTCTACTCTACTATGAAGCAAAGGCATAGTTTTCCTAAAAGTCTCGTTCTTACATGACATAAGGGCTTTTAACATGCTAATAGGAAATCACATTTTTTTTCTATTTATGTATTTATTTATTTATTTGAGAAAGAAAGAGACAGGGAGAGAGTGTGGGAATGGGGGGAGGGTCAGAGGGAGAGGGACAAGCAGACTCTGTGCTGAGCACAGAGCCCAACGCAGGGCTCAGTCTCACAACCCTGAGATCATGACCTGAGTCGAAATCAAGAGTTGGATGCTTAACTGACTGAGCCACCCAGGCGTCCCACTGTTTCCTCTGCATAGTGTTCAAGGACCAAGTATATGAGGAAAAGAATAGAAATAAAGCATGGAAGACAGTGAAAGGGACTAAGAGATAAGAGAGCAGACAGTATCTACGTGGAGGGGCTAGTGATCAACAGTGAATATTTCTGTGGGTACCTCTCAACGATTGGTGTAAGAATAAATAATATTAGTAAAGTAAAACTCCTGCTATCTGGAGACTAATATTCTAAAATCCTCAGGGTTTTGGATAGCTCTGGAGCCAGAAAGAGTTTTTTTTAAAACACATCAAGCTTTTGCAGGCAAGGAAATGGCCCCCAACTGATCACCATTCGCACTATCATTATAGTGATGGTAAAGGAAAAAGAGTATGATAGTTGGCTGTTACTTTACTGTTTAAAAGGAATTGACCCTTTTCAATAAAATCGAAGGGGGAGGTGAATAAAGAATTCAGAAAAGAACAAAAGAAAAGAGAGAGGGGCGCCTGGGTGGCTCAGTTGGTGAAGCGTCTGCTTTGGGTTCAGGTCGTGATTCCAGGGTCCTGGGATCCAGCCCTGAGTGGGGCTCCCTGCACAGCAGGGAGTCTGCTTCTCCCTCTGCCTCTGCTCCTACCCCACTCGCGCATGCTCTCTCTCTCAAATAAATAAATAAAATCTTTTAAAAAGAGAGAGAAGAGAGAGCAATGGAGATCAGACACAGGCGATGGCAAGAGCAGCACTCAACAGCCATGAGGATGGCCATCAGCAGCTACTCAAAGCGATGAACCAAAAGAAGATGAGGTGGCTCTCAAATCTGGACGAGATTCCTCGGTCAGTTACACGCATCATTACCGTATGACTCAGAAATCCCATTCCTAGGTATATACCCCAAATAACTGAAACACATGCCACAGAAAAACCTGTACACGAGTGTTCACAGCAGCGCTATTCACAACAGCCACAAGGGGGCAACAACCCAAATGTCCGTGAGCTACCGAATGAATAAACAAACGGTGGCCTATCCAGACACTGGAATATTACGCAGCCCTAAAAAAGAATGAGGTACAGATACATGCTGCACCATGAATAAATCTTGAAAACATTATGCTGAGGGAAAGAGGCCAAATGCAAAAGGCCACATACCATATGATTCCATTTACGTGAAATGTCCGGAAGAGGGCCGATCCATAGACACAGAAAACAGATTAGTGGTAACCGGGGGCTGGTGGAGGGAGGGAATACTGACTGTTTAATGGGCACAGGGTTTCCTTTTGAGGTGGCGAAACATTTCAGGAACTACAGCAGTGGTGATGGTTGCACAACATTGTGAATGTTCTTAATGCCATGGAGGCGTACGCTCTAAAATCATAAATGTTAGGTTATGTGTACTTTACCACAAAAGAAATTAAAGAAATCCCCCCTTGAACTTTTGCTCTAAAAAAAAAAAAAACACTGGAGGGAGCAAAACAGGCCTGTTTACTTGATTGTTGTAACCGTGGAAGTCACAGACTTGGCCACAGAGTCACAGAACAGGAAGGGGAATGCAACATGTAGACAGATCAGCGATTAAAGACCAAAAAACAGCATCAGAGTGACCTAGTGACCAGCAACTGTCACTGGAAATTGTCAAAGGCTAAATGCTATAAATCTACCTCATCTTACAGAGGCTATACCCACTGTGGCATAGATTTGTGTAATCCTAACTTGTTCGGATGCAAGGGATACATAAGAGAATGCTATTGGCATAAAGTAGAAACTGCATTGGTTCCTACATGAGTTTTCCTGGCACATTAATACATCGCACCATCGAGGTACAGCAGCTGAAGGCCAAGTGCATGAACACAGCAGAAATCGGCAAACCATGCAAAAATACAGTAGTCTCCCCAATTCCCATTCACCCCACATTCTCCGTCTTGGCTCAGTTTGGCCATATGCTCTGTCTTATAAGTGCTTAAAGCATGATTCTCTCTGATCTCTGGGCATTTTTCTCCTGTCTCTACAACTCGGCAGCTTCAATCCTTCCTTAGTCCTTCTTCCCTCAAGCTAGTGTCACCATTTTAAAAAGTGAAGTCTACACTTACTGTAATTTTCTTTTATTTATTAGAAACCTAAGGTGCCTTTTTAAATCAGGCTAGTATTTTATTAGTATAGTTCTTTTTTTAAAAAAAGATTTCATTTATTATTTATTTTAGAGAGAAAGAGAGCGCAGAGTGCGAGAGAGCACGAGTGGGGTGGGAGGGGCAGAGGGAGAGGAAGAAGCAGGCTCCCTGCCAGACTCAGGGCTCCATCCCAGGACCCTGGGATCATGACCTGAGCAGAAGGCAGATTCTTAACCAACTGAGTCACCCAGATGCCCCTTTATTAGTATAGTTCTTTTGCTAGTACTCTGGTTACAAAGTTGTGTAAGTTTCCAGTTATTTCCCCCAATCTTTTTGTTCATGAAGCTTCGTTATTTTTCAGTGTACAATTTTGCAGAATGTGAGGATTTTCAGAAATGAATATATTGCAGCCACTCTGGAAAACAGTATGGAGGCTCCTCAAAAAGCTAAAAATAGAACTTCCTTACCATTCAGCAATTGCACTACTAGGTATTTACCCAAAGGATACAAAAATACAGATTTGAAGGGATACATGCACCCCGATATATAGCCACACTATCAACAACAGCCAAACTATGGAAAGAGCCCAAATGGCCATCAACTGATACATGGATAAAGAAGATGGGAGATATATATATATATAATGGAATATTACTCAGCCATAAAACGAATGAAATCTTGCCATTTGCAACAATGTGGATGGAGCTAGAGAATATTATGCTAAGCAAAATAAGTCAGAGAAAGATAAATACCATATGATTTCACCATATGTGGAATTTAAGAAACAAAACAAACATGGTGGGGAAGGGAAGAGAGGAAGACCAAGAAAGAGATTCTTAACTACAGAGAACAAACTGATGGTCACCAGAGGGGAGGTGAGTGGGAGGATCGGTTAAATGGGTGATGGGTCTTAAGGAGGGCACTTGTGATGAGCACGGGGTGTTGTATGTAAATGTTAAATCACTAAATTGTACACCTGAAATTCATATTACACCATGTGTTAACTATCTGGAATTTAAATAAAAACTTACAAAAAATTTCTTTAAAATTAAGAAATGCATATACAGTATTAGAGCAGAAATGTGTGTATTTGCCAACCCAACTACTGCCAAGAGACAAATGGCATTGGGCTTCCAGCTTCTCCTTACAGGAACACACAGACTAGGGTGCATCACTAAAGGGGTCATTTCTTTAACCTCCCTTGAATTTAAAGACTGTGGTGAGGGGTACCTCTCTTGGCAAAACTGGACCAACACTGTCCCTTACGACCATTTCATAGAACTAAATTTTTTCACACCTAGCCAAAAGGGAATGCTATGGATTATGTTGCTGGTAAGAGATCAAATCAGTTATTTTGGCAATTTTATCACAGCTCTTTAATGACCCAATTAAGCTGAAATACCCCCGAGGGAACCCAAATTTATGAATTCTGAGTAACAAAGTCATTAAAAATAGCCATTAAAAAAAATTTCAGGTAGGGGCGTCTGGGTGGCTCAGTCAGCCCAGCTTCTGACTCTTGATTTCTGCTCAGGTCTTGATCTCAGGGTCGTCAGTGTGAGCCCCACGTTGGGCTCCACGCTGGGTGTGGAGCCTACTTTAAAAAAAGATCTTAGGTAATATCACGATTTAGGCTCCTGATTACTCTGAGCCTTCTTTTCATAAAATTATATATAAAGAACAAAAGGAAAGAAGTCAGGTTCTTTCTCTTCTCCTCCCCCCTCTACCACTCCACTTCCCCAAAAGAGAAGATACGGAATTTCCTTTCTATAAATTTCCCATTATCACGACTATAGAGAGTCCTGTTCATAGACTGGGATGGAGTTAGTGACCCTTCTACCTTCTGTGCAATCTTGACTTTGCCATTAAGAATGTTCTAATCTCCATGTAGCACCAGCCTCTTTGGGCTCATTAGAAAAAATGATGAAAAAATTTTCATATTCTCTTAATGGGAATCAGTATGGATTTCTCTCTGGTAATTCTGGAAAAGCAGTCTGCAAACTTTGATTGCCACAGTTCAGCCGGAGCTGCAGGAGACAACCTCAAATGCAAGTGGGAACTTTGGAAATTTCTGGGGTGGGGAGTTTAGAGAGCAAGAACCATGGGAAACACAGGAATAAATGGGTGGGGGTGATGGCTCCTCTGTCCCCTACATTGGAAGAGGAGCTCTAGGAATGTCCCACAGGATCCTCCCACTGAATCCCTCTCTATCCACGTGGATGTTCCCTGAAGTTAACACTGCTATAGGACAGTATCCAGAGCCCACACCTTGGGTATATGGCTTCGTTGTTTGTTTTCTCTTTTTGATACAGAACCTGCTCATTGTCTTGGCTATAAATCTCCTATTTTTAAATGAGGACATTTTCATCATGGTGCCTTCCATTGGGTTAAGACAGAAAAGCAGAGCCCCTTCCTTTGACCGAACATTCCTGTGGCCCTGAAGGCATGAGTTTCCTCATGCCTAATAATCACTGGGGTGGAAGGAACACAGAGAAGTCATCACAGCCATTGCCCAGTCTCCAAGCAGAACTGTGACAACTATATCTCAGATGGGTGGGTCCCTTTTTACTTACAGAAATATGCCCTACGGAGACTAAAATTCTCTTTAGTCCTTCATACTAGGATTGAATAGCCACTGTGTCCCAAAGTTCATCCTTTTATCAAACTCCATTCTTCTCTGCTACAGTTGAAGGTTTAAACCTGTTTACTCTTGTTTTATCTTCAACAGAAAGAATAGCTGGTTTGCATTCCACTTCAATATGGCAGGGAGGGCACAGGAGAGAACTCCCTGCTCTTTTCCCACCAAAGGGTGAGGGATGAAATGGAAAACTCACAGTTATATAAAAAAATAAGTAAATAAACAAGTGGGTGAGTGAGTAAAGAAGTAAATACAACTTTAAAACTGCAAAATCAGACTCAGAATCAGAAGGAGACTCCTGGGGGAATAAAACACAGAAGGAAAAGTATAGCGATGAACAGGGGCCAAAGCCATATGGTCCACTGGTGCCTGGAACTGGATACAGACAGCTGGGTAGGAACTATGGCCTCCAAGTGACTTCTCATGTAAAGGTGGGGACTATGGCCCCACTCCTCACACATAAACAGAGGCTGACATAGTTCTGCCCACCTGAGGTGGCTCCCTCCCTCAAAGGGACTGCTTGCCCAAGGTAGGCAGCTACAGCTGAGGTCCCAGTCCAAGATCATGATCAGGGACTAACACCATATAAGCAAACAGAGGTAGAAATTGACCATTCAGGCATGAGGGAGCCCAAGCTGAGACACTAATATATGACCTGGTTAAGAGCTAAGTGACCTACTTGGCCTTGAACAACCTTCCCCCCAGGAAGGGAGGGCATATGCAAGAGAGTGCCCCCCAACACACACAGACAATGAGCTTTTAAACAAAGGTTTTAGAAAACAAGGAAAAACTTAGAACTAAGAAAAGCTGTCAAGAAACCAGTAAAAGTGAGAATTCACACCTGAAAAAATATAGACATTGAAACAATCTAAAATGGACTGTAAATAAATACTTCAAAACCTTCAAGAAATAAAGAAAATAATAAGATCCCAAGAAACAAGGGTTTATTAAACAGCAATATGTAGACATCTTAAAATGTAATCCAAAAACTTGGGGGAAAATACAGTTATTAAAAATAAAAGAACAAACAGAGCCAAACAGATGGCCTAAATAGGAGGCACGAAAGAGCTTGAGAAAGAATTCATGAATTGGAGGACAGAACTGAAGTAATATGTCATTACGGGGAGCATACCAAGATGGAAAAAGTAAAGGAGGCATTAAGAGACACAGAGGATACGGGTGCCTGGGTGGTGCAGTCAGTTAAGCATCTGACACTTGGTTTCAGTTCAGGTTATGAGATCAAGCCCCACATTAGGCTCCATGATCAGCATGGAGTCTGCTTAAGTTTCTCTCTCCCTCTGCTCCTCTCTGCCATGCTCTCTATCTCTCTCTTTCTAAAATAAAAAAATCTTAAAAAAAAGAGAGACACAGGGGATAAATTAGATGAGCTGCAAAAACATATGCCAAAGGCAACTTTGAGAATGAGGAAAAAAGAAGGGTAAGATGTAATTTTCGGAAAAACAGTGTGTAAAAATTGAAGAGAAATTTGAGTCGTTTGGTGAAAAAATCATGTACTGAGCAGGCTAAATGAAAATAAATCACACATCGATACACTTCATCGTGTGCACTGAAGAAAAAGAGGAAATCGTAAAAGCTAGAAGGAGAAAAAAATTACCTACAAAAGAACTACAATCAAACAGTAGATTTCTTATCCACAAATGGAGGAAGTCCACAGACTATTTGTTAGTTTCTTGTAAGTGCTAAGGGAAAATGAGCATGTATCTATAATTTTATACCCAGCCAAATTATTACTCAAGGATGAGGGCAAAAGAAAGACATTTTTGCATATAAGGATTAGGGAACTTTGGTACCACTGCTCACAGAAAGAACTGGTAAATGTTACAGTAACAAGAAGGAAAATGAACTCACAAGGAACTGACCTGCAAGGACAAGAAGGAAATAAATGAACGGCTCATTTCTATACTCCATAAAATGGGAATTTTTAAGTCTTAAAGACAATTTTCTCTTTTCTGCTATTTATGATCTCAATTCCTTTAACACTTTCCTTTTCACTCAAAGGAACTGCTGGCTTATACTTTCCCTTTCTCTCAATACTTGCTTCCCATTCTGTAGCTGGGGTAGGTGAGAGCCGTATTGCACTCTACGTTCTTCTACCCTGTGCTTCATGTCTGGGTCATGCCTCAACTTCCTTCCCAGGGAAGAACAATGTCTACATAGTTTAGATAGATTCCTATGGCATTAGACCACTTTTGGAGACTTCCAGGGGGAAAGAAGTGGACAAAATCTCCAGACTGGTCTTTTTAACCAGAAAATTTTTTTTAAAGATTTTATTTATTTATTCGACAGAGATAGAGACAGCCAGCGAGAGAGGGAACACAAGCAGGGGGAGTGGGAGAGGAAGAAGCAGGCTCATAGTGGAAGAGCCTGATGTGGGGCTCGATCCCACAACGCCGGGATCACGCCCTGAGCCGAAGGCAGACGCTTAACCGCTGTGCCACCCAGGCACCCCAGAAATTTTGCTCCCATCTACCAAACCCTTCCTTTGTAATCCAGTTTAAGTAGAAGCAGCAAAGAAACACATATAAAAATAGTAAGCCTCATTTGGGGATTTATTCCAGAAGCCAACTTTCAGTTAGATCTTATGCCAAGTCAATTTCTTACATCTTGAAGCATATATGGTCATCACCAATATTCAGAATGATAAATGTGTGACATGACATGATCTTTTTCCATCTGGGAAAGACTCCCCTGTGTTCATCAGAGAGTATTTACTGATGCAGGAAAGTATAGCTCACAAAGGTAGTGACCAAAATGGTTTGGGGGCTTCTTCTGCATTAAACACCTCCATTCCTGTAACTGAAATATTAACTGAATTTTCACTGAACCGTATTCCTAGCCCCATTCCTACCATTGCTGCCCGGACACTTTTGGTTTCTCTCTTCTAAGTTCTGAAGGTTCCTTACTACTTAAAAAAAAGCACCACCTATGCCCTAGACTAGTGGTTCTTCATGTTTTTAGGGTCATGTGCACCCCCTTTACAAATACCAATAGAGCCATGGATCCTCTCTAAAGGAATTTACATGTATACATAGTTGCACCAAAAACAAAATAATTTTAAAGGGTTCACTGGTCCCATAAAGCCCACCCATGGACTCCGACTCCAGAACCTCCATCCTAGAGGGAAACAGGATCAGCTTACAGGACTACGAGGCTTCTACTGCCCAGATCCCGCAGCTGTCACTTAGCTTTTCCTAGGACTGCTGTCCAGCCCACAGGCATTCTCTTAATCATTCCACACTTGTATGCCTCTGGAGTGGGAGCCAGGCCCCAGTCAGATGTGAACAAAGTGTCACTGAGGGAGCCCCTGCCTCAGACAAACACCCTAGCTGCAAACCCTCAAAGTAGACGTCCTAACAGCCTTGTGAAAAAGTCTCTGCCCGCCTTCCCCTTAGATTTGCTCTTAACAATGTGTACATAATAACTGTGCAGTCTGCAGAAGGTGACTATTCAGCGGGCAGGCAGCTTTTTACTGTCATAAACCTCACTGGTTCAGCTCCTTTGATTTACGCAATCCCAGCACTAATTGCTTAAGACACGTGCCACCATGCTACAACTCCCCTGGTGCCCGCTGCCCATGGCAGGAAGGGCTGTTTATGGCGCAAACTCTCTGGGCCACTGTTCCCTTCCCCCAACTGACATCCACCTTCAAATGATTAAAAGCCCAATGAAAATCTGTTACTGGGTACCCAATAACTTATTAGAGCCTTGAATGTGCCCCGCTTGGGCTATAAACAGTATTTAGGGGCCAGCATGCGCTGCCTAAAAGTGTCCTATTGTTATTTCTGTCTGTAAGTTTCCCTTCTGGGGAGTTAGGCAGATGGAGTGGGTTGGGGGGAAGAGGGAGGAAGGAGAGCCACAGCTGGGAAAGAAAGAGGCAATCTGTTTACCTGGGCAGCGCGGGCAGCACAGATGAGGAATATGCACGGGGGACAGGCAGTGGAGGCTTGGACATCTGACTCGGCTGCAGAGCACATTTCCATTCTAGAAGAGAAGAGGTGACCATGAGAAAAAATTAAGGTCTTTCAAAGGTCACCTGCGCTCATGCCCATTTGGAAGACAGTCATGCAGAGATTCACCCAGACAGTGAATGACGCATTCCCAAGAAGCTGAATGAAATCAGCATTTTCTTCCCTTTTCTCATCACTAGCACCTCTGCTGGGTTGGTTGATAGCTTACTGGCATGTTTTTCTAAAGCTGGGGTCACTCTTGCTCCGGTTTTCAAAGCCTCCCGCCAACTGTGGAAGGCTCCTCCTGGCCTGCCTTTGTGGTGTTTCCACCATTTCTGGCTCCAGCTGCACAGCGACGGGAGCCTGGTCTAATTACAGGGTCACCTGCCCAATGCCACAGGAGGGAATGGACAGTGAGCGATGGGTCCCCTGAGCTGCTAGCCACTCCTGGGCAAGGAGACGTTGCTGGCACACGGGTCCTGGACTCCGTATAACTCTGCCTTGGGCCAGCAGGCTGGCTGCCTTCTCTCCTCACTTCCTGTTTCAGTCATATGCTTTCTGAAAGTGAGCTAGGGTTTGGAATTGAGCTGATTACCTAGCAGGCCTGGGCCGGGTGACTGGGTCCCTGCCGGATTTACAATGACGAGATCCCTAGCTCCGACAGCTCTCAACCGTTGCTAGATCAAAGGAAGCCATTGGAAATCAATTTTGCATTAGCATTTTCATCCATAATTCATTCCAAGCAAGGGTGACTTGTATCTCTCACGCTCTTGTGGGGGAAGAGAGTGACAGAGAGGATGGGGAAAGAGAAGATGCCTAGCACTGGAGCTGTCGGCACTGGGATCATATTAACATTTCCACTGCCCTGCAGACAGCAAAGCTCAGCCCCCAAGGGTTGTTAGCTGTCCATTTCCAATGTGTTGGGTCAAGAATCCTACACAATCATGTCATACCAGGCAGCTAATTAGTCCCCAGGTGCTCTATTTAATACCTGCCCTCGCCATTTAAAGAGGCAGGCTTCTTTTATCCAAATCCCAATCACCTTACCATAAACTTCTTTCTTTTCTCATGGACTTTGTAGAATATATTTTTGGAGTGTTGCTTTTGGAAACACCACAGAGTCTCCTTATGTGTCACGCTCCTCAGAGCCAGGTGGTATCTTGAAGTGAAATCACCAAAGCACATCAGAAACCACTCCTTCTGGCTGAGGCCTACACCGATGCCTCCTCAATGCCTTAAACTGAATTCTGTTCTAGAGTTAGCGGATCAATAAAAATAATAGCCATAATGACAGCAATGATGATGACACAGACAATAGTTAACATCTCTTGCACGTTGGCTGTGACCAAGCACAGTTTTAAGTGACCGAAACATATCAGTATATTTGATCCTTACCACAATCCTATGAAAAAAGTAGTATCACTATCCCATTTTAAAAGAAAAAGAAGCTGAAGGGATCTCAGAGAGTTCAGGTCACTTGTCCAGTGTAACACAGCTCACAGGTGGCAGAGCCAGGGTTGGAAACATGGTCTGTCTTGACGCCAGAGCCCAGGAGCCTCTAAACATTGCCTCCTACTGCCTGAAGATTAGGTTTCCACACGCTTAAACTTCTAAAAGCCAATTTTCTATTTAAATGGCAAAAGAATCTGGCTTCTGTACTACCGGGGTACTAAGGAGGAATTACAGTTCTTCCACAGGTACAGACCAAGGTTCTGCAGCCTCGATCTTAATTACCGCTACTGGCCCAGACAGCACCAAATGTTCTCCCAATGACCCAGTGTACAATCTGTCCTAATCTCTTCTCTAAAGGCCAGCCATGAAAAGGATTGTCAAAAACAATTTTGTCTTATAATCCAGGCATTACAATGAGCTCTGTTCCCCCACTCCCACTATCAAACTATTCTACCTTCTCCCACCATGGCCCCTATCATTTGGCTAGGAGACCATAAATATCTGTCCATAGCAAATACTTAGAGATCCCACCAAAAAAAAAAAAGAAAAGAAAAAAAAAAAGAAAAAAAAGAAAAATGAAAAAAAAAAAAACTTAGTGAAAAGGCTGCAAGAGGAAAAAGTCAGGAGATGTTTATTTCTCCTTACAAGCTGCTTCCTAACTTCTCTTAGGCTTTCACCACCCCTGCTTCCCAGCCATCCGGGCCCTGGAAGCAGTTCTGCATGCCAAGGAGCGAACTGGGTGTCACATTGTACCTCTGAGCAGATGCAGTTGACACAGTAAACCAACCCATAGGGTTCCAGGTAAGGGTGCCATCTCTCGCCCACTCTGTACTTCTTGTCTTGGAACACACAGTAGGTCTCTGAATCTGTGAGGAAGGAGATGGTGAATAAGGCTGTTAGACACCACGGACAAAGTCATAAAATCCAGGAGCAATTGCACTTTCCGTCTGTTTTCGTGTTACATCAAGAGCAGAGGCATAGGGAATGTTTCCAGAGCCCCTACCACGGGCTCGGTGTTTCCCATGCTGTGCTTATTCGATCCTACAATGATCCAGTACGGTGGGCACCGCTGTTAGTCTCAGTTACCGCTCTGGTACGATGGTAAGGTAAGGCAGCACATCATGTGTCCTTCTGGAAAAGGCTGTGCTCCCTTGCTGTGGAAACGCAAGCTAAGGTCTGAAATGCAGATCTAGCTTTCTCAGCGCTGCCCGGAGGTGGTGTAGGAGTAATGAACTAAATGCATTGTGTTAAGTTCCTCTAAATGGCTGTGGCCCATGCATGCTAATATTCAATCATGAACCAAGCGTTGGCCACTTATTCTTTGTTAGGTACTCTGCTGACTGCTGGGAATAAAATGGTGAGCAAAAATGCCCACAGTTCCTTGCTCTCCTTCAACTTACAGGCTTTTTCTTATGTAAACAACTGCCAATTTACTCAAGAGCAATGCCTCCTTCCCCTTTGATGAATGGGAATTTTGATAGCCACAGCTTGTCTTGTGCCACAGTTCCTTGAGCACATACGATGTTACTTGTATTCCTTTACACATCTTATTTCTCCATCAAAGTAAAAGTTCCTCAAAATCAGGCAACATTTATTCTGCACTCTCTGTTTATCACATGGCCTAGCACACTGTGGCCCATAAATGTAATCAATTAGCAAACGACTGGTAAATGAGTTTCCAAACCATGTGATTCGCTTTCAAATCCCATCCTCATCTATTCCCTGCTTCTCATCACACAAGGTCAAAGCAAACCAAGACTCTTCTTGTAGCAAACACGTTAGTATCCCCCATTCTCCAGCACACATTTCTCTGATGATCAAAACATTAAAATAAAGAAAAGGCAGATAAGCAAGAAGCTGGGAGAAGATATATATTTTTAAAAGATTTTACTTATTTATTTGAGAGAGAGAAAGTGAGAGAGAGAGAACGAGAGGGGGGAGGGTCAGAGGGAGAAGCAGACTGAGCAAGGAGCCCAACATGGGGCTCGATCCCAGGACTGTAGGATCATGATCCCGGCCAAAGGCAGACACTTAACCGACTGAGCCACCCAGGTGCCCCAAGGGAAAAGATATTTCTAACAAATCAAGTATTAGTATCTGGAAACTTTTCTCATCACTTAAATTAATAAGTAAAGGACCAGCCAATCTAGCAGAAAAATGACCTATTTATCCAGGACATGAATAACAATTTGGGGGAAGAAGAAATGAGAAACAGGCAATAAACATGAAAAGATGTCCAACCTCACTAGTAATCAGGATTCAGATTAAAACTACTCTAAGGTCATAGTCTCAAGTCACTCACTACTTTAAAGACACTCAATGATTTTTTTTCCAGTTACCTGCAAAATAAATTCCAATTTACTTTTCAAATCTTGATTTCCAACTTCTTCAGAATGATGAACTGGGAGTCTGAAACTCTGGGTTTGAATTCTAACCAGCTCTAGCTCTGTGGCACTGAGCAAGTCATTGGAAAACGTCAATCTCAAAAAAAAAAAAAATAGGGGTGCATGGGTGGTTCAGTTGGTTAAGTGTCCAACTCCTGATTTCGGCTCAGGTCATCATCTCAGGGTCAAGCCCCACATCGGGCTCTGCACTCAGCTTGGAGTCTGCTTAAGATTCTCTCTCTCCCTCTCCCTCTGCCCCTCCCCCGTTTGAAAACAATAATAAAAAAATTAAAACATAAAAAAGAAAAAGAAAAAAAATAAACTGTCAATCTCAGTTTTCAACTCCTGTGAAATATAGATTATCTTTTTCTCAAGCAGAGTTTGGAGGACTAAATGAAATTCTTTGTAAATTATAAAGTAATGCAAAACATAGAGCTTTGTTTTAAATTATTTTCTTTTTAGAAAAGTATGCATATTTAATGTAGAAAACTGGAAAACATTTACAAAGTTCCAAAAAGAACAAAATAAAAACATAAATGTATATATATATGAAAAACATTATACACAATTCCAGCAGGAGGCAACCACTTGTAATATACTGGTAACTTACAAATAGCCTATGGGTTGAAAAAAATCAAAAGGGAAATTAAAAAATAGTTTGTACTAAATGAAAATAAAAACACAGCATATCAAAACCAGGGGGATTCAGCTAAAGAAGTACTTAAAGGGAAATTTATATCACTAAAATACCTACATTAGAAAGGGAGAAAAGTCTTAAACCAAGAAACTAGAAAATTTAGAGCAAAATAGACCAAAAGCAAACAGAAGAAAGGAATAATAAAGAAGTCAGTGAAATTGAAGACAAAATCAACAGGAAAAAAAATCAGTGAGACCAAATCTGTTTTTTAATAAAATAAAGAAAACTGATAAACTTCTTACAAAACTAGCAAAGATAAAAAGAGAGAAGATGCAAATTCCCAATAATAGGGACAACAGAGAGCATTTTAAAAAAGGATAAAAAAGGAATATTATGAATGACTTAATGCCACTTAAGTTAGCAACCTAGATGAAACACATGAATTCCTTGAATGACCCAAATTACCAAAGCTCAATCCAGAAGAGATAGATAACCTGAATATTCCTATATCCTTTTTTTGATTGATTTATTTATTTGAGAGAGAGAGCAGAGGGAGGGGCAGAGTGAGAGAGAGAATCCCAAGCAGACTCCCCACTGAGTGCAGAGCCCAACACAAGGCTCGATCTCACGACCCTGAGATCATGACCTGAGCTGAAATCAAGAGTTAGAGGCTAACTGACTAAGCCAACCTAAGGTGCCCCTCTTATATCTTTTAAAGAACTGGAATTTGTAGTTAAAAATTTTGTCACAAAAAAACCCTCCAGGGCCAGATGGCTTCACTTGTGAATTCTATCAAACATTCTACCAAACATTTCAAGAAAAAAATGAAAAGGAGGGATTACTTCCCAACTAAATCATCGATGGAGGCATGACACAGACATGAAAACAAGATTAAAAGTATTACAAGGACAAAAATAAAACTGTAGACCAATATCCCTCCTGAACATAGATATAAACATTCTCAAAAAAATTTCAGTAAATTAAACCCAACAATATATGAAAAGGATGACACTTTATGAGCAAGTGGGATTTATCCTGAAAATTAAAGGCTAATTCAACATTCACAGTTCAGGCAACATAATTCACCATATCAACAAACTGGACAAGAAGAATCATGTAATCATCGCAATAGATGCCAAAACAGCATTTGACAAAATTCTACATCTATTTGTGACAGAAACTCTCAGCAAAGTAGAAAACAACGTTCCTCAATGTAATTAGGGCATCTTCAAAAAAACCCTACAGTTATCATTATACTTAATGGAAAAAGACAATGCTTTCTCCCTAAGATTGGGAGTTATGGAAGGATGCCTGCTCCACCACTTTGGAAATCCTAGCCAGTGAAATCACATAAGAAAAAGAAGGAAAAGGCGTGTGTATCAGGGAATAAAACACAAAACTGTTCTATTTATAGATGGTATGACTGTCTACAAAGAAAAATCCCAAAGAATTGATTTAGACTTACTATAAATAGTAAGAGAATTCAAGCAAGATTATAGAATACAAGACCAATATAAAAAAGCCAATCATGTTTATATATTCTATAAAGAACAATTAGAAATTGAAATTTGAAAAAGTACCATTTGCAACAGCTCCCCCTAAATATAGAAATACTGAGGTATCTAACAAAATGTGTGCCAGATCTCTCCTCAGAAACCTACAAAATGATGATAAAAGAAACCAAAAAAGGCCTAAAAAATGGAGAGGTATGCCTTGTTTGTGGACTGGACGTCACAGCATTGTGAAAATGCCAACTTCCCCCAAAGTGACTTATAGATTCGAAGAAACCCAAAACCAAATATTAACAGGACATTTTGTAAATATTGGTACTCTCATTCAAAAGTTTATATGGAGAAGGTAAAGGAGTATAATAGCCAAAACAATTCTGACAAAGAAAGATTTGGGAGGACATATACAATGTGATTTCAAGACTTAATGTAAAATTACAGTTTTCAAGGCAATGTGTTTTTGGCAAAAGTTTAGACAAATATATCAATAGAACAGAATGACAAGTCAAAAAATAGACCCACACTTAACAGAGTCAATTGATTTTCAACAAAGGTGCAAAGACCATTCAATGGAGAAATAGTATTCTTTTCAACAAATGCTGCTGGAACATTTGGATAGTCATATACAAAAAAATGAACTAAAATGAATCTGTAACTCAGACCATATACAAAAATTAATTCAAGATGGATCATAGACTTCCATGTAAACTTTAATATTTTAAAACTTCTAGAAGAAAACATTGAAGGCTCTCTTTGTGATATTGGGTTAGGCAAAGACTTCTGAGATAGGACACCAAAACCACAATCAATCCATAAAAGAAATATAAAATAAGACCTCGTCAAAATTAAGAACTTTTGCCTTTGAAAGGGTGGTAAGTGGTGCCTGGGTGGTTCAGTCGGTGAAGTGTCTACCTTTGGCTCAGGTCATGATCTCAGGGTCATGGAATCGAGCACCATGTTAGGCTCCCCGCTCAGCAGGGAATCTGCTTGTCTCTTTCCCTCTGTCTCTCCCCCTGCTTGTGCTCTCTCTCTCTCTCTCAAATAAATAAAGTCTTAAATAAAAGAGTATAGAGAATAAAAAGTAAAGGAATAGGATGAGAGAAGCTATTTGCAAATCATATTTCTGATAAAAGAATTCTATCTAGAATACATAAAGAAATCTCAAAACTTAAGGATAAGGAAAGAAACAATCCAATTTTTTAAAATGGGAATAAAATTTGAATAGACACTTTACCAAAGAATATTTACAAGTATCAAACGTATCATTCATCAGCAGGGAAATGCACATTGAAACCATGATGACGTATCACTACCCACCCATCAGAATGGCTGAACTCAAAAAACCTAACTATACTAAGTGTTGGTAAGGATGAGAAGCAACTGGAACTCTCCTCATATTTATTGGTGGAAATGCAAAATAGTACAGCCATGCTGGAAACAAGTTGGCAGTTTCTTATAAAGTTACACAAAACACTATACAACCCAACAATCTCACTCCTTGGTATTTTTCCCAGCAAAATGAAAATATATATGCAGTTCATGAGAACCCTGGCATTTTAGTCAGCTGATGCAGGTTTAAAAAAGTGGATGGTGAAATATTATTGATCAAATGTCATTAACCTGTATGTAAATTACCCCCAACCCCTAAAATCGACAACAATAAAATGATCATCATAACTGAAAAAAAAACATATTCATACAAAAACCTGTATCTATATGTTTAGAACGGCTATTTACATGGTGCACAAAGCCTAAAAGCAGCTCGAATGTCCTTCAACTGATGAATTTATAGACATCCACACAATGGATTATTAGCAATAAAAAGAAATGAAAGTCGGAGGCACACAAACATTAAGTGAATCTCAAAGGCATTACGCTAAATGAATAAAGCCAGACCCAAAGTCCACATATGGTATGATCCACTTCTTTTCATTCTGGAAAAGGCAAAACTATAGGGACAGAAAACAGATCCATGGTTACCAAGGACTGGGGTGGGAGAAGAGTTTTAACTACAAAGGGGCACAGAGGAAACCTGTTGGGTGATGCAGCCATTTTTGTATCTTGATTATGGTGGTGCCTACATGGCAGAATGCTTCTGTCAAAACTTACAAAACCGTACCCTACCAAAAGGGTGAATTTGTTGTATGTCAATTATAGCTTGATAAAATGATAAAAAGAAATGTAGAAAGGAAAGAAAATCACATATAATCCCACTACGAGAAGATAACCACTTTTAACATTCTAGTAAGGTCACTCCCATTTTTTTTCCTTTTTTAAATTAATAGACTTTATTTCTTACAGCAGTTTGAGATTTACAAAAAAATTGAGCAGAAAGTACAGAGAGTTCCCATATATCCTCTCTTGACCCCACCCCCAATTCTGTTGTTATTAACATCTTACGTTAAATGTGGTACACTTGTTACAATTAATGAACCACTAGTGAGATACTAACATTAACTAAAGCACAGGAGCATGCACTTTGTTTAGCATAGTGGTGTGTGTTGACAAATATATAATATATATCCACCCTCACGGTATCATACAGAATTGTTTCAGTGCCCTGAATATGCCTGCATTCTGCCTGTTCATCTCCTCTCTCTTCTGTCCCCCCAACTCCTGAAAACCACTGATTTTTTTTTTACTGTCTTTATAATTTTGTCTTTTCAAGATGTCATATAGTTGGAATCATAGGGTGTGATGTCTTTTTAAACTTGCTTCTTTCACTTAGAAATATGCATTTAAGGTTCCTCCAATGTCTTTTCATTGCTTGACAGCTCATTTATTTTGTCACCGAGTACTATTCCGTTGTATGGGTGTACAGCTTATTTACCAGCTCACCTATTGAAGGACATCTTGGTTGCTTCCGATTATTGGAAATGGTGAATAAAGCTGCTATAAACACTTGTGTGCAGGTTTCATGTGGACATGTTTTCAACTCACTTGGATAATGCCTAGGAGTATGGCTGCTGGATCACATAGTATGGCCATGTTTAGCTTTGTGGGAAACTTCCAAACTGTCTTTCAACATGACTATGCCATTTTATATTCCCACCAGCAACGAATGACCGTTCCTGTTGCTCCACATCCTCACCAGGATTTGGTGTTCTCTCTATTTCCGGTATCAGCCATTCTAATAGGTGTGTTGATTTAATTCATAATTCCCTAATGACATATGGTGTGGAGCATTTCTTCATACACTTATTTGTCACCTGTATATCTGCTTTGGTGAGGTGTCTGTTTAGCTCTTGGCCTATTTATTAATTGGGTCAGTCATTTCCTTTTCTTTCTTGTGCGAGATTTAAGAGTTCTTTGTGTATTTTGGATCCAAGTCCTCTATCAGGTAAGCGTTTTGCAAATATTTTCCCTCAGTCTGTGGCTTGTCTTTTCATTTGCTCAACAGTGGCTTTTGCAGAGCAGAAGTTTTTACTTTTAATGAAGTCCAATTTATCCATTTTTTTCTTTCATGGAGCGTGCTTTCAGTGTTGTATCTAAAAGCTCACAACCAAACCCGAGGTCACCTAGATTTTCTCCTGTGTTATCTTTTAGAAGTTTTATATTTATGTATTCTATATTTAGACCTTTGATCCATTTCGAGTTATTTTTGTGAAAGGTTTAAGGTCGGTATCTACATTCATTTTTTTGCATGTGGATGTCTAGTTGTTCTGGCACCATCTGTTGAAAAGATCATCCTTTTTCCAATGAAATGTCATGCTCCTTTTGTCAGAAATCAGTTGGCTATGTTTGTGTGGGTCTTTTCCTGGGCTCTCTATTATGTTCCATTGATCTATTTGTCTCTTCTTTCAACACCATTACACTGTCATGATTACTGTAGCTTTAGAGCAAGTCTCAAAGTTGGGTAATGTAAGACTTCCAACTTTATTGTTCTTCAATGTTGTGTTGGAAATTCTGGGTCTTTTGCCTTTTCACGGAAACTTTAGAATCACTTTATTTCCAACAAAGTAAATTGCTGGGATTTTGATTGGTATTAGATTGAATCTATAGATCAAGTTGAGGAGAACTGGTATATTGATGATATTGGGTCTTCCTATCCATGAGTATGGAATATCTTTCCATTTATTTGATTTCTTTCCTGAGAATTTTGTAGTTTTCCTTACAGAGATCTTATACACATTTTGCTAGATTTATACCTAAGTATTTTCAATTTTTTGGTGCTAATGTAAAAGGCATTGTGTTTTTAATTACAAATTCCAATTGTTCATTGCTGGTATATAGGAAAGCAATTGACTTTTATATACTAACCTTGTATCCTTCAACCTTGCTATAATTGCTTATTAATTTGGGGAGGGTTTTTTATTGATTCTTTAGGACTTTTTACACAGATAATCATGTCATCGGTAAACAAAGGTAGTTTTATTTCTTCCTTCCAAACCTTTACACCCTTTGTTTCCATTTCCCATCTTACTGCATTAGCTATGACTTCAAGTACAATGTTGAATTGGAGTAGTCAAAGCAGACATCATTGCCTTGTTCCTGATCTTAGGGGGAAAGCACCTAATTTGTCTCCATTGAGTGTGGTGTTAGTTATAGATTTTTTTGTAAATGTTCTTTATGAAGTTGAAGAAATTCCCCTCTATTCCTAGTTTGCTGGATAGTGCTGGATTTTGTCAAATGCTTCTTATGCATCTATTGCTATAATCATGTGATTTTTCTTCTTTAGCCTGTTGATGTAATGGATTACATTACTTGGTTTTTGAATGCTGGAACAGCCTTTGATGCCTGGAACAAATTCTATAACTTGTAGATTTTTCATACATTGTAGGATTCAATTTGCTAATATTTTGCTGAGGATTTTTGCATAAGAGATATTGATCTGTAGTTTTCCTTTCTTCTAACATTTCTTCCTGGTTTTGGTATCAGGGTAATGTTGGCTTCATAGAATGAGTTAGGTAATATTCTTTCTGCTTCTATCTTCTAAAACAGACTGAAGAGTGTCAGTATTATTTCTTCCTTAAATGTTTGGTCAATTTCACCAGTTCATCATCTGGGCCTGGTACTTTCTGTTTTGGAAGGTTATTAATTGTTGATTCAATTTCTTTAATAGATATAAGCTATTCAGACTATTTCTTCTTGTGTGAGTTTTGTTGAATTGTATCTTCCAAGGTATGGGTCCATCGTTTCTAAGTCAAGAAATTTGTGGACAAAGAGTTGTTCATTACATTCCTTTATTATCTTTTTGATGTCAATAGTGATGATGGCTTTTCTTTCATTTCTGGTATTAGTAATTTGTGTCTTCTTCCCTTTTTCTTAATTAACCTGGCTAGAGGTTTAGTATATGGATCGCTTCAAAGAACCAGCTTTGGTTTCATTGATTTTTCTCTATTGTTTCCCTGGTTTCATTTTCATGGATTTCTGCTTTATTTTTTTAATTTATTTTCTTTTGGTTACTTTGGATTTGATTTGCTCCTATTTTCCTAGTTTCTTAAGGTGAAACTCAGAATTTGACACTGGATCTTTCTTTTTCTAATATATTAATTCCATGCTATAAATTTCCCCTAAGCACTGCTTTTGCTACATCTTGTGAATTTTGATAAGCTCTATCTTTATTTTCATATAATTCAAAATATTATAAAGTTTCTCTTGAGATTTCTTTGACTCATATGCTATTTTTAAAAGATTTTATTTATTTATTTATTTATTTATTTATTTATTTATTTA
>NW_024423319.1:37812606-37844590 GCF_017311325.1 Ursus maritimus | reverse complement strand
TTTATTTATTTATTTATTTATTTATTTATTTATTTATTTACTTACTTATTTATTTGAGAGAGAGTATGCACACAGAGAGGAGCAGAGGGGGAGGGAGAGGAAAAGATAATCCAAAGCGGACTCTGCGCTGAGCACAGAGCCTGACACAGAACTCAGTCCCATGACCAGGAAATCATGACCTGAGCTGAACCCAAGAGTCGGAAGCTCAACTGACTGATCCACCCAGGCACCCCAACCCATGTGCTATTTTAAACTGTATTATGTAATCTTTAAATATTTGGGGATTTTACAGTTATCTTTCTGTTGCATTCTAGTTTAATTCCAGTGTGGTCTGAGAGGATACTTTGTATAATGTCTACTATTTTTAAAAATTTGGTAAGGTGTGTTTTATGACGCATGAATATGGTCTATCTTGGTGGATGGTTCACGTGAGCTTGAGAAGAATGTGTATTCTACTGTTGTTGGATGAAATATTCTATAGAAGTAAATGAGATCTGGTTGATTGATGGTGCTGTTCAGTTTAATTATACCCTTACTGATTTTCTGTCTTCCGGATCTGTCAATTATTAATATAGAGGTGTAAAAGTCTCCAACTATAATAGTGGATTTGTCTGTTTCTCCTTGCAGCCCTAGTAGTTTTTGCCTCACATACTTTGATGTCCTATTGCGCATACACATAATTTTCCATACTCTGAAAGTCTGCTTTGTCTGAAATTAATATAGCTACTCCCATTTACTTTTGATTAGTGTCAGCATGTTATATCTTTCTTCATCCCTTTACTTTTAATCTATAAGGACCTTTATATTTAAAGTGGATTTCTTGTAGATAACATATAGCTGGGTCTTGTTTTTTGTTTTTTTTGGTTTTCTACCTACTATATTAGTCTCTTTTAATTAGTGTGTATAGACCATTCACATTTTTTATTTTTTTTTAAGGTTTTTATTTATTTATTTGAGAGAGAGAGAGAGAAACAGAGAGCATGAGCAGGGGGAGGGGCAAAGGAGAGGGAGAAGAAGACTTTTGCTGAGCAGGGTACCCGACACAGGGCTCAACCCCAGGACCCTGAGATCATGAACTGACTGAGCCACCCAGGCGCCCTCACATTTCTTTTAAAGATTTATTTATTTAATTGAAGAGGGGAGGGGCCATGGGAGAGGGAGAGAGAGAATCTCAAGCAGACTCCCCATTGAGCATGGAGCCTGACATGGGGTTTGATCTCACAACCCTGAGAATAAGAGTTGGGCACTCAACCAACTGGGATACCCAGGCACCCCTCTGTTACAGTGTTTCTGGTTTCTCACATTTCCTTTTGATTCCTTCTTAAGAGTTTCCATCTTCCTGTTTACATTCCCCATATTATTTTTACATATTAGCCACTTTCCCTATTAGAGTCCTAAGCATACTACTCACAGTTATTCCAAATTCCCAGTCCGATAATTTCAAAATATTTTCTATAATTGAATCTGGTTCTGACGTTTGATTTATGTCTTCAGATTGTGTTCTTTTGTCTTTTACTTTTTGTTGAAAGTCAGACATGATGCATTGTATAGAAGAAACTAAGGTAAACAGGCCTTTAGCATGAGGTTTTATGTTAACCTACCTAGGAATTAGGCAACTTTTACTTGTTGTCGTAGCTATGATGTCAGAGCTAAAATTTGCTCTAATGTCCTTGTTTACTTCCCTCCTGTTGTTTTCAGCTTCCCTAGATACTCTTTCTTAAATAGTATCTGAGGTGTGCAGTTTTCTCAGCTGTAATCTCCTGTTATTATACAAGGGCCCTATTGATGTGGTGGTAAATTGTGGCAGGGGTTGGAGGGAGAAGCATTCTATAATTATGATTAGTTCTCAGTCTTTTAGTGAGTCTTTGCCTCTGAACTGTGACCTTCAAATGTGCTAATTACATTTGTTCTCCTCCACCAGTGTAGATAAGACAGGAAGGCAAGTGGAGTTGGGTATTTCCCTTCTCCCCAGTTTGTTAGATTCTAATAAAATGCAAATCAGGTAGGCTCTGGTAAAATCATTCTCTTGAGGGCAGGCCTTAATTAAGGAGAACAAAGAGCTTTGGGCTTATTTCAGAACAGTTACATTTTCCCTCCTGTGCCTGGAGCAGGGAGGGATTTTTCTCCAATCTTCATCCTGAGAACCTCATGGGGCTCCTGGAGGTAAAACTCGCAAAAAAAAAAAAAAGTTTTTCTCTCAAGCTAATACATACTCCTTCTCCAGCAATACCCTTGCGCCTACCAGGACCCAGCAGTGGTGATTGTATTCACCAGACTTTCCAGATTTCAGAGTTAAGAACATAGGGCAGTTTGCCCTGTGACCTCAAATTTCTAATTGATTTAAAAGGAGTTGTTCCTTCAGCTTTTTCTGTGTGACAATAGGAGTGACAACTTCTAAGCTCTTTACATGTCAGACCAGAAACCAGAGGCTCTTTCCAGTTTTTTTCTATGCATTTTCTATGCATTGTATACAGGTTTTATCACAAAATTAACAGCATATAGTACATACATTTTGTAAACTACATTCTGAAATTAACATATCCTGAATATTTTTGTGCCATTAAATATTCCCTTATACTTCATGCTTAGTGTTGTGATTCTACACCAGCGCAGTGGAAACATTATTTATTAACCAATCCCCTATTTGGGGGGTATTAGGTTTTTTCATTTTCTGTTTTTAAAACAAACTTTTTAAAATCAATACCTTAGTATATACAGTTTTATATACAGCACTGGTTATTTTCATTATATAAATTCTTATAAGTAGATTGGTTAGTCAAAGTTTTGAATGCATTCAAATTCTTGACCTGTACCGTCAAACAGCCTTCCAGAAAAGCTATACTAAGTTACCTTCTCATTTGCTGTAGGTGGGAATGCCCAACACGGGATAATTTAATTGTGTAAAACTTCGTCAATTTGGACACTTGGGATGCTTCCATAATTTGACTATTGTAAATAATTCTGCAATAAACATAGGGGTGCATGTATCCTTTTGAATTAGTGTTTTTGTATTCTTTGGGTAAATACCCAGTAGTGTGATTACTGGACCATAGGGTAGTTCTATTTTTAACTTTTTGAGGCACCTCCATATTGTTTTCCACAGTGGCTGCACCAGTTTGCCTTCCCACCAACAATATGTGAGGGTTCCTTTTTGTCCACACCCTTGCCAACACTTGTTTCTTATGTTCTTGATTTTTGCTGTTCTGACAGGTATGAGGTGGTATTGTAGTTTTGGTTTGCATTTCCCTATTGATGAGTGATGGTGAGCATCGTTTCACGTGTCTGCTGGCCATCTGGATGTCTTCTCTGGAGAAATGTCTCTTCATGTCTTCTGCCCATTTTTTAATTAGATTATTTGTTTTTTGGGTGTTGAGTTGTATCAGTTCTTTATATATTTTGGATGCTAACCCTTTATCAGCTATGTCATTTGCAAATGTCTTCCCCCATTTAGCAGGTTGCCTTTTAGTTTTGTTGATTGTTTCCTTCACTGTGCAGAAGATTTTTATTTGGTGTAGGCCCAATAGTTTGTGTATATATATATTATATATATATATACACACACAATGGAATATTATTCAGCCATAACAAGGAATGAAATTTTGCCATTTGCAACAACATGGATGGAGTATACTGCTAAGCAAGTCAGTCAGAGAAAGACAAATACCACGTGATTTCACTCATATGTGAAATTTAAGAAACAAAGCTAATGAGCAAAGGAAAAAAGAGTCAAACCAAGAAACAGAATCTTACTATAGAGAAGAAACTGATGGTCACCAAAGGGGAGGTGTGGGGGGGGGATGGGGGAAATGGGTGAAGGGGATTAAAGAGTATACTTATCTTGATGAGCACTGAGTAATGTACAGAATTGTTGAATCACTATATTACACACCTGAAACATATAATACTGTATGCTAACTATACTGGAATTATAGTTAAAACTTTAATAAAAATAGAAAATAAAACTGCCAATTTGGTAGCGGAAAACAAAACCAGTATTTTTCTTTATCAGGAAGGTTGAATGTATATTCAATTTTAGTAAGCATTTTTATTTCCCCTCTTGTGATATTACTATTTTTGTTAACATTGTTATATTAATCTACATTTCTGAGCTCAGAGTAGGTACTCAAAATCATGTGTTAACTGAAAGAACTCAGAAAATCAAAATTACTTTTTAGGCAGAACTTGTGTGCTTTTCAGCCAAGTCTTAGAAATACAATTTTCTTGATGTAGACACAAATTAAGACTCTTGATCCACAATATTCTAGAATGGACTAGGAAATACTTTAAATATTTTAACAATCCCAACATCTTTAACCAATGAGAAATGATCCTGAATTTCCCAAAACAAACATCTAAATGAGGCACCTTTTGCTACTTTCCACATGTGAGTGAGAGGCGAGCGACTGTTTCTCTATAGTAAATTTATAATCTCACTCTCAAATACTTCGGTGATTTGCATTTCACATATATGACTTATCTAGACACTTCAGAAAGAATCCGGGTATACACTTAGAAGCAAATCCATGAAGGGGGCTATTCAAGTGGCATTATTAGGCTAGCATAAATACTTCTCGCACAGGTCTGCAGCCACGAAGACATAAACGTAGCTAAGCTAGAAGTTAGTTTGTTGATTTAAACCCACAGTGCAAAGTAAGACGGAACCTTTTGTAGTATGCATTTGAGTCCAGATTACTGTATTTGCTTGAATTCGCTCCTCAGAGGTTGCCATTAAATCTACCTACTTAAAATTTGAAATAGGATGAACTTTCACTATCAGCTGTGCTGTCTGCATGCTCAGGTGATTTTCCCCTTACTAGATGAAAAAAAAAATGTTATAAATCCTAGATTAAGACCCTTGAAAGACTAAGGAACCACTAAAATAAGACAAGCTATCAAAGTGTGGGTTTCAAGTGTATTTACATATTTTTTAAAACTCACATCCAAATTATAAAAAGGTTTTGACTTGCAGGAAAGTCTGTTTCCAAAGAAACAGTATATATACTTACACCACAAGGAGGGTATCCTTTATATATTGCTATTAAGCAAGTTGCCACCTCATTTCTGAAATAATCTTTAAGGTAGTTTATTTCACAGGCACTATTATTAAATGGATCTTTTTAATATATCCAGCACCCCATATTCATGAATTCCATAGATCTACCAAAAATAATTCACTTCAGTCAATAGATTCCATTTCCCCCAAAGCAGTCTCTAAAGGGTGCTGTTGGACAACATGTGAAAACTAAATGATCTGAATTTTCCTGCCCTAAATGTGGCTCAAAGCCTAAGAGGTAGCTGGTAAGCATAAAAAGCAGCCAGGGAACCAGGCCCTACACAACAGAGTCAGACGAGAATGGTCATAGCATTTTCAACAGTAACAAAAACAACAACTAGTTGAACACTTTCCTATAAGCCAGGCTCACTTCTAAGAGCTTCACATACACGAATTCACTAAATGTCTACAACAACCCCATAAGGTAGGGTCCATTATTAGTCCCATTTTACAGATAAGGAATCTGCGGCAGAGCAAGATTTGGTAACATACCCAAGTTGACATGACCGGTCAGGGTATGCAGCTGGGATTCACACCTAAGTAGTCTGGCTTCAGACCTAAGGGCTGTAACCACTAGAGGATTCTAGCTATTCCAGCGACAGTTGTAAGGTACAGGTCACCCACTTTGAGAAACTGGAAAATGAAAGGCTTCCACACATTCTTGACTAACAATTTCTCAAGTTACCATTTCGCGAGACTTTTGAAACAGTTTCAATCACCTTTTAAAGAATCAGGCGTTGTCCACAATAGTCAAGTCACAACCAAATAGACCGTATAAAATGGTACAGCTGACAGGCTTCATTATGCATTTTTTCTATCTATCACTTGATAAAGGCAGAAAGTACAAAATAGTACCCACCCTTGTTTTGTTTTCTAGAATCCACATATGAGTGAAATCACATGGTGCTTGTCTTTCTCTGTCTGACTTATCTCACTTAGCCTAATACCCTCTAGCTGCAACCATGTGGTTGCAAATGGCAAGATCTCATTCATTTTATGGATGAGTAATATTCCACAGTGTGTGTGTGTGTGTGTGTGTGTGTGTGTGTGTATCCCACATCTTCTTTATCCATTCATCTACACTTGGGGTGCTTCCATATCTTGGCTATTGTAAATAATATTGCAATAAACAGAGGGGTGCATATGTCTTTTTGAGTTAGTGTTACCATTTTCTTTGGGTAAATATCCAATAGTGGAATTACTGGATCACAGGGTAATTCTATTTTTAATTTTTTGAGGAACCTCCTTAATTTTTTCCACAGTGGTTGTTGAATCAATATGTTGTACACTAGAAACAAATAAAACATTGTATGTTAATTATCCTTCAATAATTTTTAAAATGGGGGCGCCTGGTGGCTCAGTTAAGCATCTGCCTTCAGCTCTGGTCATGATTGCAGGATCCTGGGATCAAATCCCACATCGGGCTCCTTGCTCAGCAGGGAGCCTGCAACTCCCTCTGCCTGCCTCTCTCTCTCTCTCTCTCTCACTCTGAAAAATAAATAAATAAAATCTTTAAAAAAACAATTTTTAAAATGTGTTTACAAGACAAAAAAAAATAGCACCCATGCTGTCAAGGGGTTTGAAATCTAGTTGAGAAAACAGATTAGCCCAGCTGGAAGTTCTTTTTCATTCTCTCTAAACCTAATAATACTCACATGGCATTTCTTCCATATTATGGGACCAGTGTCTGGCAAATTATGCTTCTTGATGAAAATCTTACTCAAACACTAACTTCTGATAGAAACATGGTCCTAACTGCAAACATAATAGTGTTTCATCATCTCAGCAATATAGGATTTGGCCAATTACGCCCCAGACAAAAATCCACAAACTCTTGGAAGAGCAAACTCAGGAACTAGAGGCAGACACGGAGTGGAACAGTAATGCCACTGGAGTTACTAAACAAAGCTTCTGCGATTACTGACTCTGAATTTTTTTTCAAACACATAACAGAAGAAAACACTATAATCCTTAAGACACGTTTTACCATGGGTATCTAGGATTGAGCAGTTGGCACAATTACCGCTGATTTCTCGATGAGTACGCTGAATGATGATCAATTTTAAGAAACTGTGGTAAAGTCAATTTCAGCACATGCTTAGAAGTCTGAACTTTTACAATGTTTTTGGCGTTAACCCAGGGGAGAATTTAATGAGTTGCACAGCATAATCGACCACACCTAAAGTCCCAGTATATCATCTTGGACAAGAAGCACATGTGAGCTGGTTTTATTAAAACAACGATGACTCGCCAACTTCTAGAAGATACAGGCAAGGAAAAGTAAGCTTATCACTTGCCAGTAGCTGACAGATACCAGCTGGAGAATGCATGACTTACCACTAACTAATGGTATCTACGAGTAGAACTTGGTCCCAAAGGAACTGCAACTAACATTTGAGATGGACCTTCAACCTGCATTGTAAGAGCTGATTTTCAAATGGTGTGGCTGGCTCTAATTAGAAGTGGCGACCCCTGCTACTTTAGGGGCCCCTGTTAACAGAAATAATGATGATTAAAAGTAAACAACAGGGATGTGTCACTATGCCATCGAATGTTTTGCCCAATTGTTACCGTCTAGCACCCAGGACTAGGTCAAAAGGTCAATAACTTCATCGCCAGTCTAAAAGCAAGAAAACATTCTTAGGAACTGTTTTTGATAAGAGCTATTACTGTAGACACATCATCATGCAAGTATTACAATAATATTTATTTTATTATAACACATACAGTCAGTGAAACGAGCGATGAATCTTTGCTGTTCATTACATGAGTGGACAAATCAAGTACACAAATTCCTTTTTAATTATTTTTAAAAGGCTAGTATAAACTATAATAATGCAGAAAAAAATAAAAACATAAATACTTCTGTCGTTTATCAAACTTGAAGCAGAGTGGAGGAAGGGCAAGACAAGATATCGTAGTTACAGATGAAAAAGTATCCTATTTCTCTAGCAACTGGGTTCCTAGGATTGACGTCTCTATCAGATTTCCTCACGTCATAAGACTCCATTCCAGGTTATGGAAGCCAGGAAGAAGCCAAATTCTCCATCCTGTATGTCCAGCTTATTCCTATGTATCTGGAGTTAATTGCCTTATTCCTACTTGTTAGATCATTTGCCCCAAATTAATTCAAATTCATATATATTGAGCAGCCTCTACCCATTGCAGCCCTCCCACGATCTGCACCTTGTGGCTATTTCACTTTTCTACTAGCAGGTGGGCAAACTCAATCAGAAGAAAAGAGCCCATATTTCAAAGAGGTTTGACTGTGAGCAAGGCCACACCATTGGCTCGGAGATTTTCCATGAAATCTCAATTTATTGCGTTCTTCTAGCCCCCCCCCCCCACTAGCATGGATAACTGGGAGTTGGAGGTATTCTCAGTCTTTACTATGAGGCCACGTGGAGATCCTTTCACAGAAAGGCTGCTTGGCTGGTGAAACCTGACCTGAATATTTTTCTGGCTAAAATCATCTCCTACATGTCATCTGGCCCAGGACTTTGGGTAAAAATCAAAGCTTGTGTTTGAACAAACAAGTTGTTCTTCCTATCAGCACCTCGGCGGCGCGAGTCTCTGCTAAAGGAGGTTTGCTTTCCTTTTGGTCAAGAGTTTAAGATGTGCTCTTGAACTTTTTTCACAGCAGGATATCTTTGCATGCCCTGCAACAGATATCGAAAAAAATCCACAAACAGCATGGGATCTATCACCCTTGCAGGTGCATTTTTCAGACTCAATTATGATTTGACATAATAAACCAAGTTGGTTAAGAGGCAGGGCTTCATTTCTGTAAAATAATGTATATGTATGATAATATGTATGTATAGCTGAGCATGGAAAAAAAGACTAGTGAGCATGAGCAGGGGGAGGGGCAGAGGGAGAAGCATGCTCCCCGCTAAACAGGGAGCCCTAAGTGATGTTCAATCCCGGGACCCTGGGATCATGACCTGAGCCGAAGGCAGACACTTCACTGATGGAACCACCCAGGTGCCCCTGTTTTCTTTACACTTTTATGTATCTTCTGAATGTTTAACAATGAGCATCATTTTATTTTTTTTATTATTTTTTGGTGGGGACTTCATTTCTTTTTAGCATCTATTTTAAAATCAGAAAAAAAATCATGTTAATATAAAGCTTGCTTAGGGTGTCTGATAATTGACAAATCTAGTCTATGTCTAGATCATCTGAAGTTAAAAGGATCTGGACCACACTGCCCTCGCACTTACAGAAAGACTTTTTTTGAGTTATAATTTACTACTTGCCCTCTTCCTTTACAGAGTCAATAAAGAAAGGCCATTCTTCTTTCTTCTCTGAAACCGAGGTTACAGATGGTATCCTTGTACTACCCAAATGTGCCTTATTCAGACATCCCATGATCGATACTGCCTGAGTGGGTGGGAGTAAGAGTCTCTCTGTGGATGAAACTGTCATTTTCTCTTGCCAGCCACCTCGAACTCCCTCTTTTTACCTTTTCGGAAGCGCAAGCCAAATTTAGAGCGTGAATACTAGAGTGCACCAAACCAGGTGTTAAAAACATCTGCGCTTCCTGCCTTCCTTGGAGGTGCTCTATTTTATTTCATCTTTAAAAATGTTAGCTTGCAGCTATTCTTTCATATAAAAGCTGTATCTAATCTTTTTTAGAAGCAGGCAGGCTATAAATCTTAAAGGAATAACGCTCTTTGCAATGACCTTGGAACAGTGATAAAAGTCCAGGTGTGCTCCAAGGACCCAAAGCCAGAGCCTCGTTTTCCCTTGTCCCATCTCCTCGGTGCCTACTCTGGCGTCCTTTACTTTGTCTCCCAGAAAGCAAGAATTCTCAGCTTATAAGTAGAGAATCCTTCCTTCAGAGAGCATGAATGACTCAACCAATACCACACAGCAAGCAACAGAACTGACCAGAAACCAAGTCTCCTGACTTAAAGCACAGTCCTCTTTCCATTAGACTCTGAGGACATTCCAATCCTACTGAGAAGTCAGGGAAATCTAAGAAGCATGGACATAGAGGCACATATTTTTAACCTTCCTCACAAATTTCCTTTGGCTTAACTTCTTCAGGTTCCTGAACAATGTTCATGCTAGTCCCTTTTAACTCCCCAGAAGTATACTGCCTCTCTTAGGAATTCTGGTTACAAAGTTCTTTATTCATTCGCTTGGATCACCCCTTATGTGGTAAGTGGCTGCCATGAGCAAAGGAATGGGCTTCTATTCAAGAGTATGAACTGGCTTCCCCCAGAGAATTGCTAGAAGCCAACTGGGGTCGTGAACAGAACACTGAATTGGAAAACCTGGGGTTTGGATCTCAGCTGACTCCAGAGCCTCCACACCCAACCCCACTGGCACCCCCAACATAAAAATAATGAAGACTGTACTTTGGGGGCCGCCTGGGTGGCTCAGTGGGTTAAGTGTCTGCTTCGGCTCAGGTCATGATCTCAGGGTCCTGGGACTGAGTCCCGCATCAGGCTCCCTGCTCAGTGGGGCGTCTGCTTCTCCCTCTGCCTCTGCCCCTCTCCCCACTCATGCTCTCTCTCTCTCTCAAATAAATAAAATCTTTTTTTAAAAAAAAAAAAGAAGAAGAATGTACTTTGCAAAGCATTAAGGTATCCAAAGTTAAGGTGTTCTCCCTTTCATCTACTTCCACCTACAAAAGCCTCTAAGAGAAGAGATCCACTCTTTTGCTTGCTTCTTTCTACCGTCCAATAATCACCTCAAATGTCCAAGCGAGAAGCTGGAAGAGGAAAACTCGAGCCTCTCTGGTTGGTTTTCACAAGAGAGAAGCTCTGGGTAGGCTCCATAGTAGGTTCTTTTTCAGCCAGATAGGAACACTGGAAGCTCTTCCCCCTGGAAGATCCAGCTAACTCACCCTACGCAGCAGGAACGGACTCCATGAAATACACGGACAATCCCTCTTCCCAGAACCTTTGCCCGACCTGGCCCAGGCTGGCCCTTTGGAAATACACAACTGAACACTCCCCACAGCTCCCTTCTTGCCCCCACTTTGATGGATCGTTCATTACCCGCGTTAGAACCGCCAGAAGAGGCAAACCCTTCAGTTCGCCTGTCCCATATTTGCATGAATTATCATGAGCTGAATGCTACGCTCCTTTGAACTTCAAAAGAGCTTCCTGGCCTCTTTGACTACAACTTTAGCAACGAGCATAATGGAGTTACAGAAAGACTCACCATCCCCCTCACGCACCTCAAACCTTGCTGATTCTGGACAATAACAGACTGTTCTATAAGCCACACGTGGCTCTGTCATCCATTGCACCTCGCCATCAGGATTCCCTGGGGTTCCAGAACCTGTCTTGTCTCCTGGGAGAGCAACATAACTAATAGCAAATTAGCTCCTAGCAAGTGGCAGCATCCAGCCCTCCCTTTCCTTGTGAAGACAAGCTTACTGCAAGTACGGCCTTTTCTCCGGACCTCTTTGGATTCTACACCAATCGAGTGAGCATCTTTGACCAAACGGCATGCCCCCTCCTTCCACCCTGATGCCCAAGACAGGAGAGCAAACAGGCTGCAGAGTCTGCACTGACGCAGGAGCTTATACTGAAACCGACCCATGAAGGCTCAAAACCCTTGGCTTCCTTGTGTAAAATGGCATCAGGCAGCAAGGAGAGATGGGAGGCTTTATTACCTTTACACTTACACGTTTCCCGGGGTTTTCCCAGATTTTTATCCCTGTTTTAAACTCGTACTTGTCAATTGTGGAAATTCCGGAATAAACAGAAGCACAGAGAGGAGCAAAAAGAAGTCATGAGCCTACCACCTACAGACTAAAAGAAAAAATTATCTCCCCACTGCATACCATACATGACTATAAATTTCAGAAATTTCAGATGGAATAGAGAACTATGGGTAAAACCCCAAATTATGGAAGCAGTAGAAAAAAACATAACAGAGTGAGTGGTAAGGACCTGTCCAGGAATAAGAGGAAATTCAGAAGCCATAAAGGAAATAAATAACAGATCTGACGACACCAACATTTAAAACCTCCCTAGGGGCAAATGCAGCTTAAAATTTAATTTCAAGCAAATGGCAGAGGGGAAAATAATATTTTAAATACAGAAGGTCACTAACAAGGTCCAAAATAATGAAACGTTAATAAGTAAGTTTTTGCCGACCACCAAGACAAGCAGCCTTACTGCAAAATAGGCCAGTCACTGAAGAAACACAATCGGATTAAACACGAACTGCAGAGATACACCAGTAATAGGAAAATACCACAGCAAAACCAAACTATGATTTCCCCTATTAAACGGGCCCCAAGATACAAAGGTTAATTATACTTTTAGTGAAGGAGTTAGAGAAGGACACTCATACATAGACAGTGGAAGTATAAATGGACACAACTCATTTTGAAGGACAATTTGACAGTGCTTACCAACAGGAAAACTGCACATCCACTCTGACCAAATGATTCCTCTCAAATACTTGCCTAAGTGCCCGAAGGTGTTCATCAATGCCTCAGTCATAAGAGCAAAAGCAGGAAGCAGCCTCGATATATACATTAACGACTGGTGAATTAAACCATGGCACGCTTATACCACCGGAAACTACACAGGCATGAGAAAGAATACGGTACCATCACATGGCAAGGCTCTGACATGGAAGGATGTCCCAGACACAGATCTGAATAAAAGTTACAGAAAAAATACATATCATACCCCATCTTCGTAAAAGAGAAAAACCCTACAAACATGTATGTGTGTTTTTAGGACACCGAGAGAAGAGCTCGGAAGAACACATAGCAAACTATTAGTAATGGCTACCTCTGGGAATGGGGTTGGTAGCTGAGGGACACGTAATTCTTTATAAAGCCCAGATACTTTCAGATTGTTTTGTGTGATGACTATTATTAATTTTAAAATTCAAGAAGTTTTAAAAGGAGGTAGGAATTCGAGGGGCTCTCAAATTTGTGATATGCAATGTTTTCAATGGTAGCATGATAGTACGTTACATGCAACGTTTACCTGACCATTCCCCAACGGACTGACATTTCCACTGCTTCTGACTTCTCATTGTTAGAGCTGCAGTACAAATCTCCGTGCATGCACTGTGTGTGTGTGTGTCTGAGTGTGTCTGAGTGTTTCAAGGCAACACACAGAGGGCATACGCTAAGAGATTTCCCCTTTAGTGGAGATAACGTAGCACATGGTCCTGAGACGGTTAGCTTGGGTGTGGCCACACGGAAGGATTCAGGGAACGACCGTGCCCTTAGCCTCATCATCTGACTATAAACCTGAAACACTAGAAGAGAACTGGGGCCCTAGGCCATCTACTATGTGATCATTTTGACACCAACCGAATATCAAAAGGGCTTGGGACAAATTCATAGGCAGTAGGACCCATTAGAAAGTGATAGTTTGGGGCCTGTGAATATTTTTGAAGTCCTACTTTTCTTTGGTTTGTCAATCAAGCTCGAGGTTGCAGGGACAGTATTCCTCAAGTCTTCATACGTATGGAAGACTTCCCAGAAGAGATGGTCTTCCAGGAGTTGCAAGCTTCCCCTATCAAGCCATCAGTAAGAGGGTCGTAAGGGAAGTTTCTCCCTAAGAGAGCAAGGATCTTAGGCCCAGCTGGGTTGTAAGCAGAGCTGAGGAGGGATGGAGAACTTTTCTATCACGGCCACTTAAAGGAGAGCTTTCTGACAGGAGAAGGAGGTCATATATGAGGGAAACAGGAGAGAGAGAGAGAGACTGATGCAGAGTTTAATGATAACTGGGCCCTGCTAAGCTTCCTCTCATGTCCGCATCACGCTAGACGTCATCACAGGTCACTCATGCTCAGAAGCCTAATCAAAAGCACCCCTTCTCCCGGGAAGAAAATGGAGAGCCTCAGAAAAAGCATAGTGGGACAGAAACACACACCATGGAGGAATGGATTTGGCACCGTCCTCCCTGTCAGCAAGCCTCATGCTGCCTACAGTCAACTTCCGCTGATAAAGGAGATAAATGTTTCAGTGATGGGCTTCAGATGCCGCCGCAGCTCCTACCAAGAAGATTTTCACAGTTCCTTCTCATGAATAAGTTCAGTGGAGCAGAGAATGCCCCTCTTGGCCCAGCTCCATGTTGTGTTTCTTTTGATGCAGCCAAAGAGGGGAACCAGAGCGGTGGCTTTCCCTTCCAATTTAGAGCAAGTGTCCGCCCCAGAGAGGGCTGCAAGTGGCCCCAAGAAGGTGAGGCTCGTACTTTCAGCAGAAAGCTCCTGACAAGAGCAGCGATGTCAACGGTTATGCGTAAATCTCCCAAACGTGGCGGTCAGGAGGGTTAATTATACCCTCTTCCTGCCACTCGGCTTTCTCCAATGTGTTAGCCCATCACACGGATCGCTGACTTTCTAGAAATATTCCCTGGCTTTGCGGGGACGTTCTTTCAATAAACGGCATCCAATTTGCTCACGGTCCCTGGAATCTCAATTTCCTCAAAGGATTTTTCATCTGAATCCAGTTCATGTGAAGGTTTTTTTTTTTTCCTTCTTCGTTTTGCGGCATAAGGGAAGAGGGAGAGCCTGCCTTATTTTTTCTTTTTTTTTTCTTTTCTGTGTTATTCTTTTTCATAAACTGAAAACCTTTGTTGAAGAGTCTGAAATTTGGGAAAAAATCCAGCTCTTCTGTCAGATATTTCTAGAGTTACGTAAAATGGAATGAGATTTGTACAGTTTAGAACAGGAAAAGGAAAACAGGCTAATGTGTCATGTGTTCTAGGAGATGAAAACTATATGATAATCAGAAAAACAGCCCCAAATTTAGTTGGCCCGATTCAAAGCTCTCATTCTTTTATCAACTCATGCATAAACCAGTAACAATCACTTTCTTCTCTTAGAATAATGGTATGGCCACATTTGGGCTAAATCACAATCCCTACAGATTATAACCACATTTTCAAAGAAATTACAAGAAAGCATCTTGTTTTTTAAACTCAAGACACTTACGTTTTACTTGCTCCGTTTTGCTTCCTTCTAGGAAAAGAAAGAACAGCAACAAGGAGAAGATGTATTTCACACCTCCCATTTTCCACTTCTTTCTCATCCTGGCCACTGCAAAAGGCCACTCAAAACTTTCAGGGCCCGGTGTATTCAAGCTGCTGGGAAGAAAGCAGAAAAAAAGACTTCGATCGTCTGAAACTGATGGAGATCAACGATGCTTACGCTTTTCACTTGTCAGGGGGAAAAAAGTGCTGGAGAATTTATGTAAGCGTAAGCACTGTTTTCCTGTGTAAGAAAGAGCACTTGCCTCTCCTGTCTTGCAAAGACTGTGGGGGGAATTTCAAGCAGATGAGCATGCATTCCTATCCAATACTAAGCCTAAAATCCTTACAGGCAAGTCATAGGAAAATAAAAATAAATTTTGAAATCATCCTTTCTAACAGAATTAGAGTTGATTTCTCAAGAGATTTTCTTTAGGAGAAAAGGGAAATGGGTTTGCAAAACGGCTTCTCTGGCAACCAAGAGAAAAATAATAGGCATGGGACCCAAACAATTTCTGAAATGCAAATTAACCATCTTAGCTTCAAGACTACTGCTATCATTAATCCTTCAGGGACGAGGTATAAATTGGTCAATGTTTCTCCTGCGTCTTCTAGGAGATCTATAAAGATCTGCGGTTTGGTTACTTACATTGGAAAAGATGGATGTAATTAACAAATGGATTCAATTAAACACCTTAACGGTTCAGACATATTGCTCTCATATGAAGTCCACTGCGAAATGGAGATTTCTAGTGGGCTATTTTTCAGGGACATTAGGCCAATTTAAAGATTTTTTATTATTATTATTTATTTATTTGACAGAGATAGAGACAGCCAGCGAGAGAGGGAACACAAGCAGGGGGAGTGGGAGAGGAAGAAGCAGGCTCATAATGGAGGAGCCTGATGTGGGACTCGATCCCAGAACGCTGGGATCACGCCCTGAGCTGAAGGCAGACGCTTAACCACTGTGCCACCCAGGCGCCCCCTAGGCCAATTTAAATAGTCAATGTGTTCACACTTCCCCACCATGCAGAAGAGCATCAAAGCAACTACAATTCTTAAAAGTATAAGACTTGCATTTCTAGTCTAAGGGGTGGAAATCTTTAACCTTTTGAGCCTTAGAGGACAGAAAGTTTGCTATAGCTCAGGTCCAGTCACGGGTCATTTCCATAGATTTTAGAGTCTGCAAAACCCTTCCAACGGAAGATGTGAAAATATTTAAATATTCAAAAAAACACCGCACTTTAATCCCGGGTTAACCCCAGACGGGAACTGAGCACCTTGACCTTTTCCGAGGGGCCAACTTAAATATTGAGTATAAAGAGCTGGCAGAAAACCAAGATGATCATTCTGGAGAACTGAACTGTCTTTGGGCCAGGATGTGGATGCCACAGCTCCTACTTCAGATGCTACAAACGTCTGGATCATTTGAAAGCCGTTGTTTGAAATTATGGCTATGTAACCGAAGAAGAACATACAGACTAATTGTGCCACAATTTGCAGCACCTATCTGCCTTCTCTACCTCCTTCCTGCTCCTTACTTAAAAAAAAAAAAGATTTTATTTATTTATTTGACAGAGAGAGAGCATGAGCAGAAGGTTGGAGCAAGGAGAGAGGGAGAAGTAGGGGCTCGATCCCAGGACCCCAGGATCGGGATCATGACCCGAGCCAAAGGCAGACACTTAACCTACTGAGCCACCCAGGTGCCCCTTCCTGCCCCTTAAACAAGGGCCAAATTCTCATAGGACATGTCCCTAGCCTCCCAAAGACCTCGGCTCTGACGTCTTGGTCCCCTCTGTGAACTTGTGGTCCAGCTTCAATCACTCAGCACGTCTCTGTCCTCTGAGAGCTACCAGGTCCCCTTGAAGCAAATCGTTTCCATGAACAGTTTAACACAGCTTCCCACCCCAGCGACGTTCTTTCTGAGACTACTTTAATAAGCTTATCCCCCGAGCCTTCGAATGAGAAAGATTTTCTAACTGCTGAAATCCAATTTATCACAATCACATACGGATCTCAGGGGGTATTTTTGAAACCACAGTTTTCAGGTCTCCCCATGCAAGAACCAACAGGGTTGTTTTTCTTGTACAATGGTTGGGCGATTCGGTGAACAGTAGCATTGCTTCATAACTCAAGCTGGCAAGAAAACGGCTCTCCGAATTTTTTTGCTTTTCTTGGGTCCCAACTAATGTTATGAGCAAATAGAAAAGTTGGTGACGAGAGAGCAATTAATCTCTTTTGGCGTTCCTGTCATCTGGGTGGCCTCCCAGGCTGTGATGGAGAACATCAGAAAATGAATCGCTTTATAAATATTCACTTTTGATTTACAGGATCTGAAGTCCTGTCTCTGTATTCTGTGAAGAAATAGAAACAGAAGAATTCCCTCCCCAGGATTCCTCCCTATTCAATGTCGCCTGATCCCTTTAACCTTTTCTTTTGGGGGAGGGAGGGGGTTTCAAGACATTTGTTGGGACTGCAGCAATAACCCTAAGCAAGCATTGCTCAGCAAACATGCCGACTCTTATACTTGCAAAGAGCCAAACTGTCCTTAATTTTTCAAATTATACTTTGACCCAGTTAACTGGAGTTATTTCTGCATTAACTCTCTGCTTCACTTGGGCTGTTGTGCCATTGAACTTGCACTGATCTTACAGGTTACTTAGAAGCTTAGCCACAGACCTGTTTTGGGGGATCCAGGCCCCCCCCACAAGAAAGCAAGTAAGAACACAAAATCCTGCAACTACCACTGGGGGGGGGGCTTTACAAGAGTACAAGAAACATGTCAGAACCTAAAGAAGTGTATCCATTAAGGTGCCTCCGTGAAACAAGCATTCACAGAGTTCATCTGCATCAAGCAAAGGGACCCAAGGCTCCTTGCCCCGCTGGAACCGCAAGGCCATCTGGGCCATCAAGTGTCAGAAGTCCGGACCTTCTCAGAAGAGGTCTCCTGGGTAGAAGAGAACCAAAGAGGCATTCCCAAAGGCAGGCTAAGGGATGAGCGCATCAGCCAGTTCTTCACCGCCCACGGTGTCTCTTTAATCCTCCCGAGAGGCTTGACTGACCTTGCAAACTCACATTCACCCTCTTCTGTGGGACAGCCCCCCGGGGTAGTGATTCTCTTTGGGACAAACCTCAAGAAGACACTGGGGTCTCAGGCCCGCGTCCATCTGCTGAGATCCTCTCCCCACTCTACCACCCAACAAGAAAAGCTCCGTTCACTGGTGGTGGGTGACCCCCCCCCCCAAAAAAATGGCAGTTCTAGCCCAGGGTATCTCTCGTCAGGGTCAATGCCTTCACTGCTGCTCATGATTGAAAACAATGCCTTGCATTCGGCTTGCAAAACACCTTGCTATCCATCATTTCATGTTATTCCCCACAACAGCTCCACCTTCAAAATGGGCACCCTGGAGCCCAGAGAACTCAACTGCCCATTCTCAGGGAGTTAGTGGCAGGGCCGGCCGCAGGGAGGGTCTGGAAGGCAGGCTTTCCAGGCCCCAAGCTCTGGCAGCACTGCGCTGCTTCCTGAGCCTAGCGTCTCAAGCTCTGACCCCAGTGGTCTGGGCCGTAAAATGAGACAGATGTCCAGAGGATAGAGGAGCCTCTCGCCCGCCCGTCCGCCCTGTTTCATTAACTTTAGCACGTATTAATCACCCGCTGGTCAGGGCACTTCAGCAAGCGAGAAAAAAAGGCTCAGGACGCAGGCAGTAACGAAGAGAACTGCAGAAGCCTTTAGGTGGCTAGCCAAGTGACCTCCCCCAGGCGCCAGAGCCTGGAGATAAGCCGGCCCGGCGGGGAGTGGCAAGTGGTGAGTTCGAATCCAGAGTCCCTAACCTGCCTGGGTCTGGCGCCTGGGAGCCCACCTCCAGCCCGGGCCGCTAGCCGCTGGAGCCGAGAGCGAGTTGGGGTGGCAGGTCGGGGGAGTTCGGGGCACCCCAGAGGACCGTCCAGGGGCGGCTCGGGCCAACAGAAGACACCCCACCTGTGCAAAGGCTGGAAAGGAAGGTAGGGGGAGCGGGCATCGGGCACTGCTCACTGACCTGGCCACTGGCCTGCTCCGTCTTCCACGCGTGCACGCGCTCCGAGCTCCCCGGGGCGCTCCTCTGAGGTCTGGGGCTCGCAGGTTGTGGCGAGAGCTAGAGTGCGCGCGAGGGGGGAGGGGGCACTCAAAAGTGGGTGGGAGGAAAAACATCACCGCCCTCACACCACGAGGGAGCAGCGGCTCGCTCGGCTCCTGGGGGCAGAGCCAAGGCGCGGGCGCGGCGGCCCGGGGCCACCTGCCCGCCCGCCGCCCGCTCCCCACTTGGCGCGAGAGGCCGGCCGCCCGGCGGAGGCGGGAAGTCCGCGGGCACGCAGCCGCCACAAGCCCGCACCCCGCTCTCCGTCCCGGCACAGCGGCTTTACTCCTGCTCCGCGGCCCCGAAAGTTAAGAAATCGGGAGAAAGTGTGAGGCTCAGCCGGCGACTTTCCCATCACGCAGCGCCCCCACTGCACCCCCCTCCTCTGGCTAAGCCAGCGTTGGGGTCTTAAAGGGACCGCACCTCTCCTCCGGCCCCTCCTCCTGCTCCGCGCTGGAATGCACCTAGGAGCTCCCCACCACTCGCGCGGACCCTGGAGACCCCGGCTACCCTCCTACCTCCCTGTCTGGAAGCACGCAACCCCTCTCCTTCGGCACAGGGCCCCTCTGGGTGCACCTGGTTCGGTCCTGAGCTGGTGCGCGGGACGCAGGAGTAGCTGGCCTTGCAAATTACGCCCCAGAAAGCTACTTATCATTTCGGGGCATTTCCCAAATCCACACCGCGGCTAGAAAAGTGGCAAAGTGTTGGTGTCCTTAAAGGCAGGGTGGAGATGGGTGTCTGTGTGGAGGAAGAGGGGACGATTTAGAAATCTGCTTTCTCCCACAAAGAGGGCCCCCGTGCCCCATGCAAAGGGCCCTTACTAACTGTTAAGAGTCTTGAATAAACTTGGAGTGGCCCACCACTGTTCTAGCAGTCCCTAGGATTCTGAGTTGGGCCAAGAACCCAGCCTCACAATAGCACTGCGGATGCCTTGGTGAGCCTGAGACAGACTAGTGCAAAGGTGTGTTTATTTGATGAGCAGTAGTTAAAAGAACTCTCAGAATCCTCTAAGGGCCCCGAAGTGCTGCCTTGAAAGACAGTACCCATTTATATTTTAAGCCCCTAAATTTGGAGGAGAGCTACAGGGCTTTTTTTTTTCTTACATGGAACTGGATCATATTGATATTTCTAACATCTATATATCTTCATGGCTTACAGAGTACTTTCTTATACATCACCATTACTTTTTAACCCCTTACGACCAACTGTGAACTGTCTGTGGCCTCAAGTGTCAGAGTTGGTATGGATCTTCTGGACCATGGAACTCAACATCTTCATGTCATAGAAGAGGAAATGGATGGGGTGGAGGGAGGTGATGTATCCAAGGTCATGCTGCTAGTAAATGACAGATTTGAGATTCGGGGTCAGGTTTCCTAACTTTCAACCCGCTACTCTCTGATTGTTACCTCCAGCCTAGAGATGAGGAAATGGTTGCTTAGGGAAATTGTAGCTTGCCCCCAAAATCATGTATCATGAACACAGAACAAAGGAAAAGTAAAACAAGAATAACTGTCCCTGGAAATTACCTCCTTTTTCTTTCTTCAGAAGTGTTAATATCATCCAACTAGCCCTTGCATTGCTGGAGATGTTTATTTCACTGTTAACAAAGGAAAAGGGGCCCTTTCTAAAGTGTTGCCTTCAGGGTCCAAAATGTCTAGCTCCATCCCGCTGTTTGGGTAGCCATACATTGCCACATGCATTCAATTTGTGCTGTAGTGTATTAGTTTGAACTTGCTGATTTGTTGCCTTATAACTGTTCTCATGCCATTTAATGTGCTGATGTTTTGTCTCACAAGACTGTGAGTTCTTCAAGGCAAGGACCGGTTGTTCAATTTCCTTTGTGTCTGCATTCCCTAACCCCCATCATCACTGCCAACATGCCTAGAGAGTATGTATTCAGGAAAATGGGTTTCAGGAACAACAACCTGGGACAAACATGGATCCTAGCATTGAAAATCAGTAAACTCACTGAAATTTACAACTCATCTATTTGGCTACAACCCCTCACTCCCGGTGCTTGATGTAATATTCTGATTACCACATAATAAACCATCCCAAAACCTAGTGGCTTAAAAGCTTAAAATAATTTTTTTTTAAAAAAGCTTAAAACAATTTATTGTGATCAAATGGTTCTTTTCAATTGAGCAGTTTTTGCTCAGGATCTTTTATGCACTTGGCAACTATATGAGGGAGCTGCCGGAATTTTCTGAAAGATTCTTCATTTGTGTAAATGCTGGTGGTCCTTGTATTAGTTGGTCTTGATTTCTGAATTGGGAACTCCAATTTGGGTGAGTCCAAACCTCCACTTCCTACTAGGCCTTATATTTAAACTAAACCAAGGATTATTTCCATGCCTTATTTTTTCCTATTAAATGGGGATTAGAGCACAGACCATGTCATACTCCCTACTTAAAACTTTTTTACTTGGAGATAATGGTAGATTTATAATTGTAACAAAATAATTCAGAGGAATCCCAAATACCCTTCACCCCTCAATGGTAACATCACTCATAGCTGTAGTACAATATTGATACAATCCATCCACCTTCTTCCCATTTTATCAGTTTTACCCGCACCCATTTGCCTGCGTGTATAGTTCTGTGAAATTTTATCACGTGTTGGTTCATGTGGCCACCACCACAGTCAGAATACTGAACGATGCCAGCACCACAAAGATTCCCAGTGTTCCTCTTTTATAGTCCCTCTAGCTTCTCTCCCTGTCTTCCTACTCCCTGGCAACCCCTAACTGTTTTCCATCTCTGTAATCTTGTCATTTAGGAGTACTACACGGAATCATGCAGTATGTAACCTTCTGAGACTGGCTTCTTTTTAACTCATCATAATTCCCTGGACACCCGTCCAAGTTGTGGCATGTGTTAATAATTCCTTCCCTTTTTATGGCTGATTAATATTCCGTGGTATGGACGTATCACAGCCTGCTCAACCATTCATCGACTGCGAGGCATCTGGGTTGATTCCAGATTGGAGCTGTTACAAACCAAGCTGCTGTGAACATGTCTCCAGATTTTACATGAACGTAACTTTTCATTTCCCAGGGATAAAGGCCCAACAGTGCCGTTCCTGGGTTGTATGGTGAGTGCATTTTTAGTTTTGTAAGGACTGCCAAATGCTTTTCAGAGTAGCCATACTATTGATACTCTCACCAGCAATGCATGGGAAATCCAGTTTCTCTGCATTCTTGTCAACATCTACTGTTGCCATTATTTTTTAATTTTAGCCATTTGGATAGATGTATAGAAATATCTCATTGTGGTTGTATTTTACATTGTCCTAATATCTAATGGTATCGCCTATCTTTTCATGTATTTATTTGACATCTATGTATCCTCTTCAGGGAACTGTCTTTTCATTGGATTTTCCACATTTTTTTCATTGGAATGTTCTCTCACAGTTGAATTTTGAGAGTTCATTATATATTCTAGATACTAGTCCTTTGTTGTGGACGTGATTTGAAAATATTTTCTCCCAGTCTGCAGTTTCTCTTCTCATCCTCTTCCCGTGGGCTTTCATAGAACAGAAGCTTTTAATTTTGATGAGGTTCAATTTATTAATTTTTCTTTTTATGAGTCGTGTTTTGATGTTAAGTCTAAGAACTCCTTGTCCAGCCCTAGATCTCAAACATTTTCTCCTATATTTTTCTTCTAAAAGTGTTACAGTTTTAAGTTTTACATTTTTTAAAAAAGTTTATTCCTTTCGTCTCTACACTCAATGTGGGGCTCGAACCCACGACCCCCAGATCAAGAGGCACATGCTCTTCAGCCTGAGCCAGCCAGGTGCCCCTTAAGTTTTATATTTAAATCTATGATCCATTTTGTGTTAATTTTTACACAGGTGTGAGACTTAGATCAAGTTTCACTTTTTTTGCCTATGGATAGCAATTGCTCCAGCATGATTTATTGAAAAAATATCTTCCTGCCATCGAATTGCTTTTACATCTTAGTCAAACATCAGTTTGGCATACTGGTGTGGCTCTATTTCTGGTTTCTCTATTCTGTTCCATTGATCTATGTGTCTGTGCTCCACCAACAACACATGGTCTTAATTACTGTAGTCACACAGAGGCTTTAATACCAAGTAGAGTGGTTCCTCCCACTTTACTCTTCTTTTTGAAGATTTTGTTAGCTATTCTGGTCCTGTACCTTCCTGTATAATTTTAGAATAAGCTTATCTATGTCTATAAAAAACATGCTCATATTTGGATCAAAATTGCATTATACTTATAGATGAATTAGGGGAGAATTGGTGACTTTCATGTATTCCATCTTTCCAATCCATGAACACAGTATGTCTCTTTATTTCTTAAGTCTTCTTTGATTTCATTCATCATGCTTTGTAGTTTCCGGCATATAGATCCTACAGGTGTTTTGTTCAGTTCATACCTACATATTTTATTTTCTTTGGAGCAATTGTAAATGTAATTGTGGTTTTTAAAAATTTATTGATTGAAGTATACTTGACACACAATGTCACATTATTTTCAGGTGTACAACATAATGTTATTGTGTTTTTTGATTTCGGTTTCCAGTGTTTGTTGCTAGTGTATGTTCATGCAATTGACTGCCATGTGTCACAATACCATGTATTGTAGAACTCATACTCATTTTAATTTTTTCCAGCTTTATTGAGATATAATTGACATATAACATGGTACAAGCTTAAGGTGGGCAACATGAGAATTGGTTATTTTTATATATTGTGAAATGATTATCATAATAAGATTAGTTAACATATCCATCAGCTCACATAATTACATTTTTTTGTATGTGGTAAGAACATTTAAGAGCTCTCTTAGCAATTTTCAAGTATATCATACAATATTATTAACTAGAGTCACCATGCTGTACAATACACCCCCAGAACTTGTTCATCTTATAACTGGAAGTTTGTACCCTTTAACCAACATCTCCCCATTTCCCACACCCTTCAGTCCCTGGCAACCACCATTCTACTCTGTTTCTGAGTTTGGCTTTTTTTTTTTTTTTTACATTCCACATAGAAGTGAGATCATACAATATTTGTCTTTCTCTCTCTGACTTATTTCACTTAACAGAATGCCCTCAAGGTCCATCCGTGTTGTCACAAATGGCAGAAATGAATGTGAAAGTAGAGGTATTCAGAATGATGAATACTGAACACTGTTCTGATAGTACAAATGTTAGCCTTTTAAATGTTTCTTGTCCCATTCAAACTTGGAAAGCTCAGGTTATTTGATTACCTTTCCAAACAATGGCAGGACCCATAAGATGAGGAATATATTATGGTATAGGTTTGCTTCTTTACACGGAAAATCAGACTGACCTAGAGTTTGTATTAATCAGATACTTGATTCAATATTTAAAAGTTGACAAATCACTTTACAGGCCTTTTAGGGCCCTTAAGCTCTATTTTAATATGAGCCTCTTTATTACGTGCATGTGTTCTTGTTTGTTACTAAATTTTTTCTCTTTATTGTATTTTCTTTCTGCTAGTCATTTCTAAAAAGTGCTAGAATACAGAATTGGTTGTCATTGGTGTGGTTTATCTGCTATTTCCAGCTCTCCTCCTTTCAGGTTCATGGTCGAACTTTACCTCCCTTGCTTATTGAGGGTTGAGCGTGGCCATCTGATTTGCTTTGGCCATTGAAATCTTAGCAAAAGTGATGTGTCACTTCCGGGTGTGGAAACTTCAAGAGCCACTGCATGATGTACCCCATTCCCTTCCCACCACCACAGGAATCCTGAATTAGTGTATTCAAATGAAGCCTGGGTTTCTGAATGACTAAGATGAATGCAGCCTGCAACAGACTCATTTTGGACATCTGAAGTAAGTAATAAATGGAATTTTGTATTGGGCCTCTGGGTGGCTGAGTTGGTTAGGCGTCTGCCTTTGGCTCAGGTTGTGATCCCAGGGTCCTGGGATCGAGTCTTGCATCAGGCTCCCTGCTCCATGGGGAGCCCGCTTCTCCCTCTGCCTCTGCCTCTCATGAATAAATAAATAAAAATCTTTTTAAAAAATGGAATTTTGTGAATTAAGCNTAAGCTTCTGGAATTTGAAGGTTGTTTATTTTTGCAGCATAACCTGGCCAATCCTGATTGATACCACCAGTAAAAAACAATTCTGCTTCCTAGAACTTTATGAAAACCACAGAAGTGAACAGAGAGAGTAGCTTATAGAATCTCAGAAACCAAGTTAATAGAAGCAGTTATGTTTTGTTGTTGTTCAGTGTACTTTATAATTAAGCTGTCATTTTCCATTTATGCTTGTATCCCACAAAGAGAACCTAAGGTATTTTTTTATTTGTGCTTTGTATTCTATCTGACACTGTTTTTTATAGAAATGATTTTCCTTTTGAGTGATTTTAAGATATTTGTGGAAGTATTTTATTTTATTTTTTTTTAAAGATTTTATTTTATTTATTTATTCAACAGAGATAGAGACAGCCAGCGAGAGAGGGAACACAAGCAGGGGGAGTGGGAGAGGAAGAAGCAGGCTCATAGCAGAAGAGCCTGATGTGGGGCTCGATCCCAGATCGCTGGGATCACGCCCTGAGCCAAAGGCAGACGCTTAACCGCTGTGCCACCCAGGCGCCCCTGTGGAAGTATTTTAAATGAAACACTTCCAAGGAGCTCATTTCCAGATTTACCATAAAGGCCCTCAAAAAGGCAAGATTTGGCTTATAGAAAACTTCATGGAACATATTTATTTTACCAAGGCAAGCTCATCATAGTGTGCAGGATTATAGTAAATATCCAAAAAATGAACGGGGGTGCGTTTCTTCATCCAAAACTGTAGGGTGCCCACAATTACCATGAATGAATCAAAGGGACAGAGCATAACATACACCCACTTCTGATCGAAGATTTGTTTCACATCATTTAACTGCATTTTTGAGTAGTCTTACAAAGGTGTGTAAACCTTGTTAACCAGGGATGTCATTAAAACGAACTGGAGATATAATATGTCCAAGTGTTACATTGTGCATGGAAAAATGCAACATGGTGGGATAGAAACTGCCCTTCTGGAAGCTCTATTGAAATGGAACCTTTAATTGCTTTAGACTGCCTTGGCTGAGATAGCTTACTGTAGGACCCCCACCCCCAGGTTCCCACAGCTCCCTAGAACCCACCAGGAACATCCCAGGGTATCTGTCTTTATTCTAAAGCGAGGTAGCAGAGCTATCCACTAGTATTGTTTCAGGAGAACAAACAGAAGTGATTATCTCATTGTCTTGACCACAGCGTCTAGTTCTCCTCGGGAATGTGGCCCGATGCACTCAAAAGAAATAAAGCTTTAGTATCAAGCCTACCTGAATTTGAATCCCAAGTCATATACCTTTACAGAGTCTGCTTCCTTATATGGAAAAAGGGGAGGACAAGAACACTGCCATGGAGATTCAGTGCCTGACATGATGCCTGACATACAGTAGGGGCTCATTCGTTCTTTCCATCCTCACTCTTCCCTCCCTGCCCCCATCCACTGAGTCCAAATGTGAGCGTTATTCCCCATTCAGTAAAGTCTTTTATTAGCTATTCAAGCTTCAGTTTGCCTGTCTTTAGAAGAGAGTGGGGATAAAAACAGGAAGAGAAAACCAATAATTAGCCCAATTTCCCACCCTATTCTAGGCAGGGAGTGAGTTGGGGAGTAGAGTGCCAACATGCCTTCCAGTGGAACAGTAAAGAGGCTGATGCCAAAATGGAAGACATGCTCTACTCACACACAGGTGCACGAACACCGGGTATTGTTATAAAATGTGCCGGGAAAATATCGTAAAACGTTAGATGCACATTTGGGCCTGACAACCTCTTCTCCAGCTTCATGGCACATGGACTAGAAAACAAGACACGAGTCAGAATGGAATCACAAGAAGCCACCTGGATAGTCTCAGATCCAAAATTCCCTTGTTCTTTCAGTTCACGAGGAACACAAGTTTGCTTTTCATTCGGATGGGATACTGGCCACTTAGCATCAGAGCTCCAACTCAGGCAATAAGAGTAGGAAATGGAGGGTCCAGAGAGCCACGATGACAAATTGCTGACCCCAAGGTCGAGGAGAGCCAGCCCGCAGGTTTTGCCTGTTTTGAAGAAAGATTTTTTTTTTTCAAAATTTGAATTGGTTCCAAACGATCTTTAATTTTCATTATTCGGAGATGTCACACAAAAACCTTGATTTATGGTTCCTCTTGAAAAATTGGAATTGCTGGCAACGGGAGGCGGACCTCTCCGCCCGGTAACATAGGCTGGAAGAAGAGTATTGGCTGCTGCTCTTACACAGCATATGTGCTCACCAGTTGTCACTGTCCCCATCGCTCCTGACTATGTTACCGTTGGTACAGGAAGGACTGTCCTATTCACTCAGATGAACTTTCTAGTCCCTAGAGGCATTTGGGTTTGAACCACACTGTACAATGATAACTGTGTAATAACTGGCTCCCTGAGGAGAAAAAATAATCCTGATTTGTAGCAATTTCCAATTTCTGTTATGTAAATATCCCCAACATGGCCGATCTGAAACTACTGATGGATTGTCACTTAGTGTGGAGTCAGTGAGAGATGTGCCCAATTGCGTCTCACAAGCTGGTGAGAGCTGGCGCCAGAACACCACTGGCTTGAATCCGCTCAGAAAAGCTTCAGCGAGTAAATGGGATGGTCAGGGGAAGAAGCCAGGAGCTCTTGTTCACAGGCTAAGAGTCAGAAATCAACCAGAAAGAGTCGGATTCAACACCTGACATGGAACCCATCATTAAGTCAACACTACTTCCTTGTTCCCTACTTCTTTTTTAAAAATCCCACAGGCCAATTATGCAGTGTTTGGGCATGGGTGATCTGAGAGGGAGGTGTGGGCTGATGAAGGGTTGGCACTAGCCTGACGAGGTCAAATGACAAAGTACAGGCCCTCTTGACAGGACTGCTGAGTCCTTCCTGTCGACTGAATACTGGACTCCTTTTCTCTTTAGGGGAAGGAGCCAAAGGGAGGGGACCAGGGAGAGCAGTGAGCTGCCTGTTTAGAAGCCACATTGGGAGTGAAATGGAAATAGGCTGGAAATTACATCCAGAAAGGTCTCCTCACACTAGACATGCAGGGCTGCTAACCTCATGCACGTGCAAGGATGGCAAAGACCACAAGCAGGGACGTCATCTTCTCCCATCCCATACTGGAAAATGACTGAATATGTATACAATAGTACCCTCGAAGATGAAAATTCTAAGGCATCTTAGAGACAACTTAGTCCAAATCTAATTAATTTACAAAGGGAGAAACTGAGGCCCGGGGCTCAGGGAGGTGGGGATGGGTCGGTGCATAAGTGACTCCATTGGGTCTGGAAACCAGGTTTTCTGACAGCCAGGCTAGGGCTTTTTCTTCTACCCCATCCTGCCTCTCAAGGAGTTAAAAAGTAAAAGATTCAGTCCACCAACTGATTGTGTTTGCCAAACCAGCAACATGAATAATATTTTTTGACTGAATCAACTGTCTGTTTAGGCATCATGTAGACAGAGTTGAACACTCATCTCCAGTTTTCTCTGTGTTTAGATGATTCTAAAACCTAGCAAGGAATCTGCACGTCCAGAGAGTTTTGCCAAGACAATCTGAGAATCTAAACAGCCACTCGCACGTTGGCCCTCTGACCAAGTGTCCACGTCTTTTTTTCTCCTTTTCATATTGGAGAAAATGTGATGTTCTTGACAGAGAGGAGGAGCAGCAGAACCCGGCCTGATCCTTGAACTGAGAACTAGGACTCTTGGCTCTAGTCCTGTCTCTGCCTCGGAGAGCTTGTATCCCAGTCTCTTGCCTCCTGTGGGCCTCAGTTTTCCCATCTGTAAAATGCAAGAGTGGACCTCTCTGATCTCTCCGAGTCCTTCAAATTCAAGCAGTCCTTGTCAGATCATATTCCAGGTGCCTATTCACTCAGCCTACTGGCCCCTCCCAACCTGGGTTTCTCTGGCTGCAGGGAACTCGAGTTCTAGAACTCAAGTGCCAGAAACATCGCTGAGCCTCTGGAAGCCGGAAAGACGAGGTAGTTGGGGTTACTTCTCCATAGCAGCTAATTTACGCGGGCAGCCCCAAATGTCTGTTCTCATTAAGGACCCCCTCCTCTCTCTGTTTTTGAATTTCCCCAGTAACCTCTCAGTCATAAAAGCCACCTATAATCAAAAAAAAAAATCTCCAAGAATCATATCTTTAAAAATAAAAAGCCGAAACCCAAATGAACCTTTTACTAGATTATGGGCTCCAGTGCTTATTCCTCAAGGGACTCTTGTGAAATCAGAGACAAAAACTCGAGAACAATCAGACAAAGAAAAATGTCAAACTAAGGTTCGGGTTTATTTAATTTTATTGTTTTCAAATCCACCATGAGTTGGGGGAGGATATAAAGAACACAGAGAAACCCACTCCCAGCTACAAAGTCCGTGTGCTCAACCATGTTTTTCTGTCACTTAGAGTTCAGCTTTCCCCAATATTAATGGAACTTAAACCAAACAAGAGTTTCTTTTATGCTTTCGGCCCCTGCTCCCTGCTTGCTAAGTCCTGTGCAAACTTGCAGCAGTTTCCAAGCACATGGCTGTGAAATTAGCAGGGCTGGACTAATGCCAGTACAAACCAATTTATTGGGGTCCTGAAATTAACTAAAACCTAGAAAGCTTGATTAATTGTGGCACAGCACAGCACAGCAAGGAGCTGTGGGGGGAGGCCATCAGGCCAGAGCAGGCACACTCGGGGGCTCTGTCCTGCCCCTCGATTTGCACTACACGTAAAGAGGAGTTCCTTCTGTGGACAGGGCTGTGCCCCCTCTTACTGTGTCTTTGTACATAATAAAAATGCCGGTTTTTTGAGTCCATCAGGGAAAATGGTAGTTAGTGGGTCTTAGCTACCTATGTAATCAGCCAATCCCATAATAGTAGTTCTTGGGATTAATTTCATTTAATTTAATTATCGTCTTCAGGCAGCCCATTTGACAAGCTCAACTTTTTTTTTTTTTTTGTCAAAACAACATGGGCTAAATATGTCTTTGGAGAGTCACTTGGAGATCTAGTGCTCCTGCAGTTTCTTGGAACGCGTCACCACGTGAGATAAGAAGGAGAGTGACTACATGGCAAATCATAAGGGTTAAAAAAAATATTGGTGTCCACAGAGCAAGCATCTTTCCCTTCAGTGCCTATTCAAAACAATGCTAGATCCGCCCTTCACAGAAAAGGAAACCCCTGTCTCAAAAGTAGCGAGCACGATGTCTGAAGGATCCCGACTCGTTTGTCAGGTGAAGCCCTTGAAGGCCGAGGTAGGGGCCGCAAGGAGCCTTCTCAGCCTTGCGAACAATGAACGCATTGCTGTCAGCTGCTCACTTGCCAGCAGAATGGGGTTTCACGCTTCTGCCCAGCTGTCTTGGAACCCTGGCGTGGACACAGTTGTGTACCACGTGGGCTTCTAGAGGGCCAGGCCGCTCGGGCTGCCCCCCAACCCCCGTCCAGCCCCGGGCCTAAATCCCTACCTGAGTACACCCAGGCTGACGCTTCGCAGTTGGCTCTGGTACCGCTTGTACTGTGGTTCGAGGGTTGAAATGCTTCCTCGCCGCTGGGTAAACCGCCGCCCCAGGCTTCCTCGAGTGTCCCCTGCAGCCTCTATGGCTCCTGCCTCTCCCTGGGACCCCAGGTACTCTCCACACAGTCCACAGCCAAAGGGTTAATGGCTGGACGGCAGAAGGCTTTCAGGGCCCAGCGCCAGGCCTTCTGGCAGCTTCTCCAGTTGGTTATTTGCCCATGCTGGACCAGCAACTAACTACTTTGGACATCACCCGAAGTACATCACAAAATGGTATCTCTATGGCTGCTAGTGGTGAGAAGAAACGGAGTGAAAAGGAGCACCACGTGATCTTCAGGAGAAAAACGACGGTGTGTTTCAGCGGCCAGGGCAGCCCCGCAGCCGGGAGTACGGCCACTGCTGTGGGCTCCCCGGGCAGAGAGCCAGGCGGCCGGTACCAGGCCTGGCCCGAGGTGGGCGAGCCGGCAGTGTGCACCGAAGCTGCCGTTGTCGCTCTTTTTGGCCCTGAGCTTCCCTCAGGACAGGCTGGTTCCAAGGGACTGAAATCTGCCCAGGCTTTTGTACTCAGACCCGAATAGGGAAGGGAGGGTGACGGGACGCAGAAGAGCGACGCGAGCCTCATCACAGACGGAAGTCTGTGCTGTGGGGTGAAAGTTCTCAGAAATTGACGTGGGGAGACCAGCCCGTGGTCCTGGTGCTGTCATTAGCTAGCTCGGTGCCCTCAGACGAGTTCCTTGACCTCTCTGGGTCTCGGCATCTTCATCTATACCATCAAAGAACTGAGGTACACTGTCTGATCTCAGGGGTCCCTTCTCGTTTTGGAATTCTGTAGACTTGCAATTCATTCTTCATAATCAGGCCACTATTGGGGCGCCTTGGTGGCTCAGTCGGTGAAGCATCTGCCTGCGGCTCAGGTCATGATCCTGGAGTCCCTGGATGGAGCCCCGCATCTGGCTCCCTGCTCATCGGGGAGTCTGCTTCTCCCTCTCCTGCTGCTGCTCCCCCCCAAACGTGTTCTCTCTCTCACTCATTCTCTCTCTCTCTCTCAAATAAATAAGTAAAATCTTATTAAAAAATCAGGCCACTGTTATTTATTAGTCACTCATTGGACACAATGTTAAGTATGCTTGAACTGTCTTCATTTATTTTGGCCTCAGGACTACTGTATGAGGCAGGCACTATACCCATCATCCCATCTTTTACACGTCCGGAAGCTCACACGGCTAGTAACTCAAGGCTCAAACCCATGTGTATCTGAATCTAAGGCCTGTGCTCTGAACCCCTCACTACCCCACCCATCTGTGTGTCCGTGTATTCAC